>NC_065448.1:180078807-180689876 GCF_917563875.1 Diabrotica virgifera virgifera | reverse complement strand
TTTTTGTATTGAAATGTGTAAAATTTTAAACAAAACTTTAGTGCAACATAAGTTTATATAACAGAAATTTAAGGATATCGTTAAAAAACAGATTATCTTTGAGGGCAACAGTAGGACAACTAACTTTTTTAAACGCTTTTATTTAGTTCAATAATTTGCGTCAAATTTTAGATGTTAATTTGAATGCCTTTTCTCCAATGCAAATGAATGAAAATTTGCAGACATATGCATTCACGGGAACAATACACGAATAGTCAATAAAAATTTTTTTATATTTATTAACTATTGTTTAAATAAAAAAAAAACGATTTTAATGGAAAATGCTTAAATTCTCTTGTTTTTTACAATGTAAAAACTTGAAACTTTTACAGATTGTAGCTAATGATATGAACTATACATAATTTCACTTCTTACGTTAATTGTTTACGTTATGCTTCATAAATAAACAATAAAGTTTCAATTTTTTTGCCGATTCCGACTACTTTTCATGTTAGTACATCATATTATGTTTTATACATATTTTAATAAACATGACGATATATTTTAATGTTTGAAAAGTATAAGACTAAAAGTAAAAAATAAAAAATATGAAAAAAAAATTTTAAGAAACGCTTTTCTTTAGTTACCAGTGAATAAAATTAAAAATATTATAAAAAATCAACTAAAAAGCAAAAAAAAAGAAAAATTGAAAAAATCTAACACATCCGTTAAAGAAAAGCGTGGGGTGAAAACCGTTTATTCGATGAAGACGCGCCACGCTTTTTTTTTTGACGAATATGTTAGATTTTTTCAATTTTTTTTTTTTTGCTTTTTAGTTGATTTTTTTATAATATTTTTAATTTTAGTCACTGGTAACTAAAGAAAAGCGTTTCTTAAAAAATTTTTTTCATATTTTTTATTTCCAATTATTTTCACTTTTTTATGAATTAATGTAAATTTTTATGCAACGCATGTAAAGTTAGGTACTCAGACAAAATTCCATGTAAATCCATTCAAATTCAATTGCGTTTTTTCTCGAAACTACATTATTTTACATATCCTACGGTTGCTTTGAGGCGACGATTTATAAAATACTTAAATTAAAACCAACTATAGCCTTATATTTCTCAACATTCTGTATTTTAATTCATTCGCTGAGGTTGGACCATAAAAAAGTTAGGTACTTTAACAATTAGCCATGTTTTTCATCAATAGAGGGGGCAATTCTACATTAAAAAGTTATGACAGTTTGCTTTATAAAACTATGTCCGCAAATTCTTCGTTTCTGAGATAGGTGTTGAACTTTTTCGTATAAACTGACGATTTGTTTATTGCCTTAAAAACGGTTGAGGTACACAAATAAAATTGGGTGGGTTTTATGACGTAATTATTGTACATTTTTTAAAATACAAATAAAAATTTAATATTCACCATTGGTGTACATACGGGTAATATGATATGACGGGGAATACTTAACTTGTTTATGGTCTAATGTCAGCGAATGAATAAAAAACAAAATGTTGAAAAAACATGAAGCTATAGTTGGATTGTAATTTCAGTATTTTATGAATGCTAGACTATTGCACAGGGTGATGCTAACTTTGAGGAAAAAACACAGTTTGATTAGAACACCCGGTATACAATAAAAATTTAATTGTTTAGCAAAAGTACTATTACAGTAATATTTTTAAAGGATAAGGCTATAATATATTAAAAAATCACTTAAACCGGGCAACACGTTTAGGAAATTCGAGACATCAAAAATGACCCATTTTGAAGATATCCTGTTAATTTTGCACACCAGTGTATTTTTTTGCAATTTCTAGTATAATTATTTATTTTTGTAATACAATGGACTGAAGAAAAAAAAGGACTTACAATTGGTTTGCTTACAAAAGAGAAGCTACATAGAACAGCAAATACGAGTAATAGAAATAAGTGGCGAGAGGAATCAAATAAGAAAATTCTTTAGGGAAGTGAAGACAGTCAAACAAGGTGGAAATGTTGGGGTAACACAAGCTATGAGAAATGAAGCCGGTGAACTGATAATGATAGAAACAGAAATCGTAGAGCGATGGAAGGAATACTTTCGGAATTTACTAAATATTGAAAGTGAGATGGAGGAATCAGAGACTACATTTCATTCTGCAGATGTGGAAATACCACCACCAACACTCCAAGAAGTAAAGAATGCAATAGCATCTCTTAAAGATCACAAAGCACCAGGAAATGATGGTATAAATGGAGAATTGATAAAAAAAAAAGGAGGAAACGTTTTACATCAAAAATTGTATGACATTATTCTCAGAGTATGGCAACAGCAGAAAATGCCTAGAGAATGGAATGGAAGCGTTATAATACCCATACATAAGAAGGGAAATAAAGAGCAATTCCGAAACTACAGAGGCATATCGCTTATTAGTACAGCGTATAAGATTCTATCAATTATCTTACTAAAGAGACTCACTCCGTATTCGGAAGATATTCTAGGCGACTACCAATGCGGCTTTCGAAGTGGAAGGTCAACAATAGATCAAATATTTACCATCCGACAAATATTAGAAAAAAACTGGGAATTCAACCGAGATGTACACCAAATCTTCGTAGATTTCCAGCATGCATATGACTCGATAAAAAGAAGCAGACTATGGCTAGCAATGCTAGAAATGGGAGTACCAAGAAAATTAGTGCAGCTCACTCAAATGTGCGTGGCAGACTCATATGCACAGGTAAAGATAGGAAACAGAACATCGATGCCATTTAGTATAACATCAGGGCTTAGACAAGGAGACCCGTTATCACCATTGCTATTCAATTTGGCTTTAGAATACGCAATAAGTAAAATATCGTCTGAACTAACAGGGGGACTCGCAAATCGAGGATCAAAACTATTGTTGGCCTTTGCCGATGATCTAGATGCAGTCGCTCATTTTACAAGAGACGCAAGAGAGGTGTCTTCACAGCTCGAGGAGGAAACAGGTAACCTGGGCCTTCGAATAAATGAAGAGAAGACGAAATATATGCTGGTGACCAAAAATCCAAGACCAAGAGTTAGGCAGAACGTAACTATTAATGACCACAACTTTGAAGTAGTAAAAGAGTTTAAATATCTGGGACCAGTAATCACAGAGGAGAATCACATAGAAAAAGAGGTCTCAGCAATAATAGCTGCGGGAAATAGAGCATTATACTCCCTATCATCATTATTAAGATCTAAGCTGCTGAAAGACAATCTAAATTAAGACTGTACATGTCAATTATTCGCCCAGTTGTTACATATGGGAGTGAAACATGGACTCTACATCAGCGAGAAATAAATAAATTGCTGATATTTGAAAGGAAAGTCCGCAGAATGATATTTGCTCCTTAAAGAGATGAATTGACAGGAGAGTGGAGAAGGCGCCGCAATGCTGAATTGGTGACTCTATATGGTACTGAAAACATCGTCAGATATATAAAAGCTAATCGGATAAGATGGGCAGGTCATGTAGGAAGATCAGAGGAAGACAGAGTGCTAAAGACAGTGTTCTTCGAGAGACCAGACGGTAGAAGATCAGTGGGCCGTCCCAGAAAAAGATGGAAGGATGATGTTGAAACCGATCTATCTAGGATTGGGGTACAACAATGGCAAATCGAAGCGCAAGATCGCAGACGATGGAGGGCCATAGTGGATGCGGCGAGGACTCACCCCGAGTTGTAAAGCCAGTCAAGAAGAAGAAGAATTGGTTTGCTTATTATACACATGTTTTTTTTAATCTACAAGATTACTCAGCGTGTCTTCTTTAACCCAATTTTCCTAAAATTGTTTCTAACCTAGATGTCACCTGGTCCATGCTAGCTTTTTTTGACATAAAATGCCCACTTCTTTATTGTGGCTATAGGTACAGCACAGCACTGACTCTACTTTTCACTGCTCAAGTCCTTGTTGTGGCTACAATGTTCAACACTAACTCAGCCTTTCCCAACTTCTCACATTCACAAGCTCCAACGGTTTAATCCTCTTGAGTTTTCTCATCAGGGGTTAGTTAAAAAGAGGCTGAAGTTTTTCATAGTTGGGATGCTAATGGAGCCTCTCTTTATGTCTCCTGATGAATTTCTTAATTTAATTTGGGATAGATTCGATTTTAAGGTATCTACGTAAATCTTCATTTCGAATATACTAAAGAGCACCTACAATAGTCCTAATTATTCGACTTTAACATTTATTAATTTCTATAATTGCGTTTTTTTTCACATCCCCATGATTGTAGGCCATACCAGTCCACACCGGCTTCAATTTCTGGTTGTAAATCAGTATTTTGTCCTGGATAAAGATTAGAGAGTGCCTACCTATAATCCAATACATATTTTTGGACTTTATCTTCAACTTTTTCAGTTTTTTTAACATGTATAAATATGGACGGCAATCCATAGCGTCCACATCACCGCCTCGGTTATTTCAAATTTTATTAGCAGTTATATCCAATTTTCAAAAAATCCATTTTTGGTGAGGCTTCAACCCGGCAGTGGTCGCTATATGAGATTTTCTCTCACGGTTTCAGAAAAGTGCGCACAACTCTTTTTCAGGAAATTATATGCGCCGTGGTTCCTTCTACATAGTCTCCTAACTATCCTCCCTCGACAGTCTAATAGACCCGTTCGCTCAGATAGTGATTCAGTTTACGTAGTATCACCAGATTGCTGAGTCAGTGCGCTTCATGTGAGAGATTCTGCAGATTTTAGGATACGAGAAACTACGCAATATTACCTTAAACAGAGGGACTTATAACTTTTGTAAATTTTTTGCTAAACGTTTATCATATTATTGGAAGTTTGTCCGTAACACTTCTGTTGCTTCGTATTTTGAAAATAGTTTGCTAATTTGTATTTTGAAAATAAATAATTCTTAAAAACTTGTTCTCGAATATCAAAGTTATAATTATTGGCGCAGTCAGTAGGATACGTGCGGATCGGAAAAGTTATTTTACACATCCAGTTATAGAACTTTTTCGGTTTTTGGTGTTTCAACATCGTAGTGCGTATCCAAATCGAACCTCTTCCCTACTAGTCCAGGGTAATAAGTATTTTCAATGACACCTAAATACTTGAACAGCCAGGGTACTGAAGCGTTTTTTCGACAGGTAATACCTATAAGAGAAAATTGTAAGTTTTTCTGCGTAGGATCTGGCGGCCATTTGTATTTATATACATTTAAGTGTCAAAAAATGGCATTTTTCACTTTTTCTTCAAATCAATGGAAAACAGGAAAACTTATGGTTTTTTTAGTACAAATATCTTCGAGATTATAGAAAAAGCTTTAAAATGGCGTACTACAAAGTTTGATATACTCAATATAATTGCGAAGAAAGGTCGGAATTGTAAAAAAAAGAATGTGTGTGTACTTTGTACGCACGTAAGAAGTTATACTTCTACTACATATTATGCGATTTTTAAGACAATACAAAAATTTAAAAAAATAAAAGAATAAAATGCACACAAACACATTGAAAAATGCCACAAAGAAAAAATTATTTCTGAACGATAATAATTGTTGGCAAAAATTTTAAATACGCATTTTCTGAAAAAAAAATTATATAACAAATATACTTACAATCACAAAACGCATAAAAAAATAAAAAAAAAAAAACTTGCATCGGGAATCGAACCCGTGATTTTCGGGGCGCTTTGATTCGTAATCGAAGCCTTGACTCACTCGTCCAATTCCACATTATTTGTCATGTGGAAAAATAGGGTATCTGAACGTTTTACTGTTTGACAGTTGTTTTGAATATAATTAAATTATGTAGTTTCAATTTTGTGGAAGAAAATATTAAAATATAGCAAAACAGTAAGAAAACAATATATTAGATGAAGATTGGTAGAACTTTTGGTAATCAAATTAAGTATGTAAATCAAAGCATTACATACCTACTAGATAAATAAATCTATGCCAAAAAATCATAATTTAAAATAAAAATCGGACCTAATTTGGGATTTCTCTCTAAAATCCCCATTCTTGAGAAAATAAATGTACAGTAGAGCGTCGATTATCCGAACGTCGATCAACCGAACGACCGCTTATTCGAACTATGGACTCCCGCGTCCCGCACTCGAATACCGAGCAAGCGGTAATATCTTAAAATATCTTCAATTTTCTTCAATATTGTATCCAAAAATAATTATGTTGTTGCAAAGACTGCACTTTTTGTTTAGTTGCTAGTTGTCATTATCAAGATATAAATAAATATGTAGGTATATAAATATGGCTTTTATTCACTTGTGGATAAATATGTATGACTATAAATATGTATCAATATATTGTAGTTCGATTATCCGAACAAATCAACCTAATCCAAATGTATTTCAACCTAATCCAAATGTATAATTACAATATGATTATAATAAAAACTACTTACCAAATTAGAATGAGTTTTCCTAGTCCAAAATAGTCCAAAAGTCCAAAAATTTAGGTATATGAAAACTATTTAAAAAGGCAGTATAACTATTAACTAACTTTTGTTTGTTGTTTCTTTTCACACAAATTTTAAAACGCAACAACCATAAATAATCAAACTACAGCTCTGCCACAGCCGCCATATTGAATAATTTTTGACATGTCATTTGGACGTCCAATCAGAACAAGGTTATAATGCGCATGCGCCGGGATCATAGGTTTTAACATATAAAAATTCACCCTCATATCGCCGGTAAAGAAGTATAACTTCAAAAAATTATTTTCGCAATAACTGTTGTAAAAATTAGTGTACAGCTTTGAAATTTTTGTCAAATAAGGGTTCTGTGGTGCTTAATATGTGATAAAAATTTCAAAGCGATTCATTTAATTGTTTAAATTTTATTCAAATTGTTTATCCCAGAGAGCATTTTTTTTTTCAATAACATAAGTCAGAAGAAAATGACGTTAGAACAATTCCACAGGTGTCAAATGAAAGAAAAGCTATATTTTCTACTTGGTTTAAAAAAGGTGAATAAAAAATGCATTTATTAGTAATAAATAATTATGCAAAATTATCGTAAATCTTTCCTTATAAACTTTTTATTTTGTTATATAAGAAATTATACATATTTATTATAATTTTTTATCAATAATGATATAGATAACATTACTTTGATAGTTGTGCACTTAAAATAGGTTAAAAAAGTTAATTTTTTTGGAAAAAGTTATTCAAAAAGTTTATAAAGAAAAATTGACGATAATTTTGCATAATTATTTATTACTAATAAATGCATTTTTTATTCACTTTTTAAACCATGTTGAAAATGTAGCTCATGCTCTTTCATTTAACACCGGTGAAATGGTTCTAAGGTTCATTTTTTTCTGACTTATGTTATTGCAAAAAAAATGCTCTCTGGGATAAACAATTTGAATAAAATTTAAACAATTGAATGAATCGCTTTCAAATTTTTATCACATGTTAAGCACCAAAGAACCCTCACTTCACAACAATCTCAAAGCTGTACACTAATTTTTACAACATTTATTGAGAAAATATTTGTTTTTGCAATTCCGACCTTTTTTCTTTTCGCAATTATATTAACAATAAATGAGTATATCAAACTTTGTAATACGTCATTTTAAAGCTTTTCCCATAATCTATAAGATATTTATACTGAAAAAATTTTCACTGTTTTCCGTTGATTTGAAGAAAAAGGTGAAAATGCCATTTTTTGACACTTAATTGTTTATAAACAAAAATGGCCGCCAGATCCTACGCAGGAAATAGTTATAATTTGTTCCTATAGGTATTACTTGTCGAAAAATCGCTTCAGTATCCTGGCTGCTGAAGTGTCATGAACAGGGTATATTTTTGTCTTATTACCCTGGCCTATACAGCGGTATTCAGCGAGAAGCAGAGTTCCAGAAGAAGCAAAAGTTCGGAGAACAGAACCAGGTGCTCCAGATAACTGTAAGTGCCTTTCCTTTTCGCCTTTTTTTTCATATCTTTGTGAGAAAAGACAGATTAATTTTTTTAATTTTTGACAAAGAATATTGATCATAGATTTTTGATATATTTCCGATACATTTTTGATATATTCTTATGCTGTTGCAAATATCTGAGTTTTATTGAATAATTAATTTTTTAAATATTTGAAAAATATTTATATTGCATAAGATATTTTTTATTTATTTATATAATTGCATGCATACAATTTTGTTATGATATTTTTATTTTTAATTAATACTTTATCTGATAATATGGCTACTGCAGCTTAAACTCAAACTCCCCTTAATTGGGATGTTCTCAAATAAAAATTAAAAAATATTAAACTCTACCACGGAGATTCCAATAATATGAGCAAATTTATCTTAAGATGTGATGAATTAATAAGTACCTAACTCAAAAAAATTGATCTGCCCAACTCAACGAGTTTTACGGCGATAAATAAATAGTCGGTTTGTAAGAAAAATTTCAACACCCCTTATCTCAGAAACGAAGCATTTCGGACTTATAAAACAAACTGTCTGTATTTTTTCATGCACTTATTTATTAACACCCTGCATAATAGGAGTATTAGTTGAAATACTCATTAATTCAATTACTTCGGACTTTTTAAACTTTTTAACAAATAATAACATCAATTACGAGATACCACAATTTAACCACATATTGTTTGCAGATAACAACTTACAAAGTATTAGCTAACTTTAATTAGCTTAAATTAATTATCCACGTATTCACAAAACTAGAAAAGTTGAGATAAACGGTTCCGCATAGTTCATCTTCTACGAATTGTTTCAGAACAGGAAAATCCATTAACAACAAAATAGTAATTAAAATTGTAAACCTAGATGCCTCAACTAATATAGGTGCATGATATCAAGAAAAAATAAGTTGTTTTTTCTGCATAATATTTTTGATTAATTAACGAGAGCTACTAGTAGAGTGTTTCAAAATACATTTAAGAGGGGAGTGCAATTAGAACAAAAATATGCATTGTTTCGGAAAAATTCAAACAAGCTTATATTTTTCTAAAACTTTTTTTGTTAGTTTACATACATGTTAAAGTAAAAAGTTCTACTCGCAGATTTGGCCGCTAATTGTGTATTAATTGTTTAAACAATATCAATTTTTTTGTATAAATAATTTTAAAAATATCGTTAGATTCATCATTTCACTTTGATCAAATATGTTTCTATTTTGTTTTTGATTATGCTGAATCGGAATATGACATTGCAATTTGAAAATTCTTATACATAAGTTCTTATACGGTATGTTTGCGTAGCTAGGAACCACATGGAAAACTTTTTTATTATCAATTTTACGAAAAAAAAGTTATTCTTCATAAAATGCTCTGGATAGTCAAAAATATAAAACTCAACCATTAGATATCAAATTTTATCAATTTTAAACGAGTTTACCTTTATATTCCAGAATATCAAAAAGTGCTATTATGAAAAGTTGTTTGAAATTAAATACTATGTTTAAATATATAATTACATCATTCTAATCGAAAAAAACTTTTTCAATTTTTTCTCAAATTACGGATACTCATCATCATTTTATTACAATTAGGATAACTCTTTTATTATCACTTTTACGAAAGAAAGTTATTCTTCATAAAATACTCGCCCTGGTCTAAAATCTAAGATACAATCATCATATATCAAACTTTTCTAATTTTATACGAGGTATGTAAAAAATATGAATTTTTCTTAAGAGTTTAGTGCCTTTATTATTCACAATATTTTAATTACAAGGATGTAATTGAACACTAAAACAATTTTTTTAATTTCAAACAACTTTTCTTAATAACAATTTTCGATATTGCGAACTGTAAAGGTACTTTACTCTTGAGTGAAATTAATATTTTTTGACATACCTCGTATAAAATTAATTAAATTTGATATTTGATGATTTAATCTTAGATTATATACGATGCAGAGTATCTTATAAAGAATAACTTTTTTTCGTAAAACTGATAATAAATAAGTTATCAATAGGTTCCAAATTACGCAGACATACTGTATAAGAGCCAAACAATTTTTTTTGCTGAACATTTATTATTGTTGAAACTTATTATTCAATGTATTTTAGGTAAGTTTTACAGAAAAAAGTTTTGATCACTTTGTATAAAAATTTTTTTAGCTGGTAATTTTCGGTTTTTGTATTACATTTTTGTTATCTTTCTTAATTTTCTCAAAAATAAATGGTCTATTTCATTTCTAAAGTAAAATTACTTAGTGCATTTTAAATACTACATCCTAAACTTTAAAAAAGCACTTATAAAACTGTAATAGATCTGTTCAAACTTGAGTAATACCGTCTTAAAATGGTGGTAATTCTATAAAACTACGAAGATTTCAAAAATTCCATTTTTGAGACGTCATATCATGTGAATTAAATTTTTGATATTTTTTTTGAATAAAACATCATTTAGTAAGATGCTTGAAAGGTAAGTTGTGCAAAATTGAGAGTGTTTTAAGAAAAATTGTATTAGATACACATTTTTAAATCATTTTTAAACAAAATTCATGTAAGGCTCAATTTCCGCCCACACCGTAGTTTCCCATATATTTTATTTCTTGTTATTATAACCATAAGATAGCCTAATTACTTTTCTTTCATGTTTAATTTGTAAAATTTTATTTGACTCATTGGTTAAAAAATTACATTAAAATAACTGAACCGTGCACTTCGCCGTACGCTAGTTTACAGTGCGCCAATGTTTGTGAGAAGGGTGACTTTAGCGTTATAAATAAAAAATTATAAAAGATACAGATTTAATTTTAGAAAATTCTTTATATAAGGTTTTTTTTGTAAAATTTTCTGAGTTTTTCAATGGTCAAGTCAGTTTTTTTCTAAAATTTATATTTTCGGAGTTATTTAAAAAACATCTAATTTCGTATTTCATTTGTTTAATAAAAAATGAAGCACCCACTTCTCGAGTAGAACTTTTTGATATGTTGTTTATTAAACATTGCTTAATGAAATTACAAAAAGTTCTATCTTGTTTGATTTTTTCCGAAGTGAAGTCTATTTGCACTCCCCTATAAATAAAAATAACTCTGGTAATTATACCCTATTCCACGAACATACGCCTGTTTTTGATTATTTCGACAAGGAATATTTTACTGTGAAAAATAAGAAGAACGAAAGTAAATTGCAAATTACATTGTTGTTTATTGGAATAAATATTAGCGCCATTTACTTTCGTACTTCTTATGTCGCACAGTAAAATATTCGTTGTCGAAATAATCCAAAACAGGCGTATGTTCGTGGAATGGCCCATATTTAATAATTATTATAATACAGTAAGCGAATGAAACTAGAGATTAATACCAAAAAGACCAAGTTCATGAACATCTCCAGAAACCTGGATGCACTTGAAAACTCCACCATAAAACTGAATACCAAGGCTATTGAAAGAGTGAGCAAATTTAAATACCTGGGAACGTGGATTTTTTAAGGCTAGGTATCGTACAGGGAAATAAAATATCGCATTGAGCAAGTTAGAAATCTTTCGTAAAATTCATGAAGGTACTTATCTGTTCAGAGTTCGATCTTCAACTGAGATTAAGGTTTACTAAGTGCTACGTATGGTCGGTGTTGCTACATGGGGTAGAGGGCTGAACACTCAAAACGAAGGATATAAACAAACTGGAAGTCTTCGAAATCTGGCTTTATCGCCGTAACCTAAAGATACCATGGACGGCGGAAGTCACAAATGTAGGTGTCCTTAAAAGAATCAACCAAGAACGCCAACTTTTCGAAACCATCAAGAAAAGGGAGACGGCGCATCTGGGTCACATCATGCGAAACGAAAAATAGCAGTTCCTCCAACTTATAACCGAGGGTAAAATTGAAAAGCAAGAGGGGAATGGGACGCAAGAAAATGTCCTGGCTCCGAAACATAAGGCAATGGACAGGGCTTAACGACATTCATTCAATCTCTAATACAAATTGAAAAAAATAAAGAGTTAATGGAAAATGTGATTGCAAACACCCATTAGTGGACTTGCCTCTAAAGAAGAAGAAGATAATTATTGTTTCTAATTTTGGATGATATATTATTCTATTATACAGTACGATGTACTAACAAAAAATGTAGGGAAAATACACAGAAAAAATAAAGAAGTTAAAAAACAAGCCAGAATAGATAAAAGGCTGTATATGGAACAAATGGCAGAAAAAACAGAGGAAGCAGAGGGAATAGATGACACAAGAATACTTTACTCAATAACAAAAGAAATTAAAGGAGGTAAGGGCAAGCAAAGAACAAAACTAATGAGAAAAAAAGGAGAAACACTCATAAATCAAAAAGAAATCGCCCAAAGATGGACACAATTCTTGGCAGCACTCTATGAAGAAGTAATTGAATCACAAATAGAGACGGAAGACACATAGTGAAACGAAACATGAGTCGTTAGAAAAGATGAATTTACGAAGGACGAAATAAGGTATGCTATAAATTTTTTAAAAAACAACAAAGCGGCTGGTGTTGATGGAATTCCCGAAGGATATATACTACTTAATATTTAAAAAAATTCGATCGAGGAAAAGATACCAAAAGATTGGGGTGAAGGAGTTATAATAAAGCTACCAAAGAAAGGAAATCTCACACTATGCGAAAACTGGAGACCAATCACTTTCCTCACTGTAGCTACCAAAATAATGGCCAGGATAATATTGGAGAGAATTAAAGATCCCATAAATGAAAAATTAAGAATTAACCAAATAGGATTCAGACCGAACAGTTCCTGTATTGACCATATAAATACCCTAAGGATCATCCTGGAATTAAATCATCCTAAGAGTTTTTTTGTAAACTGGGGTTCTTTTAACAGCATTAAATAACGTGTATCAGTAATATTTCTGGAACATAATTTTTATGCCAATTCCCTATTTACACGAAACTTGTCTTAGTAAGAGTGTTTAAATAAACAGCATAACCGCATCAAGGGGGCGGTATGGTTTCAAAATTGTTAAATGTTATATTTTATTTTTTAAATAAAAGTTTATAGCTGTGAACATCTTCTAAGAAAATTTCAAATTAATCGGATCAAAATTACCAGAAATATAGCATACTGAATATAAAGCAACTTTGCAGAAGCTTCACTTTGCAAGCGAGTTTGTGCGTAGTGAGAAATGTTCAACAGCTGTTCTCCTTCTATTTTCTAAATTACTCCGCGATAATAAAACATTCCGGTATGCATCACTTTACGATTTGACAGACGAGAAATAACTGAAAATAAAGGTGTCAAAAGTTTAAACGCGTTTTTCTCAAAGCTGCTTTTTTCAAAGGCGGCGGAAAATGCAACTCAAACACTACTTGACCGATGCGCGATGTACCTAAAATTGTTCACAGATTTTCTTTAGATATTTTGTGAGGTAACGGGTTGAGTTATTTTTTGTCTTATGCTTATTTTTTGTTTAACCATAATAGATATTCTGATTTTCACTCTTTTTACAAGAAATTTCCATATTTGACTTCTGAATGATGTCAATAACTCAAAAATCGTGAAAACTAAAAAAAACTCGACAGCGTTACCTCGAGAAACTCATAGACTAATAAAATACTTTCGAGGTTTTTGTTTCACATGATCTAATGATGGGTTCTGATGTTTACTGCAAAATCCATTTTTTTTTTTCGGAGGTGTCTGTAAAAATCTTCCACCGTTGGCTTGTTTTTCAATATTTCCACTTGAATTTTTTTTGAATATTCTTTGATTTGTACTAAATATAGGTAATTATTGAATTTAAAAATAAAATAATTTTACCATAGTGTCCAAAAAGTTCACAAAAATCAGCTTGACATATTAATTTAACCCCTCCCTTCTTAGCTTAACCATTAGATAAAGCTTTGTATATCATGTTTGTTTCCAATCATATAGCCCAAATATTTAAAATTCTTTAGATGATAACATATACATAATATGTAGTTTGGATGTGTGTTTTGTAATCCTTTTTACTTGTTGAATGTAGATTGATATTACCCGTTTATACGAATCATGGTTCCAGGTGTTCGCAGAATTCGATTATAACCAGTCACTTAAAAGCAAAACAATAGTTTTATGGCCTGATTAATAATTTCGTTGGTAAAATAATTGTTTGTGTTTATCTTTATACATGTACAATTAATCACAATAATCGTGCCATATGTGAAACTAGAAAAATAGTTCCAAATAATACCATAAAAACAACTGAGTAGCTCTGTAGTGAGTCATAAAGCTGCTTTAAGTTATGTATCTGATCTAGAGAAAATAACATTAAAAAATTAACTGCAAAAATATACTATAAACACAATAAAAATAAAACTTCTATATGCACAGAAAACCACACACATTTGCGGTTAACAATAATAATTATTACTCGACTAGTAAAAAATTCTCTTGAAGGTTAATGAATTTAAATTGGTTTCAATAATAGTAAATTATGTACAACATCGTGATTTAAAGAAAAAAAATATTTTTTTACAAAATCGTGAAAACCGACTTAGAATGTACAACACAAATATTAAAAAATCAACTAAAATTAAATCACTACGAGGGTTAGGTCATTAATAAAAAAAACAAACTTATACAAAATTTGGAGGGAAGATTTCAGCTCATTTAAGGATGTAGGAGCAAAATCTTGATCCAATGCTATTTAAATGCATTCATTTTTTTTTGAATCCTGAGAAAACCAATAAGTATTTTTTTAAAATACATATGCATAATGAACGATTACATTATTATTATTACCGAAGGCCGAAACTCCCTGGAAACTTCTATAAGGTCTATTTTAATACGTTACAGAGGTGAAAGAAAAGAGAAATCTTAAGTGTGATTTTTAATTATAAATATTTCATTCAAAAGAACCTTTTTAACCCCTTAAATTGAAAAAACCGAAAAATACAGAACAGAATAAAAAATAGACCAGTGGTCTAATGAAATAAAAATATAATGCACGTAAATCAAAATGTAATTCGGTACATTTTGGAACAAACCGTTATTAACGTTGAAGTCAAAAAAGTGAAAATTTAGGATTGTATGTATCTTTTAGTTCTACACCATATAAAATTAAAATAGAAAATTTTGTCCAAAAAAATAAAAAATAATTATGGGGGGGGGGGCTAGCCCCCTTTTCACTTAGGTTACTCGTACCAACTCAGAAATCTTTCCGGGTTCATGTACAACAACTTTGATGAAGGGCATCGTATGATGAAATGCATAGTTTGCGAGTCTATAAGGTAAATACATACATAATATACAAACATTCATTTTTATTTATGGTCCGGCACTGATATCGAATAAGCACACATGCTTTTTGATCGATCCTGACAAATAGTAAATTTAACTTACAAAAACCAATCATAGTATTCTTACACTACGTTAACATCAAGTATAATAGTGTTAGTTAAGTGTGTATAGAAAAACATTTTCTGTGAGTACATATTTTTCTATTAATAAGTATTTCATAACCAAAGAATTTTATAAAACCGTCAATAAACAACACCAGTCATTGATCGACACCAATTTTTTGTCTCTAAAGACAATTACCAAAACCCGAAGCGGAACAGGTCCGTACTTAGGAAAATCAAATGGTGTTGAGAAATGGAATTCGACGTCACTAATAATAGCGATGAATCATTATCGCAATCCACATCACAAAAACCTTTATCTTACTCTGCTGCAGCTAGTAGACAAAAAGAGACAATCTATCCATCCAAGCTACAAGCAGTAGTTTTTAATTCTCTCAATGATGTTAAATTAGAAGAATACTTGTTAGCGGTAGGAGCTTTAGTTAGTCCAAAACACATTATTTTTTCATCAAGAATCACCAACAATCGTATCTGTATCTATTTCTCAACCAAACAAGCCGTAGATGAATTTTTTTCAAACAGTAGAGGTTTCATCACTGTAAACAATACACAAATTCAAGTCCGTAGACTAATTACTCCAAGTGAAAGACTCCTAATATCCAATGTTTCTCCCACTATCCCGCATAAGGTAATAGAAAACGAACTACTGCTCTTAGGGCTAAAACCAACTTCATCAATGTCATTTTTGCGAATAGGAACCAACAATCCTGAATACAAACATGTACTCAGTTTCCGTCGACATATTTACGTATCTCCACCCACAGGTCCAATTCCCGATACCATTTTAATAACTCATGAAGATACTACAAATCGAATTTTTTTGACATTAGACAACTTATGTTTCATTTGCAAACAACATGGCCACATTTCCAGTAGTTGCTCAGTAAATGTAAATCACTCAGAAACAGCTGTCCCAACTGCTACACTTTCAAACAGAAACGAACCTAGTACAGTAACTTCAACAGAAACGACTGCTATTACACCTTCAACAACATGCACTTCTACAATCATATCAAATAATTCAACGCCACTAACAAAAATATTATCTACAACCAACCTAACACCTCTTGATACATCAACTACAGATAATACAATGCCAGTGATATCCAAACCAAATATATCCACCTCATCAGCTCCCTCACCTCACATAGTCATAACTAACCAGCCTTCATCTTCCAGTCTAAGCAATAATTCTTGCTCGGTTAATGAAAATAAAGAGAATCCAGCACCAAAAGAATTTAGCGTATCCAACGAAGAAAATACATCTAAATCATCCTCCAAACGAACTGTATCTGAAGCAATATCACCCCCGATTGAGACATCAGCTAGTGACGATGTATTTTCAAAGCCAACTCAGAAACAAAAAAGAATAAAAACAAAAATATCAACAATACCATTAGAAACGCTAATGCAACCAATTAAAGAATTATTCAATTCCGAAAAGCAAATATTAACTTTTGAGGAAACAGTTGATCTATTTGAAAACGCTCATGGAACAAAAGATGTTATCAGCGTTATAAATAAATATACAGCAGACATTCTAGAATTTAAAAAACTCATAACCAAAATTCATTCATATACATCCGAACGCTCATTAAAATTGAAATGTACAAAGCTTAACAAAAAAATTACGAGACAGCTCACAAAAGACAACTACGAGGATGAAGAACCTGACACGGATACATCGACTGAATTATCCCAGGAGCTGAACATTCAATAATTATAACTATAACATTCAATTTATTACAATGGAATATAAATGGGTTTTATACCCATTATGAAATGCTAAAACTTTTAATTAATGATATTACCCCCGCTATCATTTGTCTCCAAGAAACGAATTTCAAAGACCAATATTGCCACACATTTAAAAATTTTTCAACATTTTATAAAAATAGAAACAACCATGAAAAAGCAAGTGGTGGAGTGGCCATTTATGTTAAAAATACTCTTGAAGCACAAACGATTCCACTAAAAACAGACATCGAAGCTGTAGCCGTCTCA
Organism: Diabrotica virgifera virgifera; assembly: GCF_917563875.1. Classification (NCBI taxonomy): domain Eukaryota; kingdom Metazoa; phylum Arthropoda; class Insecta; order Coleoptera; family Chrysomelidae; genus Diabrotica; species Diabrotica virgifera. Next base: position 180,672,593 of record NC_065448.1, on the reverse strand, counting down.
GTTAAAGCTTCCCAATGCATTAATATATGTTGCATCTATACTCCCCCAAACACACTTATCACCTTAACCGACTTAAAAGCACTCATTTCACAAATACCTATGCCCAGACCTAATAGTATACCTATCCCTAATAGTAGGAGATTTCAATAGTCACAACCCAATGTGGGGCTCAACAAATTTTAATATCAAAGGCAGACTAATCGAAGACTTGTTAACTGAAGAAAATTTAAACATTCTCAATGATGGAAGACCAACCAGATTTAATGTACCGGGTGTCCCAATAAGAACGGCTCTCGGCTATATCTCAGGAACCGTTTATAGTAGAGCTTTGAAATAAAAAATTTTATAACAAAAGTTGCCTCAGGAAAAGCCTGGAAATTATTTTCATAATTGTGGGTCCACCGCTAGAGGGCGTAATTGAATATCAAAAATTAAAAAATCTAAATTTTACAAAATTTTCCTAATGAAGGGGCACTGGAAATCCGATCGTCATATTCTTCATAAAATTCTACGCATATTTGATTTGACAAGTTTAGGTCTACCTTTGGAAATTAGAGGTGGGGGTGAGTGGGAATCTTGTTATGAAAAACTGGCTGTGAGTCCGGTTCTGCTTAATCAAATTTTGCAAAATTGGTCTTGTTGAAGATAGATCTTTTTCATCAATGTAAAAGTTATGATTTCGAACCAACTTACTGAGTAATATGCCAGCTAGAAGGCGTTATTTAATTTTTTTCAGAAATCTAGTGTTCCTTGGAAAATATTAAATACAAACATGCATTTTTAATACCATATTACAAAATTAGACAAAATTAGCAACAGAATAGCGAAAACCGCATGTTAATACCTTTTTTCTATCTCGAGATATCTTACAAAACCTGTAAATTTAAAAACATAACTGTTACTGTCACCGGTAAACGAAATAATTCATTAAAAGTAGTGTGCTATGGAAACAACAAAGAAACATTTTCCAGCTCTCAACGTATATTAGGTCTTTTCAACGCTTCTCATTTGTTTCGAGGCTCGTTCATATCTCGTATATTAATATTATACACGGATTATACGGCATATGACAGAGGCTCGAAACAAATGAGAAGCGTTGAAAAGCCCTATTACAAAGAAATAAAAACAACTATTTAGTGATAACATAAACGTTCAAATTTTTGCCCATCATTTTCGTTGCAAACATTTACTCTTTCAAGAGTAGATTGAACAGCAGTCTCAATTTCTGCTCTCGATATGCTTTGAATGGCGTTTAGTATTCTCTGGATAATGTATTCTAGAGTAGTGTATGATGGGCAACAATTTGAATATTTAGGTCGTCACTAAGTAGTTCTTTTTGTTCTGTGTTATATTTAATTTTAATAGTATTGTTTCTCTTTATATTGTTGTTTTAATTAATTATATTTTTATACGTTGACATCTGGAAAATGTTATTTTGTTTTTTTCCAACGCACACTACTTTTCATTAACTTAGTTTACCGGTGATAGTAACAGTTATGTATAAAATTTACACGTTTCTAGAGATATCTTGAGATAGAAAAAAGGTATCGACATGCGGTTTTCGCTATTCTATTGCTAATTTAATCTAATTTTATAAAGTATGATTAAAAATGCATACTTGTATTTAATATTTTCCAAAGAAAACTAGATTTCGGAAAAAATAAAATAACGCCTCCCAGCTGGCTTATTACTTATTAGGATGGTTCAAAATTATCACGCTTACATTGAAGAAAAAGATCTGTCTTCAACAAGACCCAGTTTTCAAAATTTGATTTAGCAGAACCGGACTTACAGCCATTTTTTCATAACAAGGTTCCCACTCACCCCCACCTCTTATTTGCAAAGGTAGAGTTAAACTTGTCAAATCAAATATGCGCAGAATTTGATGAAGAATACAATAATCGGATTTCCAGTGCCCCTTCATTAGGAAAATTTTGTAAAATTTAGATTTTTTTATTTTTGATATTCAATTACGCCCTCTAGCGGTGGACCCACAATTATGAAAATAATTTCCAGGCTTTTCCTGAGGCAACTTTTGTTATAAAATTTTTTATTTCAAAGCTCTACTATAAACGGTTCCTGAGATATGGCCGAGAGCCATTCTTATTGGGACACCCGGTACATACTGGTACAACATCGGCAATCGATCTATCGATTTGTGACCCAACTCTTTCAACTGCTCTTAATTGGGATCCCCTACCCTTTTTGTATGGGAGCGACCATTACCCAATAAAAATGTCTGTATTTTCTGATGACAATATCTCTGAATACCAACCAGTCCGAAAATGGAACCTGAAAAACGCTAATTGGTACAAGTACGCTGATGCCATAGAAACAGGCATAGAATCACAAGAATCTAGTTTTGAAAACACTGATATAAATGAAACTCTTAACATTTTTACGAATATTATTACATACGCGGCAGAAACACATATAGGAAAAACTAAAATATTAAGGAAACACAGACCTCTACCATGGTGGAATACGGAATGTCAAAATGCAATCAAGCAATATAAAGCATCTTTTAATAAAATGAAAAAACATAGTAACACAACTAACATAACTGAATACAAAAAACAGAGAGCACATGCTCGATATATAACAAAAAATGCTCGAAAAACCAACTGGAGGAAATTTGTCTCAAATATAAACAGTACAACACCTTTATCTACAGTCTGGGCCAATATTCTTAAAATATCAGGAAAAAACAAATTTTACCAAGTGCCTTTTATTACTCATAATACTAATATAATAACAAAACCTAATGAAATAGCTGATGCTTTTGCTACATACTTTGAAAAAAACTCCAGCAATAGCAACTATTCCGAAGAGTTTATACAACACAAAATCATCACAGAAAAACAACAGCTCGATTGTGAAGATAGAGATAACAGTTCCTTCAATATCCCTTTAACCTTAGATGAACTTAACTTTGCCCTTAATAGTACAAAAAACTCTGCTCCTGGACCCGATAATATACCTTTAGTATTCTTGGAAAAACTGCCAGACAATGCAAAGTGTACTCTTCTAAAAATTTTCAATCGAATATGGTTAAATAATGTCTTTCCAACCTCCTGGAGTGATTCAATAATTATACCTATTCTCAAACCTAACAATGCACGAACTAAAATTTCCTCATATAGACCCATCTCTCTCACCAATGTAATATGCAAAGTCATGGAAAAAATAGTTAATAAAAGATTGCTATGGATATTAGAAGAAAATCACCTCCTGGTTAACGAGCAAAGTGGATTTCGACAAAATCGAACTACTACTGACAACCTCATTGATTTAGAATCTGAAATTCTTGAATCTTTCGCAAACAAACAGGAAACTATTGCAGTATTCATAGACATTACAAAAGCATTTGACACAGCATGGCGTTACGATATTATCAGATCATTACACACTTGGAATATTAGAGGTAATATCATTAATTTCATTTCAAATTTCCTTAAACAACGCAATTTTCAAGTAAGAGTCAATCACTGCACATCTTCAATAAGACTTCAAGCAAATGGCACCCCTCAGGGGTCTGTAATAAGCGCAACGTTATTTTTAATTGCCATTAATAATATTATAGCATCAAACTCCAGCTTAGTTCATGGCAGATTATATGCGGATGATCTGGTATTAGTATCTTCAGGAAAAAACATCTCATCAGTACAGCGTCACTTACAAACCTCACTTCATGAACTCGAAAACTGGTCGAAGAAAACAGGATTTCAGTTTTCACTCAGCAAATCGAAGTGTTTGTTATTTTCAAAGAAACGTGATCCGAATAAACCGCAACTAAAATTATGTAACCAAATCCTGAATTATGCCGATGATATTAGGTTTTTAGGGATGATTTTTGATACGAAACTCACATGGAAAAAACACATTATACAAATAAAAAAAACATGCCAAAATGGAATTAATCTTATGAAAACTCTCTCTAATAAAAACTATGGAGCTGACTATAACTGCCTAATCCATATTTATAAAACCCTAATTAGATCTAAAATAGATTACGGTTCCATAGTATATGCATCTGCGAAAGAATCCTTATTACACCACCTTGACGTAATCCAAAATACGGCATTAAGAATAGCTACAGGAGCATTTCGGACCAGCCCAATAGAAAGTTTACGAGCAGAAACTGGAGAGCCATCACTTGAACATAGAAGGATGCACTTAACTCTCACATACGCATTTGCTGCTAATTCTAATCCAAACAATCCATCTAGAAATAACATATTCACTGATCGTTTTAAAAACCTATATACTGAAAATAGGAACATGAAACCGCCATTCTACGAAAGAGTTAGGCAAACCCTTAGGACTTTACAAATTCCGATACCAAATACCTATTCCAACTTCATAGAAATTCCTCCTCCTTGGACATTAAGCATTCCTCAATCCGATACATCCTTAAATATCTTTAGAAAGAACGATACTCCACACTCCTTAATAAAAAATACTTTCATCAACAAACTAACAAAATTTTCTAAGTCCTATCATATATATACAGACGCTTCTAAAACATCTACTGGAGTTGGGGCAGCTGTCATTATTCCAAATAGTACACTTGAGTATAAACTACCATCCTTAAGCTGTATACATACTGGCGAGCTATACGCCATCTATCAATCTCTCGTTCATATTAACTCCAGTAATATATCCAATGCTCTTATAATTACCGATTCCCTCAGTTCCATCCATACCATTAACCAACTGTACACGAAGCATCCAATTGCTCTCCTAATTAAAAAAGAACTAGCTACCATTCAAAACAACAACCATATTGTACAATTCCTATGGGTTCCTTCACACATTGGCCTCCAAGGAAATGAAGCGGCGGATCGGACAGCCCAACAAGCCAGGGACAGTGAAACCGCGAGTGAAGTGAGAGATGTAGTTCTTAATGATTTAAAATCATTTATTAAAGTGAAAGTCGAAAACCTGTGGCAAAACCAGTGGGACAGTTCAACTTCAAAACTTCGCGAAGTGAAAACGTTTGTAAAACCGTGGAAATCTCATATTCACAACAGAACTCACCATGTCATTGTTACTCGCCTTCGCCTAGGACATACCCGACTTACCCACGGACACATAATTGGTCACACTAATCCCACTTTATGTGAAAACTGTAATATCCCACTAAGTGTTAAGCATGTACTTGCAGAGTGTCCAAAATACCAGTTGCAGAGACAGAACAACCACATCCTCGGATCAACAAGTGAAATCTTAGGAGAAAATTGTAAAATTGAACACTTGGTAAAATTCCTTAAAGATATCAATGTATTTAACAAAATCTAACATATGTAAATAAATTACCTTATGTATATGTATATGTCGCTAATAACCTCCGAGGTTGATGCGACTATTTTGTAAAATAAAAAAAAAAAAATTTTATTTATATAGAAGAGGAAATATTTTGATGGCTATTAAAAATAACAGTTGGTGATAGAAAAGTGAAACTTTAGGACTGTATGTATCTTTTACCTGCTAGAATATTCCACACGGTGTGTTGAACTTTGAGAAAAAAAAACACAGTTTGATTGGTACACCCGCTATACATTGACACGAAATTTACCTTTCTAGCAACAATATTATTACCGAAGAATATATTATTGTTAAAGAATAAGGCTATAATATATTAAACAAAATCGGAGAACAGATTTAGGAAATTCGAGACATAAAAAATGACCCATTTTGTGGGGTTCCCGTTTTTCGTGCCGGTGAGTGTAGATAACTAGAATAAAAGAGATCCAAAAGTATTTTTTCAATTACTCACCTATACGTTTCCTCTAATAGATCAAATGAATTATTATCAAAAATGATTAAATTTGGCATATGATCGACTGCACAAAATTTTTCCGAATTATTCTGGTCGCAAAATTCGGAGGATATTCAAGTTTAGAACGTTATTCAGGGTTTAACAAAAGTGCAGGTCATAAATTAAGTCACATATTCTGGGACCAAAAATAGTTCGATTGAACCTAACTTACCTTAGTACAAATGTGCACATAAAAAAAGTTATGGCCCTTTGAAGTTGATTTTTTTCAATATATCGAAAACTATTATAGATTTTTTATTAAGAATAGACTTTTGGCTTTCTGATGAAAGGAACATCTTAAAAAAAAATTATAGTGAAATTTGTACAACCCATAAACATTTTATGGGGGTTTTATTCCCTTAAACCCCCCAAACTTTTTGCTTCTTAGTACTTTTTCGATAAGCCAGTGTTTATCGAGATATTTTGAATATGTATTTGTTGAATCCACCACATATTTGTATATGGTTAAGTACGATTATACAGGATGTAACAAAAATACAGGTCATAAATTAAGTCATATATTCTGGAACCAAAAATAGTTCGATTGAACCTAACTTACCTTAGTACAAATGTGCACATAAAAAAAGTTACAGCTCTTTGAAGTTACAAAATGAAAATCGATTTTTTCCAATATATCGAAAACTATTGGAGATTTTTTATTGAAAATGGACATGTGTCATTCTTACGACAGGAACAGCTTTAAAAAAATATAGTGAAATTTGTGTACACCATAAAAATTGTATGGGGGTTTTGTTCCCTTAAACACCACCAAACTTTTCTGTACGTTCCAATTAAATTATTATTGTGGTAGCATTAGTTCTTAAACACAATGTTTCTAAAACTTTTTGCCTCTCAGTACTTTTTCTAAAAGTCATTTTTTATCGAGATATTTTGAATATTTGTCAATTCCACCAGATATTTGTATATGGTTAAGTACCTACCTACAATTATAGAGACCTGGTAATAATATGAAAATTTATATATAATTTACATTTTTAGGTATCTTTTGAACCATATTAAAAAAGAAGCCACATCTCGATAAAAGGTGCCTTATTGAAAAAATAACTAATCGTGTTTAACTAATCCTACCGCAATAATAGTTTAATTGGAACGTACACAAACATTTTGGGGGGTTTAAAGGAACAAACCCTTATAAAAATTTTATGTAAACATATAAAAAAGGAGCCGTATCTCGATAAAAATGAGCTTATCGAAAAAATACTAGGAGGCAAAAAAGCTTTAAAAACATGGTGTTTAATTAATGTTACAACAATAATAATTTAATTGGAGTATACACAAAATTTGGGGGGATTTAATGGAAGAAAACCCCCATAAAATTTTTATGGGGTGCACAAATTTCACTATAATTGTTTTAAGATGATCCTCCCGTAAGAATGCCACATGTCTATTTGCACTAAAAAAAGTCTTCAATAGTTTTCGATATATTGGAAAAAATCGATGTTCGTTTTGTAACTTCAAAGGGCTGTAACTTTTTTTATGTGCAGATTTGTACTAAGGTAAGTTAGATTCAATGGAACTATTTTTGGTCCTAGAATATGTGATTTAATTTATAACCTATATTTTTGTTACACCCTGTAGAGACCTCTTAATAACCTGTAAAATTTATTATAATTTACATTTTTAGGTATATTTTAAAAAAAGAGGGCACATCTCGATAAAAGGTCGCTTATCAAAAAAATACTAAGAGGCAAAAAGTTTTGAAAACACTGTGTTTAACTAATGTTACCACAATAATAGTTTAATTGAAACGTACACAAACATTTGGGGGGTTTAAAGGAACAAATCTCCTACAAGAATTTTATGTAAACATATTAAAAAAGAAGACGCATCTCGATAAAACTGGCTTATCGAAAAAATATTAAGAGGCAAAAAAGTTTTACAAACATTGTGTTTAACTAATGGTACCACAATAATAGTTTAATTGGAACGTACACAAAAGTTTGGGGGGTTTAAGGGAACAAAACCCCCATGAAAATTTTATGGGGTGTACAAATTTCACTATAATTTTTTTGGCAACATTTTTTGGCAACATTTTTTGGCAACATTTACAGACGACACTGCAATACTAGCAGTCGGTGAAACATTCGAAGAAACAACTAGACACCTGCAAAATGCAGTAAACAAAATAAACACCTGGAATAATAAATGGCGCATAAAAATCAATGAAGGGAAATCTGCCCATATCGATTTCACCTACAAAAGAATAAATAGTCACCCAGTTAGAAAAAACAATAAAATCGTTCCGTACAAGAAAACAGTTAAATATCTAGGGCTACATTTGGATAGCAAATTAAAGTGGCAGGAACATATCAGAAAGAAAACCGAAGAACTAAAACTGAAGTACAAGAAGTTATATTGGTTATTAGGTAGAAGCTCACAACTTACAATCAAAAACAAAGTATTAGTTTACAAACAAATGCTCCAACCAGTATGATCCTATGGTCTACAGTTATGGGGCTGTACTAGTGAGAGTAACTATGCTTGCCTTCAAAGAGTCCAAAACCGAATACTAAGAAACATAGTCAACGCTCCATGGTATATCCGCAACAAAGACCTACATCGGGAACTTCGTATAGCAACAATCAAAGAAGAAATAAAGAAGATTGCCAAGGGTCACGAAAAACGACTCCACAACCATACAAACAGGGAAGTGTTAGAACTTTTAGATAATCAAAACCTAGTCCGCAGGCTCAAACGCACCAAACCTTTTGAACTTGTGTGATAGTGATAAATCTATAAAAATGTCAGTGTCAGTTTAAATTCGGACAGTGAACCTAGCCACAACAGTGATGTGTGCAACAATAATTATTAATTTCTAAGGTGAACCGTTGGGAATACCTAGGACAGTACAGTAGTAGATTAAGTTAAATGTAAAATGCTGGTTAGTCTTAAGATTAGGTGCATTGTTAATTTAATAAATAATAAAAAAAAATAATTTTTTTAAGATGTTCTTGCCATAAGAATGCCAAGGGTCCATTTTTAATAAAAAACCTATAATAGTTTTCGATATAATGGAAAAAATCGATTTTCATTTTGTAACTTCAAAGGGATATAACTTTTTTTATGTGCGCATTTGTACTAAGGTAAGTTAAGTTCAATCGAACTATTTTTTATCCCAGAATATGTGATTTAATTTATGACCTGCATTTTTAATACACCCTGTATATTATGTACCTCTTAGATCAGCAGGTATGCTGGACAAGTCTTCTCATTATAGGTTGTTTTTGTCAATATTGGACTAATGCTTTGTAAAATGTTGGACTATTATCTTAAAAGTCTCTACATTCTAAAGAAAACTCTTGTTTACGGGACCTTATTCTTTTCATTCGCAACGTAAACAGAATTGATCAAGTTAGATATTTAAAACTCAATTAATATGTAATGATCGGTCCAAAACGTACTTAGCCTATCTGCACGAGAGCACCACTGTCGGAAAAAATCGACTATTTTATAACACATTCTTATGTCTGTATCTATTCACATCTATATCACATCTATTCTATAGTCTGTATCAAAATCTCAGCGGAATCGGGTCAGTAGTTTTGTTTTTGCAGCGTGTGAAAATGGGCGAAAAAATAAAAAAAATATCGGTGGGTAATTTGAATCTTATTTTTGAAGGGGAAATCGCACAGCGAAATCAAAGAGCGCTTGTATACTGGGTACTGTGACTCTTCTCCTTAGATGGCAAACGTCAAAAAGTGGTTTAACGAGTTGTAAACTGCGTCGGTTTTTGATAAGTCATGGTCAGCTGCCGTGAAAACGGCTACGTGCGAGATAGCTGAAACAGTAGACATCCCAAAAGATCGCGTGGGTCATATTGTACGTGAAATTTTAGGAATGAGATAACTGTCGGGTAAAAAGCGTAACCATGAGACCACTTTGGAGCAGTGTTTAAGTCTCTCTCTGTTATCGTTTCCCAATTTCTGATGATCGTGATTTCTTCCAATATACTTAACAATTGTTCTCCATTAGTCTCTATCTTCAGCTGCTCTAAGAGCTTCGCAGAATGAGTTTCCTACTGAATTCTTGATTTGGTCGGACCAGCTAGTTGGTGATCTTCTACCGGGAACGTTTCCAGAAACAATTAATCTACCCAAACTATCGTCACTTCTACGAACCACGTGACCAAAGAATTGCAGAATTCGTTTCAGACATATTGTGGACAGCCTCTTTTTTAATCTCGAGTTGGTGTAGACTGGAAACATTTCTCCTATGAGTTATCCGAGGTATGCGCAGCATTCTCAGTCTCTGCACCGTATAGAAATATTGAGAATACAGGGGCATTCACCAGTCTCATCTTGATATTTGAGAGATATTGAGACTAGTTAAGCGTAATTCGAAGAAGTTTTTATATTATTTCACAACCTTTGACGAAACATGGATGCACTGGTATACACCAGAGACCAAGAAAATCTCTCGAACGTCTCTCGAAGAAGACGAACACTATCCTATCGGCTGCAAAGTTGATGGCCACCGTTTGCTGGGATCTACAACGTGTAATTTATATCAAATTTCTGGAAAAGGACAAAACGATCACAGGAGTTGACTATGCCGAATTATTGGGCCCATTCAATGCCGAATTGCAAAAAAATTCGCCAAAATTGGCGAAGAAATAAAGCTCTTTCATCATGACATCGCACAGGCTCACACCTCCGCCGTCGGCATGTCTAAAATGGTCAAATTGGGCTACAAAAAGCTGTTCCATTAACATTATTCTCCAGATTTGGCCCTCTGTGACTTTTTTTGTTACCAAACTTGATAAATTCACTGACTGGGGAGAAATTTAATTTGAATGAAGAGTTCATCGCCGCCACACAAGCCTACATTGCAGACATCGAGATAACCTATATTTTTGACACAGATTAAAGGGTTGGGGCATCTCTGAGTCAAGTGTGTCGAGCTAACAGGAGATTTTTTTCAGAAATAAATTACCCCATTTCTCAATATATTCGTTTTTCTGTTGTAGGCTAGGTAATTATCGGACCGCCCTAGGTTAATGATGAAAATTTTTTTTTAACATTTCCTTTATCTATCTATAATCATCAACCATTAAAGTATAATTTTAGAATTCTGAGGAGAAAAAATATACATTTTATTAAAAAATATTCTTCATAATCTGTAGAGGTAAAACAGCTAATAGTCGAGGAAATGAAAATGAAAAATGGCAAAACCTCACAATTTTTTCGTCCAGCATCGATTTGTACAAAAATTTGAGATTAGGCTCATTTCATCCTCTAGTTCATTTTCTATATTAAGCGGTTGTACGCTTTTGATTTTTTAAGGGTGAAAACTACCCCTAATTGTAAAAAATTATAAAATAATATTTTAAATTTTAATATTGTCAACAATTGGTTCTTATCAGTTACATAATGATTGTTTTATGCTTTAAGATAAACTAACATAATATTTCAACCCTTAAAACCGCCCTTGTTGGAGCTATATATAAAAAATTTACTTATCCTAAAAGAATAATTTCGGCTTGCATCGATTTACATAAAAATTTGGATCATTTTACCCTGTACTTTATATTCTATATCATGCCCAAGGGCGTTGATTATTTTTAGTGGTGTAAACTACCGCTTATTATCAAAAATTATATAAAAGCATTGTAAACTTTAATATGGGTAAAATTTGGTTTTGATTGGTTAAATGATGATTGTTTTATGCATTAGGATATAATATCATAATATTTCAACCCTTAAAAACCACCCTTAATAACATTACAATTTTTATAAGTAGATAATTTAATAGATCTATATAGAAAAAAAGTAGAATTAAAGAATTACAAAAACATTTATTTACACAAAAATACGAATTTACAAATATGCACATTATACATACATTGAAAACGCTCCATAAGCGAACTATTCGAATTTTTCGAAAAAAAAAATAGTTTTTATATGTTTATATAATTAAGAAACTATGTTTATAACATAGTTTCTTAATTTTTGGCGATAAAATGATTTTTCAAAAATTTTTCGAATAATAAATATAGGTTTCAACAGCTATATCTCGCTAACAGTTTACCGTAATTAAAAGCTATGTACAAGGGAGTTTAAGTTATTAAAAATGCTACAATTTAGTAGTCTATCATTTTTTTTGTAACTCCAGTATTTTCGGAGATTTTTTGAAGTAAACGGTGAAAAACATGAAATTGCAAAATTCAATTTTTCTTTAAACTCAATTTTTTCTAAAATTAGGCCTTTTAAATAGGTCAAACGACTTGTGTGTATTGATAATACAGATGTACAAGGAATTACAGAAAGGTGAAAACCAATTTTTAATTAGGAGGTAGTTAGGGGCAAGGGCGGATCCAGAGAGGGGGCCATGGCCCCCTCCGAAATTTAAAAAAAATATAAATTTAAATATTTGCTACTTGCAGTGCAAATGTTTTTACTTTAAAATACATATTCCGCTTACCACATTCATAATGAATCAGGTTCAAAGTGCAAATTATCATTCTGTCATATTTGACGAAAGGACTGACGCGCGACGCATCCCACGTAGAACATCTTTCTTTAAATTTGAGATACATTCATACAAAATAACAACATTCATGAAGACTTTGTGAAGTTTATTGACGCTTATGAGACCATAAAAATAATTAGTGAAAATCAAGAAAGAGGGAAAGAGCAACGCCTGACAGGTACTTACTTACTTTCCGTGTCCGGAACACCAACAACTTTAAATTCTGTATTTCCAATGGTTGGCCACATAGATGGCCCTGTCATTTGCTATAATTAAGTCTTGTTCTGTGCAGGTCTCTCTCATCTCTGTGCATGATAGTAGATGCCGGCTGGTCTGAACCGCGCCACAGTCGCAGGTATCGTCCTCCTGGTATCCCCATTTTTTCAGGTTACTAGCACAACGTGAAACGCCGGTTCTTAGTCTGTTTAGCGCTTTCCAAGTCGGATACGGTAAATTGTGTCCAGCAGCCATTTCCTCCGAGGGAGGAAAATGTGTCGCAGTAGTTGACGCTTGCCATAGGTGTATTCGGCGCGTCTCTGGCGCTTCGGGGATGGATCTTGATGTTTTCAGGAAGCTTTTCCGAGATCTTAGTCTGCTTGGCTGAGTTTGGTGGTCATATAAGGGGTGTCTTCGGTCCGTCTCCTGCTTTTTCCGTTCTACCTCTGACGTGACCTTTCTCCTGATTGGTGGTGGAGCAATTCCAGCAATGGGGTATACCTCTTCGATAGGAGTCGGTTTCAGGCAACCCGATATTATACGGACCGTTTCATTTAGAGCCACGTCGACGTTCTTTGCGTGAGCAGAGTTTGCCCATACTGGTGCTCCAAACTCCGCGGCCGAAAAACATAATGCCAAGGCAGAAGTGCGGAGAGTGTGTGGTTGTGCTCCCCATTTTGTATTAGTTAGCTTGCGGATGATATTATTTCTGGCACTTACTTTCTTCTTAACATCTTGACAGTGGTATCGGTAAGACAGAGTTCTATCCAGACGGACGCCAAGGTATTTTGGCGTCTTGTTGTGTTCCAGCATCTGACCACGCCATTCCACCTCCAGCGACCTTCGGGCATGCTTGTTTCTCAGGTGGAAAGCACATACCTGGGTTTTTGTGGGATTGGGTTTCAGATGGTTTTTATCATAGTATAGAGCTAAGTCTCCCAGGGCATCTGTCAGCTTCACTTCGACTTCATTGAAGGTTCTTCCCTGAGCTGCCACCGCTGTATCATCAGCGTAAATAAATTGCCTTGTTTGTTGGTGTATGGGTTGGTCGTTGGTGTATATGTTGTATAGAAACGGCGCGAGGACACTTCCCTGTGGTAGCCCATTTTTTTGGTCCCTCCACCGACTGTTCTTGGACTGGAGCGTTACGTAGAAGCGTCTATTCTGGAGGAGACATTTCACTAACCTTGTTAGTCGGAAGTCCTTTGTAGTTTCGTAGAGTTTTGCGAGTAGCCGTTGATGGTTAACTGTATCATAGGCGGCAGTTAGGTCTATGAACGCTACTCCTGTTATTTCCTTCCGTTCAAAACCATCTTCAATATGTTGGGTGAGATTAAGAATTTGACTGCAGCAGCACTTTCCGGGTCTGAATCCTGCTTGTTCTGGAATAATTTTAGTCTCCACATATTCTGCGATCCGGTTCAGTATCATTCTTTCAAAGGCCTTGAAAAGGTGGCACAAGAGAGATACAGGTCTAAAACTCTTTGTATCCGCCGGATCCTTCCCTGGTTTTAAGAGGGCTACCACTCTAGCTTTTCTCCAGATTTTGGGGATTTGTAATGTACGGATGCAGCAATTCATCATTTTTACGAGCCACTCTACGGTTTTTAGTCCAAAGTTCTTTATTTGCTCTGTTCGTATGTCGTCCAGGCCAGCCGCTTTATTATCTTTCATTTGATGGATCGCGCCTCTCATCTCCTCTAGACAAAAAGAGGTACCTAGAACATCTCTTTCTTCGTCGATATTCCGTTGAGCTCTCACCTTGTTCTTTCTTGATGTCGTCTTACCGTTCATTAGAAGATGATGGGCTATCTGATCGGGTGTGACTTCTGTCATGTTGACTGCCGGAGCAGCGGGATCGTTGCCAAGATTCCGAATCAGCTTCCAGGCACGTCTGCTGTTTTGTTTCATGTCCAGACTCGTGACCAGCTTGCACCACCTTTCCGTTCTGTTGGCGGATATCGCATGTAACATTTCCTCCCCAGCCTGTATTGTCGCTTCCGAGAAAGGGTCTTCTTCATATAGCTGTTCGTATCTTTTAAGTAGGGGTTTAGATTCTTCATTGAGCCCCGCTATGTACTCAGTTCGACAACCTCTAGGGATAAATTTCCGTGATACTTGCTTTACGATTTCTACAAATTTATCGTATGAATCAGGGCAAGGTTCTAGCTGGGAAACTTCTTGATCCAATGTTTCAGAGAATTTTTCCCATTTTGCTTTAGTAAAGTTGAACCTTCTCTTGAAAGGAACAATTTCGTATCTGATTGCCGCGTTGGAAAGACAAATTATTGGTCTGTGCTGTGTCTTTGGGAGAGCGCTTCCAACGATTTTTGTCACCTGGTCTCCAATTCTGTCGCTGACAAATATATTGTCTGGGTTGTAACCTCTGCGCCATCTTCCGCTGTTGAACGACGCAGGCTGCTTTGGATCGTGAATAAGTTTTAGGTTCATGCTTTCAGCCCATTTTTCTAGTTCTTCGCCATTGGAATCTGTTTCGTTGTAACCCCACGCGACACTGTGACAGTTGAAGTCACCCAGTACGAATTTGATTTGCTGTGATTGAAAGTTATTCGGTTCCTCAAAAGCAAAGTCAGCGTTTGGTGGTTTGTACATTGACGTTACTGTACAGGAGTTTATCTCCACTGTGAGGATCTCGATGTCATTTTGATCTGTTAGAGATGTGGATGCTACGTCGATATCTGGTCTGACGAAGACTGCGCTACCATATTGGTCGTGTGGTCTCTCCAGTATGAGCTTCATACCCCGAATCCTTGGTCTGCGGCTTGCAGTACCTCTATGGGTTTCTTGAACCAGTAGAACATCGACACCATGTTCTCTGCACATATTAGACAATAGGTCTTCTTTATCTGCTGATAGTCCTTCAATATTAATTGAGGTCGTCATCAAAAATGGCCTTGATAAAGACCGTTTTGATTTTGATTGCATCTGTGTTGTTGGTGCACCGGTGTTGAAAGGATTAGCCGACATTACTCGTTTCCAGGGGACGCCCGATTGTATTCACAAGTGATCACAATCTACGTGGAGGCTCCTTTCATGTCCCCCGCCTGACAGGTGAAGAATTGGGAAAAAAAATATTAAATTTGTTGAAAGAACTACTGACAGTTGTAGAGTAATGAGTTCTGAAGCCGTCGGTGCAGTAACAGAAATAAAAAAGGTTGCAACAAATGAAGTGAGATGTCCTTACCTAAATCATATTTTAAACAACTCACTTTCAAACCCTAATAATGTATCGTCACTCAGAAACACAGTGGGAACAATGAAGTAAGTAATTTTTTTAACACGTCAGCAAAAAGAAATAAAGTTGTAAAACTGAAACTCAAAATTTAACAGTTTTATGCGAAACAAGATGCGTTGAGCGCCATGAAAGCGTAGGTAATCCATTTGAGATCTGACATTTTACATATAATTTAAGCACTAATATCTATTTCATCATGGAAGAATCCAAAACTGCTACACTTGCATCAACTTTGCTTAATTCTTTATGCACATCTGAGTTTCTAGTGTCAATAATGTCACTGATTTGCATACTAAAATTAACATTACCAGTAAACCGACTTCTACAAACAAAATCTCTTGATGCGAATCTGGCAACTAAGGTTGTTTCCAATACCATATTGACTTTAAAAGATCGAAGATCTAACTGCGAAGAAAGTTTTAGTAAGATCCTTACTGAAGTTAAAGAATTAGCAGACGAATTGGACGTTAAAGTCAAGTTACCTAGATTTGTGGGTAGACGTAATGGTAGGTAGACGTGATGGTAGGTGGCCCATAAAAATATTGCATACGTACAATTTACATACTTTTTGTAGACAATGTTTGCCCCGATTTAACGTCAAGACTATACATGTCACCTTACTGATTTGTTTGGGGCTACAAGGCATTATTTCCACACTCCTAGGTGATTCCTAAGGAGAAAAAGAAGTGAAACTTTTAAAACCTTTGAAGAAAGCAGTTGAACAGTTTTCATGGACTATCATGGACATTGGTGATACACAGAAAAACATTCTTATATTGTCAGATAAAGTAACAAAGGTGCTTGACATTTGTAACGCAAATGTTTTTATGATGACACAAGTGTGTGAAAAGGGCCTTAAAACTTACAATTTTAACCATAATATTTAAAAAATTTCCCCCCGACTCCCGTATACCTCCCCTCCAAAAGTTTATGGCCCCTCCCGAAAATCGGTCCTGCATCCGCCCTTGGTTAGGGGGTTCTTTTCACTGATTTTTCCGTAGAGGAAAGCAGGTGCCGACCTTTTTTGATCACGAGTCGCTAAATTTTCATGCTAGAAACTTTCTATTATTATTTTTTAAAAGATCTAATTGTATACCTAAAAAAATATTATTAAATTTTCCTCAAAAAATGCAAAGATTTCCTGTTATTTGGCTTTGAACATTAAATATTATGCATTTGACGAAAAAAGCTAACCTTTAACATGCCGTATCTTGGTTTGTATTGGTCTTAAAGATATAGAAAAAGAATTTGATTTGTGTTACTAAAAGATATAATTTCGATATCTACAGTATTTTTGATTAAATGCATATTTTTCGAGCTATTCTCAAAAAACACTCTACAGAAGTTGATTTTTTCGTCGAAAAACTGTTACGTTCAAGCGCGACTAATTCGAAAAATATTAGTTTTACGAATAAAATGTAAAAACAGTTTTTTCTTAGAATTACTTTTTACATCGATTTATATAGTTAAAGTGTAATAAAAAATTCACACCCACGAGATGGGGTGGCAACCACCTCCAAGGATTTAGCGTACAGCGGCATGATATAGAAAATGATCCTTGGACTATTCACTACTTTCTCTGAAAATTTTAAGTAAATCCATGCTGGATAAAAAAATTGCGAGACAAAATGCTTCATTTCCTCGACTATAATGATCTAGTAAAGTAACATATTTACAATTTAGTAGAAGACCAAAATATAATTTTAACCTTCCGTTAGTATGGAATTTGATAGATCCAGAGGTTTATATCATATACCTCACTAAAAAGCAAAATTCTCAAAAATCGACAAAAAACTGCCAGCATTGACCGGGACTATTTTTTATTTTAAGGTGCAGCATATTATACCGAATAGCATTGTAAGCAATAATATGGAAAACAAGAATAAATAACCGCTAAACGCCGAAAAAATGAGTGGCACATACAATATTCCAGCTACAAAAGAGATGATATGAATATTACGTAGCGCGAAAATGTATTTTCATTTTGATGGAAAATAAAATACTAGTTTTATTTTGAAATATCCTTCCACAATATTTGCTAAATTTGAAGTAAAACGTGCTACAAAAGAGTAACTTTGATACAGTTTGCATTTTTAAGCTATTATGTGGCGCGTTCTACTTCAAATTTAGCAAATATTATGGAAAAATCTTTCAAAATAAAACTAGAATTTTATTTTCCATTAAAATGAGAATACATTTTCGAGTCACGTAATATTCATATCAGCTCTTTTGTAGCTGGAATATTGTATGCGCCACTCGTTTTCACGGCGTTTAGCTTTTTTCTTGTTTGTGATTTATTCTTGTGATTTATTCTTGTATCAGGAGTTTTTTTATAAATGAGTTGTATGAAGTTTAATGTAATGTTTCTTAATTAAACGTTAAGCTTTATAAATGGTCGCCTTTGTCGCATGATTTCCCAAATGATCTAGTGGTTGTGACACTAAACTTTTGATAGGACAAGCCGAATTCATATCCCAGCCATCCTAATTTTTTTTCAATATAATTCTTTGTATCCATCGAATATACATTGAAATATAGCTAGACCAGGCGAAAACGGCGGGTTCGAAGGGGAAAATATCCCCATGAGATTTTTTTGCATAATCACATTCGTGAGAAATCCCAGAATAAGGTTCAAGAAGTCGCCCATGTGAAAAGTGGGCCATTTTTTTTGTAACAATTTTTTTTAATCAAATTGCAAGAATCAATATTTTTGGCCTGAACAATTTTTTCTTTAATTTTTTGGACCATTCTGGACAAAAAAGGTCTCTTATAATTTTTCTCTAAAGTTGATCGTTTTCGACTTATAAGCAATTTAAAATTGAAAAAAACGAAAAATGGCGATTTTCAAGGCTTAATAACTCAGTTAAAAGTTATTATTATGAAAGTCAGTATATTAAATCAAAGTTTAAAGCCCCCCCTACAAGATCCTGAAGAAATTTTTGTCATTATTTTATTACTAAGCTGTTATTTTTAAGTAATAATAATAAGCGCCATGCACGTGTGCGGGGCTGTAAATGCTGAGTGCGAGAGAGAAGCCACTCCAGCAGTCCAATTATTGTGCATCTTACTCGCACTCACATTAAATTTTTTTTAATCAAATTGCAAAAATCAATATTTTGGGCCCGGCCTAATTTTTTTAGGTTTTTTGGACCATTCTGGACAAAAAAGGTCTCTTATAATTTTTCTCTAAAGTTGATCTTTTTCGAGTTATAAGCAAGTTAAAATTTGAAAAACGCGAAAATGGCCATTTTTAAGACTTAATAACTCAGTCAAAAATTATTATTTTGAAAGTCAGGAAGTGACTAAATCAAAGTTTAAAGTCACCGCTACATGATCCTGAAGAAATCTGTGTCATTAATTTACTACTAAGCTGTTATTTTTAATTAATAACAATGAGTGGTTAGATCGTATGTAAATTTTACAGCAGCGTCAATACGATCTAACCACTCATTGTTATTAATTAAAAATAACAGCTTAGTAGTAAATTAATGACACAGATTTCTTCAGAATCATGTAGCGGCGACTTTAAACTTTGATTTAGTCACTTCTTGACTTTCAAAATAATAATTTTTGACCGAGTTATTAAGTCTTAAAAATGGCCATTTTCGCGTTTTTCAAATTTTAACTTGCTTATAACTCGAAAAAGATCAACTTTAGAGAAAAATTATAAGAGACCTTTTTTGTCCAGAATGGTCCAAAAAACCTAAAAAAATTAGGCCGGGCCCAAAATATTGATTTTTGCAATTTGATTAAAAAAAATTGTTAAAAAAAATATTGGCCCACTTTTCTCGTGGGCGACTTCTTGAACCATATTCTGGGATGTCTCACAAATGTGATTATGCAAAAATATCTTATGGGAATATTTTTCCCAACGAACCCGCCGTTTCCGCCTTGTCTAAGCGCCCTAACAACTACTACTACATACACCATGTCGGCGATAATGGTTAAAGGGATTATAGTTTTAGAGCTCGATAATTTCTAAACGGCTTAACCGATTTTGATCATTCAACATGAATTTGAAACATATTGACAAGTAGTATCTGATACATCTAAGGCCAAGTATAATAACTGAAGGTTTTATAGGAATTATTGAGCTTGAAAAACGTTTTTCCCATAGGAAATAGATTTGATCATATTTATAAAGCCCATAATTTAAAAATTCAAATTTTTCCAGATATGAGGTATACACCGTTAGACGCGTCTAGAATCGTCCTAAAAACACTGAGTCGTTGTCTCAATTCGTAGATTGAAATTTTGAGTAATTGTCGAAAAACCAAAATTTTTCTGCTATACTGAGCAGTGTGTATGTCTGATCCTGACCACTTAGGTACCATTTGAAAGCTTAACTCAACGCTATTGATTTGGTGTATTTGAAATTCTTCTTTCTCTTCTTGATCTTAAGATATATACCCCCAAAAAATATGCCGTTTTGTATTTACCCAGTCCTATAGCTGACTTAAGGGTGGTCAAAAGTCACAAACTAAACCGGTTCTGAAACGGCCCTGATACCCTCTTGAAACACAGTAAAAAAATTCAGATCGGTTTATCTTTTCCACACACATACATAATACATACATACATACATACATACATACATACATACATACATACATACATACATACATACATACATACATACATACATATAAACATTTTCCCATTTTTAAATAGAAATTGAGTCATATTTTGAGCTGGGTAACTTTTAAATGGTATAACTGATTTTTAAAATAAGTGATGCGTTGGAAAGGTAATGATCACTACAATCAAAGATCGTATTTAAATTTTCGAAATTTTTGGGAGTTTTGGGGAGAGAACGAAAAACAGACCTTAAATGGGAAGGGCCGTAAAATCCACACCCTTGGACCAAAACGGATGGTTGACATATGGATGGACAAGCCTTTTTCTAAACTTTAAGATGAGATTTGGCCCAATGTTCAATTCAGTCAGATATAGAAAATCGAAAATTTCGTGTATAATATATAATGTCGCATGTAGGGGGGTTGTGCGCTACTGGCGAGAACTGCCGTTCTCTGGTAATGGAGAGAGTATTATTGTGGTCCAGGTAAGGGATGGTGGTACTAGTTCTCGCCATAATGTGCACTGTGATGCTAACTCTACCTACTTAGCAGATGTATCTAATTTGGTACATTTATCCTTCTAATAGTCCGTTCTTTAACGGTAAAATATTGCAAAACCTCTAAATTTTAAAGAACCGCTTGGATTGACATGAAATTTGGCAAACACATAGCTAACAATTCAAAGAAAAAAAATTGATATTGTGCCGATATGTGCTTTTGCCCTGGGGGTGGTTTTCACCCCCTCTTAAGGGTGAAAAAATATTCGTCCAAAGAAAGTCAGGAAATGGATAAACTGGCTAATTTTAAGTAACTTTTGTTCTATAGAGTTCTTTCACTAAGTCAATACTTTTCGAGTTATTTGGCAGTGAATATATTCATTTCTTCAACAAAATAACCACGCTTTTAGACGGTTTTTCGCAAATAACTCGAATTTTGTCGAATAAACATTCTTAGCAAAAATATAGCCCGTAAAAATTTTTAAAAAAATGGTGTATATATCACGTCTCTACACCTAGTAGAAGCAGAGTTATAGCTAATGAAAAATAGGTTCATATTCTTCAAATTCCAAATGGAATATTTTAACGTGAAATATCCAAAGATGAAGCACATTTCGGGGAAAAATCATTTCAACTTATTTAAAGTGTTTAAAAAATCTTCATTTTTGTTTTATAAAAAAAATTCTAGCATCAAAATTAAACAACTTACGCTTAAAATAAAGTTAGTTCCTTTTGGTTTTGGTAAAAATATCGAGAAAATCACCCCCCAATTAGTATCATAAGTGAACTTAATCGTCACGACTTTACAAGTTTCTTGACTCGTGTATATATTGTTTATATGATCTGTAAGTTTTATCGGTTCAAAGTCTTTATTATTGAAAGCGTTGTAGTTAAAAGGGGTTGAACGAGTCACTGATCACGAATGTATGCAAATTTAGAAACACCAAATCTCAATCAATTTTTGTCTAACAGAAAAACAAAAAAATACATGATATTCAGAAAAGCAAATCTGACTTTTTTGTTTTTCGAGATTTTTGGTATGTCTAAAAATTTTTAAGTTATTTTGAAAAAAAGCATATTTTTCAAAATTCAAATTTTTAAAAATTTTAATTTGAAACCAAATTTTTTCAAAAATAAGTACTTTAAATCGCTGAAATATACAGATCATATAAATACAACATAAGTAAAATAATTTGTGGAGCGGTAACGATTAATTTCATTTAAGTTGCTAATTAGGGGGTGGTTTTCCCGATTTTTTTTTGCAAAAACAAAAGGGACCAACTTTATTTTGAGCGTAACTTGCTTAAATTTAATGCTAGAAACTTTTTGTAAAAATAAAAATAAAGCTTTTTTTAAACACTTTAAAAAAGTTATAATGAGTTATTCCCAAAAAGTGCTTAATTTTTTGGATATTTTGCGTCGAAATATTCTATTTGAAATTTGGTGAATATGAATCTATTTCTCATTGGCTATAACTTTGGTTCTACGAGATTCAGAGACCAAACTTGTACACCATTTTTTTTACTTTTTTATAGGCTATATTTTTGCTAAGAACGTTTTTTTCGACAAAATACTTACTGTTTGAGTTATTTCCGAAAAACCGTTTAAAAATGTGGTTATTTTGTTAAAAAATGAACATATTCACTCGCAAATAAGTCGAAAAGTGTTGACTTGGCGAAAAAGCTGAATAGAACAAAAGTTACTTAAAATTAGTCCGTTTACCCATTTCCGGCGTTATTTTGGACATATATTTTTTCACCCCCAATAGGGAGTGAAAGTCACCCCCAGGGCAAAAGCACATATCGGCACAATATCACTTTTTTTCTTTGAAATGTAAGCTATATGTATGCCAAATTTAATGTCAATCCAAGCGGTTCTTTAAAATTTCGAGCAAAAACCGTGAAAGCATGGACTATAAGGAAAAAAGGTATCCTGTAACTATGTACCTACTATTTTCAAATAATATTGTACTAAGTTTTACTAAAATCACCACTTAATTTAAATCCGCTGATTTGTTAAAAACTTTAGTCGTGGCAACATTGTAAGGCAATCCATTGTAAATGGCATCATAAGTACATAGTGGAAAACTACCTAGAGAGAACATTAATTTTTGTGTAATTTATAAATATATTTTTGGGCGTATAATAAAGTTTTAATTATTGTTATTTTGCGACTATATTCATTTTGCATTACTTTTAAATAAGATTTTAGTAGCAAATAATTGTTCGTAACCTACGTTTTTAATTTAATTAGCCGCCAACTGTTTTAGTTCATTTCCCGAACACGTGGGGCGCTAGATACAATCTTCCTACTTCTCACTAGAGGTACTACTACTCTCATAATACAGAGGTGTGATAGATTTACATACGTCTTTAGTACACGGTTAACAGTTGAGTGAGTTTAACTAGGCTTTAGGTTTTATTAATTCGGTCCCCATGAGACTAAGTTACCTAGTGACAGTTTTATAAAGTGATGGTAAGTTGATTTTTTAAATATTTTTCTTAATGAGATAGGCGCAAAATCTAGGAAAGGTTACATTATTACCGAGGGCCAAAAGTACTTAGAATAGACAAGAAGTTTCTTTTGTATGGAATGTTTGAAATTAAAAATCACAATAAATTTGCTCTTTTTTTTCACTCATGTAACTTATTAAAATAAATATTATAGAAGTTTTCAGGGACCTTCGGCAATCGGTAATAATGTAATCTTTCATTCGGCGTTTAATTTTTTTAAAAAGACTTATTAGTTTTCTCAGGATTCGAAAAAAAATGAATGCACTTAAATAGCATTGGACCAAGATTTTGCGCCTACCCCCTTAATTTATGTATATGTATGTATGTAATTGTAGTGTATTTAAATACCCTGTAATTGTTCAGAGCTATTATGTTAGGTCTATTAATTACATACATTTTTCGAGCGATTGTCGTAATTTTGAACATTATTGTTTAACTTACCTCAATTAGTTACTTAAGTACTACAATTACCTCAATTTATGAAATATAATTATTATTATTCTTCCAGTGTTATTTTCCTTAGAAAGCTTAATGCATTTTAGTATTTTTGGTGTAAGTAAGCCATAATTTTACATATTTTAAATTAATTATATTTGATGTTTCGATTTCCACTTTGGAAATCATTGTAAAAATACAAAATACATAAAATTCAATAAAATTAAATAAGTAGGACTAAATAAAATTGAATAAAATTCAATTAAATGCAATTATATAAAAGTAAATCACATTAAATAAAATTAAATTAAGTTAATTAAAATTAAAGGAAATATATGAAATTAAGTAAAATTAAATAAAATTTATTTGTATTGTTTAAGTTAGGTACCTCAGTTTAATAAATATATTATTGTTCCGAAGCTATTCTCGTATACAGAAAAAACATATAAAATTAAATAAAGCCAAATAACAATAAATTAAATTGTGTAAAATTAAATAAAATTAAGTATACATAATTATGTAAAATGAAAAAAAATTAAAAAAAAAAGTGTAAAAATAAATATAAAATGTAATAAAATTATATAAAATGAAATAAAATCTAATCGAATCAAATCGAATCGAATAAATAACAAATATGTTATATAAAAAAGACATAAAATTTCATGGTCTTGTGTTATTATATAGTAATCACGCGCTATGAAGTATTCACTTCTGTCGGCACACCACAAGTGCCACGTTCTTTTATTATAATGTTTTAAAACAACGATGCTTGTATGTAAACGAAGAAATATATTTGTTTTCTAGACCAAAACAAATCATTTGATATAGTACAACATAAACCAACATTGATGCAACAGAGATCCGAATAGTAAACAATGTTTACTATGAACAAGGAGTTGCAATGCGAATACATAAATATCTCTGTATCAGATGAAATAAAGATCAATAGACGTGTTCGACAGGGCTGCGTGTTGTCTCCAAAGTTGTTTATTGTCTACTTCTTCTTCTTTAAGTGCCATCTCCGCGACGAAGGTTGGCAATCATCATGGCTATTCTAACCTTCGAGGCAGCTGCTCTGACCAGTTGCCTTAAGCTACAACCAAATGATTCTCTCAGGTTCTTCAACCAGGAAACGCATCTCGTTCCTACACTTCTCCTACACTCTATTTTTCCTTGAATTATTAGTCTTACTTACTTACTTAGTCCTAAGCCTTTCTACCTGTAGGTGTAAGGCTGGTGGAGTTGAGTTTGGCATTGTAGTCTCCATGCTTTCCGATCTTGCGTTAGGTTTCTTGCACTTTCCAATGTCAATCCCTTCTTCTCGACTTCTTTCCTGATTTCATCTACCCACATAGCTCTTGGTCTTCGTCTTTTGTTTTCCGCTGCACTCTCGTTTGAAACACTCGTTTTGGTAGCCTCTCGTTCGACATTCTACACACGTGCCCGAACCATCTAAGTTGTCCCTTTACTATTTTTTAATTGATTGGTTCTAGTTTAAGGTTTTGCCTAATTGTTTTGTTTCGTGTTTTGTCTGTCCTCTTTTTGTTTGCTATTTTCCTCAGGAACCTCATTTCCATGGCATTGACTCTGGATTTTTGTCTCCCCGTCAATGTCCATGTCTCGTTGCTATACATGAATGTTGGTCTAACTACTGATTTAACGACTGCCGTTTTTACTTTCTCCGGTATCTCTTTTTTCCCCAAAAATGTTGTTTTCATAGCGTTAAATAAGCTTCCTGTTCGTCCCATCCTCTCGTTTATTTCTATGTCTTGTTTACCATTTGATTCGATTATTACTCCTAGGTATTTAAAATGTTCCACTTTTTCTACTTGTTTCCCATCTAATTCTATTGCGTGTGTCTTCCTCGTGTTTGAAATTGTCATTATTTTCGTTTCCTCTGTTTCTCTATCAAACATATTTATGTTTGATAGTTCTTCCGTCATCTAGGATTTCAAGATTGTTCTGTAGGTCTTCTCTGCTCATTGCTATCAATACCATGTCGTCTGAAAATAGTAGCTCCGACAGTTGAGTCCGTTTCATTTGCCAGTATCCTAATGTTAATTTTCTCATTCTTCTCTGGGCTTTCTTTATCGCTTCATCCAGTACCACGCAGAATAGCAGTGGACTCAGCACGCATCCTTGTTTGATGCCTTGACTTGTAGTAAATTCTCTGGATTCCTCGTTATTTGTTCTTACTGTATTTGTATTATTTTTGCACATATCCTTTATTATTTCTATTATGTGTCTGTCGACTCCCCTTTCTGTTAGTGTCTTCCATACCTCCTTTCTTCGGATTTTGTCAAACGCCTTTTACAGGTCAATGAAGCACATACGTATCTCTCTATTCTTCTTGATTACCTTTTCACTTACTTATCTTAATGTGAATATTAGGCCTTGCGTGTTTCTGTCCTTCCTGAATCCACATTGTGTGTCTTCCATAGTTGTTTCTATTTGAGTTTTTATTCTTGTCTCCATTATTCTTGCGAATACCTTCCCAGGTATACTTGATATGGTGATGCCTCGGTAATTATTACAGTTTTTCTTGTCTCCCTTTTTGTGTATTGGTAATATAATGTCTTTCTTTCAGTCCTTTGGTAATTCTGCTCTATTTATGATATCATTCATTAGTCCTTTCATGCTACTCATTCCCTCTGTCCCCATAAATTTTATCATTTCCGGGGTGATATGATCCTTGCCTGGTGCTTTGCCAAATTTTACTCTTTCTATTGCGTTCTCTAATTCCTCCCTTGTTATGGATTCCACTTGTTGTTCTTCATCCCTTTCTTGTATCTCCCCTATGTTGTCCGTGTCTGCATGAGTTAGCTCTTTGAAATGTTTTCTCCATCTTTCCGTTATTTGTTTTTCTTCTGTTAGTACGTTTCCATTCATGTCTTTTATATTCGGCATCGTGTGCTTTTTCTTTTGTCTGAGTTGTTTTAATGCGCCGTAGGAGAGTTTTTGGTTTTCCCTATAATAATTTTTTGTCATTTTTTGTCCAAATCTCTCCCATGACGTTTCTTTTCCTGCTTTTACCGCTATTTTAACCTCTTTCCTTTTTTATTTATATGCCTCGTAATCTTCCGGGTGTTTTGTGCTTAGGTATCTCTTCCATTTGTCTTTTTTGTTCTTTATTTTCTCTCGTATTTCTTCTGTCCACCATTCCGTTCTCCTCATGTTAGTATTTACTATTTTTGCTTTCCTGCAAGTCTCCTCAGCTGCTTTAATTATGCTGGTTTTTAAATATTCCAATTTTTCTTCTGTATTTGTATTTTTTACCCTACCTTTCAGAGTATTATCTAATTTTTCTTGGAATTTCTTCTTACATTTTTCCTCTTTTAATTTGTAACTTTGCATTTTCTCGTTTACTACCTTTCTTCTCCTTTCTTCTTTTTCCTCTGTTGTTCTCAATCTCATTAATACTAGATGGTGGTCACTGCCTATATCTGAGCCTCTTTTCACTTTCGAATCCTGTACTCTTTTCCATTTGTTGCTACTTACCAAAAAGTAAGCTATGATTGATTTTTCGTTTCTGCTGTCTTGTACTCTCGTGTATTTGTGTACTTCTTTATGTTTAAATTTTGTATTTGTTATAACTAGTGTGTTCTCCATACATATTTCTATTATTCTTTCACCATTTCTGTTTAGTATTTCTTCTCCTTCTTTTCCCATGCACTCCTCTATTCCGCTGTTGTTATTTCCGACTCTACCGTTTAGATCTCCAATTACAGTTACGTTTTCTTCCCGATTATCAATTTGCATTTGGAGCTCCTCGAAAAATTTATCTTTCTCTTCCTTTCTTGCATCTTCATTTACTCCTTAGGCTGTTATTATTGTCCATATTTCTTCGTCCATCAGTTTCATTTTCACCGATAATATTCTCTGGTTAACATATGTTTCTTCTATAACGTGTTGTAGTCTATTCGGTGCAATTATTATTCCAACTGCTTCTTTTGCTCTCTCTTTTGTATCCGCTCCTACCCAAAGTAACCAATATGCTTTGTATATTTTCATAAGACATTTTCCTTTCATCTTCGTTTCCATTATTCCTAGTATTTCGATTTTTTGTTTTATCATTTCTTCTACCAGTTCTTCCTCTTTTCCATTGATGCTTCTCACATTCCATGTTTCCATTTTTATCTCTCCTTTTTTCTGCAATTTAGCTTTCCCCTTCTTCTTATTTTCATCCTTGTTTACCTGTGCATCATCTTTTTCCCTATCGCTTTTCCCATTCATTGCCTTTGTCGTCAATGTTGTGAGTCCGGTCTCATTATTTTCTATTAATTTTTTTGAAGTCCTTTCTCCGATTATTTCTGTGAATTTGTATAATTTTCTCAGTATTATGGTCCCATTTCCACTCCTTCCCATTAATCTCCAGTTTCATATATCCTATCTTTGTAGTATTACCTTTGTCTTTTTCTTCTTTTGTCATTTTCCTAATTTTTGCTTGTCTTGTTAAATCTGATTCTATATACACCTTTTGTTACTGTAGGTTCTTCAGTTTTCCTTTATTTCTTAGTATACTTAGCTTATCCGTTAGGTTTTCCATTTCTGCTAAAAAGATTTGGTCACCGATCTTCACCGCTCGTCTCAGTTTGACCTGTAATTTGAGATATTTTCCTATAAAGTGTTCTATTGACTCCTTTACTGGCTTTCCGTCGTTAGGATCCAGTGTTAGGCCTTTTAATACTATATTATTTCTCAGTCTTTCTTTTTCGAATTGTTGTATTCTTTTGTTTGCCACTTTTAAACCTTCTTCCAATTTTTTGTTTTTTCTTTTAGCTCCCCAATATATTCCATCGTTTCCTTTTGGTCTTTCCGTATGGTTCTTATTTCTGTCATCATTTCATCATTTTTCCACATAACATCCCGCATCATTTTTATCATCTCTTCATTTGTGTCGTTGCTTTTATTCGGTGTTCGTCTCGTCATGTTACTCTTTTCAAAATACAATTCATCTCCTTTATATTTTTTATTCTTAGATTCTTCGTCGCTACTATAATTCGTTCCTTCTATTGGTTTCCTTTAGAATTTTTCCGCCACTGGCCATTTTAAATTAAATGTTAAATGTTATCCTCAGCACTGATATAAATATTATTATATATGTTACAGTTCAAGTTAATTCTCAGTTAGAGTTGGCTATTCCTAGTTCGAGTCAACTCCAACTAAAACGAGCAGTAAAAGTTGATTTGAAAAATTTAATTCAACTTTTACTAATTTGAGTTGACTATTCCTGAATCGATTCAGTAAATTTTGATTATACGAGTATAATCTCACGTGCTTATTTGATGACTGTGCATCTCTTTGTTTTGACCGTTTCAACTACTTTTCATGATTTAAACATATTGTCCCGGTAATGAAGCTGAAAAAATGGAAAAAGCTCGCCGTTTTTTCGTCCAGCATCGATTTGTACAAAAAATTTGGGATTAGGCTCATTTTACCCTGTAGTTTATTTGCTATATTGAGCCGTTGTATGCTTTTGTTAACATTTTAAATTTTAATATGGTCAACATTTGGTTTTTATTATTTAAATAATGATTATTTATGCTTTATGATATAATATCATATTTCAACTTTTAAAACCACCCTGTTGGAGCTATATATAAAAAGTTTATTTATCCTAAAAAAATGATTTCGACTTGCACCGATTTGCATAATAATTTGGGATTAGGATCATCTCACCCTGTACTTTATATTCTATATCATGCTCAAGGGCATTTATTATTTTTAGGGGCTTAAAGTACCCCTTATTTTTAAAAATTATATAAAAACATTGTAAACCTTAATAGGGACATTAAAGTATAATTCCGTTTGCAAAATGGGAAAAATGCAAAGTTTTTCCGTTATATGGCATTGAATATTTCAAATTATGCATTTGTCGAAAAAGCTAACCTTTATCATGCCATATCTCACTTTGTATTGGTTGCAGAAAAATTATAAAAAAGGATTTTGTTTGTGTTTTTAAAAGATAAAATTTTTAAAGCTACAGTTTTTTGATTAAATGTATATTTTTTAGTTATTCTCACCCTCTAAAAAAGTCGATCTCCTCGTCGAAAAACTGTTACCTTCAACAGCGAATAACTCGAAAAATATTATTTTACGAAGAAAACGTAAAGAACATTTTTTTTCTTAGAATTGCATTTTTTATCGATTTCCATGGTCAAAATGTAATGAAAAATTTCCGCCCCCGAGATGGGGTGGCAATCACCCCTAAGCTTTTAGCGTACAGCGGCATGATATAGAAACTGATCCTTGGGCTATTCCCTACCTTCTGTGAAAATTTCAAGTAACTCCATGCTGGACGAAAAAATTCCAAAATGCTTCACTTCCTGGCCTAATATCCAATAATATTATTTAATTTCTAGAATCGGTTGTTTGTGTGAATCAACTTTTACTAAATGGCATTGGGAAGAGTATACTTTAAATAGATGGAGTCTACTTTTACTAGTAAATGTTAAATAAAAATCTTCATTTTATATGTATAATCAACTCTTATACTACAGGGCCGAAAAATAAAAACGGGAAAAAAATCAATACAGGTATTTGAAGGTGCTAAATCGTAGGGGAGAGATAGTTAATTAAAAATACATACAGAGGTACTCGTAAATCGACCTCATTTTGTTATAAACAAAGGCCAAAGTCAGAAAATATTGTTTTTTGCCTATAGCATTTTTAGTATCATATTTCCAGCAAAAGTTGTTTTATGAAAGTTGTGTATCATAAAAAAACGATTATTTAGAATTTTTACAAGTTAAAATCCATAAAGAATTAACCTAGATAACTGCAAAAAACCACGTTTTTTGCACTATTTTGTAAATGTTAATAACTTTTACCACATAGGTCTTAAGGAACTTATTATACCTTGATCATGAGGTAATTAAGTGCCTTTATTAGTGCACAAAATTACAAGAAGATCTGTTTGTCAGTTTACGAGTTATGTTAAATGTTTATCCCAGACATCGAATGTTTAAACAATCATTGTTGCCCTAGGAGTATTTTCAGAGCTTTTTGGCAAAGTGCAATGAGTGACTAAAAACTAAAAGTACTAAGAAAGTTAAAAAAGAATATATTTGTTTCTTAATTGTTGTTGAACAGGTCGATAAAAAATGGTGAGTTTTTTCCTTATAAACAATTAGAATATCTTTGTTATTTTTTCTGATAAATAAATATAATTGGTTGTATCAAAAGGCTGGTAAAAAACACACATTAAAAAAGAAAAAACAACTTTCTAGGACCAATAATAGCCAAGTTATACTTTTTTCTTCGAAAAATCAGATCTCGATTGTTTATAAATATTAAGAGTTGAAATTTTTACAGAATGATAATAGATATCTATATTTTATATTTCAATTAATAAGTACGGAATATCTTCTATTTAAAACGAGTAATAGCCCTTTAAAGTGAAGTTACTCACGCTGACTGAGCTGGGACCATGTGATGGGGACGATTGTCGGAGTCCAGTTCCGCGCGTCGAGATTTTGCTATAGAAAGTTCAATTTGGAGCGCTTGAAAAATTTTATAATATCTTAGCTTCCAGAGAACGTAGAGCCTTCTTTTTTTTAATTTGGGTAACTCGACGAAAGAATAACAACTAGTTAATTTTCATTTACCGGAAAAATCTGAAAAATGGACTTTTTTATGGAAAAATATTATAAATTTGTGAATAAATATTAAAATATAATTATAGTATATATCTATTTATATACAGGGTGGTTCATTTTATTTGCATCGTTGTCTGTACGGAAAACGACTTGATTTAAAAAAAATCTTCATAGACATATACATGGCAATTAATACTACAATCAAAAAATAATGTGAATTATACAGGGTGCTACAAAAATGAGTGGTATATCAAAGATATATTTTTTTTTGGAACATCCTACAATTGATGAAATTTTTAGATTGCCCTTAAAAATAAGTTAGACTATACCTAAGTACAGGGTATTTTGATTCATTTAAATATTTACAAAAATATAAAATTTTAGAAAAAAATAAATATTTACAAATCTAATAGTCGGTGACAAATTTTTTCTTAAATCTTCATAATAGACTATTCAGCATTTTTAAACAGATGTTTATTGTAACAAAATTTATAATTACTTAATAGTACATTTTTAGACTTAAAAATTAATTGAAAACAAAAACCTTCTCAAATTGAAGAAAAAATGTGTGTATAGATGATAATTATTGATCTTCATTAAATCTACACAGTTTATGTACAGGTTCATTAATTTTTTATTTCTTCAACATTATCCCTAATTTTTTGAAACAAATCTTCTTCAACTTCCACTTTCGTCATCTATAATAACTGTCAAAAGTTTGTAGCATTTCTTTTCGTCAGTGTCATCTTTGCAACTTATGCAAAGCTCGGTACAATTGATTTATTTCAAGAAATTGTGGGTAATGTGGAAGAAATTAATGAACCTGTACAAAAACTGTGTAGAATTATTGAAGATGAATAATTACAATCTATACCTATTTTTTTTTAATTTGAGAACGTTTTTGTTTTTCATTAATTTTTAAATCTAAAAATGTACAATTAAGTAATTATAAATTTTGTTACAATAAACATATGTTTAAATATGCTGAATAATCTATTATGAAGATCCAAGAAAAAAATTATCACTGATTCTTAGATTTGTAAATATTTATTTTTTTAAATCTTTACATTTTTCTAAAAATTGAAATAAATCAAAACACCCTGTACTTAGGTATAGTGCAGCTTCTTTTTTAAGGGCAATTTAAAAATTTCATTAGGTGTAGGGTGTTCCATAAAAAAATATTTCTTTGATATACCACTCTTTTTTGAAGCACCCTGTATAATTCACATTATTTTTAGATTGCAGTGTCAATGGCCAGGTATATTTTTTATGAAGAATTTTTTTAAATTAAGTCGTTTTCCGTACAGACATCAAGACGAATAAAATGTATATAAATAGGTATATACTATAATTTTATTTTAATATTTATTCACAAATTTATAATATTTCATGACAATATTTATGAAATTATATGTGTTAACGTTGTAAACGCATTTTAAATAAAAAAGTGCATTTTCCAGAATTTTCCGATTTTTCCGGTAAATGAAAATTAGCTAGTAGCTATTCTTTCGTCGAGTTACTCCAATTTAAAAAAAATGAAGGCTCTACGTTCTCTGGAAGCTGAGATATTGTCAAATTTTTCAAGCGCTCCAAATTGATTCTATAGCAAAATTTCGACGCGCGAACCTGGACCCCGACAATTTTCCCTTCACACTGTCCCAGCTCACTCAGCGTGAGTAACTTCAATTTAAACGGTTATTACTTGTTTTAAATAGAAGATATTCCGTACTTATCAATTGAAATATAAAATATAGATATTTATTATCATTCTGTACAAAATTCAACCCTTGATCTTTATAAACAATAGAGATGTGATTTTTTAAAAGAAAAGTATAACTTGACTATCATTGGTCCTAGAAAGTTAGTTTTTCTTTTTAATATGTGTTTTTACCAGCTTTTTGATACAGTCAATTATAATTATTTATTAAAAAAAATAACAAAGATATTCTAATTGTTTATAAGGAAAAAACTCACCATTTTTTAGCGACTTGTTTAACAACATTTAAAAAACAAATATATCCTTTTTTTTAACTTTCTTAGTACGTTGAGTCTTTAAGAACTCATTGCACTTTGCCAAAAATCTCTGAAAATACTCCTAGGGCAACAATGATTGTTTAAACATTGGATGTCTGGGATAAACATTTAACATAACTCGTGAACTAACAAATAGATCTTCTTAAAATTTTGTACACTAATAAAGGCACTTAATTGCCTTGTGACGAAGGTACAATAAGTTTCTTACGGCCTTTTTGGTAAAAGTTATTAACAGTTACAAAATAGTGCAAAAAAAGTGGTTTTTTGCGGTTATCTAGGTTAATTCTTTATGGATTTTAACTTGTAAAAATTCAAAATAATCGTTTTTTATGATACACAACTTTCATAAAACAAGTTTTGCTGTAAATATGATACTAAAAATGCCATAGGCAAAAAACCATATTTTTTGACTTTGGCCTTTTTTTATAAAAGAATGAGGTCGATTTACGAGTACCTCTGTATGTATTTTTAATTAACTATATCCATCCTACCATTTAGCACCTTCAAATACCTGTATTGATTTTTACCCTGAAATCGCTCATATTTATTTCTCTACCCTGGTCTATTACTGAAACCAGCCGTTTGAGTTGACTCGAACTAGGAATAGTCAACTCCAACTGGATAATCAACTTGAACTGTAACATATACACTTTAAAGTTTATTTTTTATTTCGCACAACTACACTTTTTAATTTTAACGATTATCGATAAAGATAAAACCGGTGTTTTTTTTTTTATTGTGATAGGTTTCGATTCTGAAATTACCTTATCGCCAACACACCGGCAGCACATCCTCTCGCCTCGCGTGCCAATCTCTTAGTCTTAAGATGGTATATATTTCGCTTCTCATCACATGTCCGAGATATTGCAAATTCCTTTCTTTTACTGTGTTTTCAATTTCCCTCTTTCTGCCTGCTTATTCTTCTTAATACTTCTAGTATATTCGTGACTCTATCTACTTATGAAATCCTTGACGCTCTTCTAAATGTCCACATTTCAAACGCATTAAGTCGATTTATTGCATTTCGGTTTAATATCCATGATTTAGCTCCCTAGTAAAGCACACCGTGTACATAACATTTAATTAGTCTTATTCTGAGGGCTAATGTCAAATATTTGCTGCATAAAATATTTTTTATTTTCACGAAGTTGGCACGTGCTTTTTCAACTCTCACTGCAGTTTATTTCTGCAATATAATCGTTATTTTCTGTGATTATCATTACGAAGTAAGTATAGTTTTTACTATCTTAATCTGCTGGCCGCGAACCGTTAATATCTACTACCGTTAATGTCTAATAAGACGAAAAGATAAGTGCAGCGTAGGAAGGACAATGATGCCATTGGTGAGATCCTCAAGGAATGATTCACTCGCACATGTAATCAACTGTGGCGAGCAGCAGCATCCAGGATCAGATTTGCCCTAATGATGGCCACATTGGTCGCGGAGATGGCACCTAAATAGGAAGAGACTAAGTTTTCAATCCAATGGCATGTAAAACAACATAATTTTATTTCACATCCCACCAGACTTAAAACAATGAGAAATTTCTCTGGTTACACCTCCCAGGCTTTTACAATTTGCAAGCCATAACGGATGCTGAGACTAAGGAAGATGAGGTAACTTTAAAATTTATAATTCACGTCCCATCTGCTCAGTGCGGTAAAGTTCCAACCAGAATGGTTCCCTTCGTACTTCAATCAGAGTAAACATGTAAATCAAAAATGAATAACCATTTTCAATTTCGTTGCAAAACAAAAATACAGCCGCATTATATTTTAGTCCAATCAGAGGGTGCAGCAAGCACCTCTACCGGTTTCGAAACTTATTAGTCTCTCATCAGGAGGCACATATTCTGCTCTCTTTGATCCAACCAAAACAAACCCCGGCGTGCAGTCACGGATTGCAACGAACGAAATGGAATAGATGCCCTAGCGGCAACTGCTAGCAAAAGACTAAGTTTTCAATTCAATTGCATTTCATGTTTACTCTAATTGGAGTACGAAGGGAACCATTCTCGTTGGAACTTTACAGAGCTGAGCAGATGGGACGTGAATTATAAAATGTAAAATTCCCTCATCTTCCTTAGTCTCAGCATCCGTTATGGCTTGCAAATTGTAGAAGCCTCGGAGGTGTAACCAGAGAAGGTTTCCATTGTCTTTAGCCTGGTGGGATGTGGAATAACATTATGTTGTTTTATATCCCATTGGATTGAAAACTTAGTCTTTTGCTAGCAGTTGCCGCTAGGGCATCTATGCCATTTCGTTCGTTGCAATCCGTGACTGCACGCCGGAGTTTGTTTTGGTTGGATCAGAGAGAGTAGCATATGTGCCTTCTGATGAACCGGTAGAGGTACTTGCTGCACTCTTTTATTGGACTAGAATACGATGCGGCTCTATTTTCGTTTTGCAACGAAATTGAAAACGGTGATTCATTTTTTATTTAAATAGGAAGAGTTAAAAAGGAAAAACCCATTAGAAACAAAATTTTCTTAATAAGATTTCCGATTTAAGAGTAAACAGTAGCGATCAACAGATAGCAAAAACGCGTTCCAAGATTCCGGCTGTAATTTTGAATATTTTTTCGAGATATTTGGCACACGTATTCGTAATATAATAAAGAATGGCGGTACAGAGCCCAATTTGAGAAATATATTAATATGTGGAAATTACTCTGTAATTAAATACAATATTAAAAAAACGAGCCTGTACCGCCATTAAGAAGAACAAAAAAATACACTTTCTTCAAATAAACTTTTTTATCCGATGCCTAGATTTTGTATCATTTTGGAACTACTAAAATTTTTTATTTCATTAGTAGTTCCAAAATGACACAAAATCTAGGCATGGGATAAAAAAGTTTATTTGAAGAAAGTGTATTTTTTTTGTTCTTCTTAATGGCGGTACAGGCTCGTTTTTTTAATATTGTATTTAATTACAGAGTAATTTCCACATATTAATACATTTTTCAAATTGGGCTCTGTACCGCCATTTTTTATTATATTACGAAAACGTGTGCCAAATATCTCGAAAAAATATTCAGAATTACAGCTGCAATCTTGGAACGCGTTTTCGCTACCTGTTAATCGCTACTGTTTCCTCTTAAGACAAATTTGAGAAGAACCAGGCTAAGTTTCTAACCTTTTATGATAAAGTTCGATGAGTACGATATAAGCTCAGATTATAAGAGCATAAGAAAAACTCAGAAAATGAGAAATCAATGGAGGAAAATTTCAATACCAGAGAAGAAGATCCATATGATAAATTAACTTTTGCAAATAAAGTAATTCTGCATCTAGTAAAAATGTAAAAATTAGTTCTAAAACTATAACCAATTATTTATAAGCTTTTGAAGAGCGTTTAGAGAAGCGAAAAAGACCTCTGGAATGTTGCAAATTGTTGGTGACAGACAATATGCTACAAAATGTGACTAACAAATGCAAAATTTTGATTTTTGAAAAACTAAATCGTAATCAGAAAAAAATAAAGATACAGATTAAGGAAATTTGTGCTTTGTATTACTCCACTTCTATCCTCCAGACAAATAAAACTTAAATGATCTTTAGGCTGGGAATGATACAAGTATAATGCAATTTAGATAAACAGTACTGAAATTTGATGATTTAAGAACTAGATCGAGTAGTAGTCAATATGTTTAATGTATTACAAGATTCAGATTTTATATTATGCAGCTATAAGCCCTGAAAGTACGACTTAAAAACCCTAGACTTTAGCCAAAAAGTTATACGAAATTTACTTTTAGCATTTCTTTTTCACATCATTTATATACTATTTTTTATAATAATAGTCTCCCGTTTTATACCGCTGACGCGGCTTTGGGATTATAACAGGGTAGTCTGCTATATCTAGGGCCTACGGCATACAAGGAAGGTAACATGGCAGGTAAGCTTCAACCACCTATAATAGGGCAGTCAATGAGGGTATTTGGTAGGGTGGTGCGAAAAAAGTCAAGTTGATAATTCCGTGTCGGTATAGTGCGGAAAAGTTGCGATTGGTAATTAAAAAAAAAACAAAAAAAAAACAATTATTCAAATCGGACTTTATCTTTCGATCCCGCAACGGGCCTAAAGATTATGAAAAAAATGAAATGTTACCTTTTTTTTTCAAAAAATTTTATTTATTCTCCATGTACGTTTTATTTATCGCTATAGTAAAATTTATATACAGTTTGCATGGTTGAGTGATTTAAAAAATTGTTTTACGCATTTAACGAATATCTTCCGATCCCGCAAGGTCAATCAAAATCTATAAAAATTTGAAGTTTTTGATGATTTTGACAAATTAAAAAGCATTTAGTTATCTCATTTTTCTATTACATTGTAAAGCTCTTCGCTTGTTAAATATGGTGTGACAATATTAAAACAAACCAGAACTCAAAACGAGGGGGTGGTTGCACTTCTAGCTCCACAGGCACTTTTTTCTCCAACCAACCAATGAGTGTTTTTTTTACATTATTTGCATATGTACATTTCTTTTTCATCTGTTTGTGTCCAGCTCTTAAACGTCAACTTTGTATTGTGATTTGGTTGTAAAATCTGGCAGCATGGACCTTGATTTAAATGTTGCCCTGATGAATCCATCCCTTTATTGAGGCCCACATACATTCTACATTAGACGATGCTTCCATGACCAACTTTACGCACCGCTCGACAGCTTGCGTGTGGCAAGGATAGTTTTTTACATTCCTGCTTGAAATGTGGACTGATGTAATGCAGGAACTTATATATTCATTTGAAACTCTTCGAAGAACTGATGGAGAAATTAGTTTTGTAATATTCTAGTCTATTATTTCAGTGTAGTCCTGTTCTTGAAAATTTAAAGTAGAAGGGATGAGATTTCTAATACTTTTTTTGCCCTTGGCTTTAGTCTGTCCGACTCTCCTTTTAACACTCTCCTTAGTCCTAACTCTCTAATACTCTAATGTGTTTCCTTTCTCCCTGCTACTTGAAAATTTGAAGCATAGGACTAAACTAAAATAATAGACTGGAATGTTACAAAACTATCTTCTCCACCACTTCCCCGAAGAGTTTCAAATAAAGATGTAACTTCTTGCATTACATCGGGCGACATGACAGACTGGAATATATAAAACTATCCCTGCCACACGCAACCTGACGAGCGATGTCTAAAGTTGGTCACGGAAGCATCGTCTAATGCTAATATGTGGGCCCCAATCGAGAGATGGATTCATCAGGACAACACTTAAATCAAGGTCCATACTGCCAGATTTTATCAAGTAATCACAATACAAAGTTGGTGTTTAAGAGCTGGACACAAACAGATGAAAACGAATTGTACAGTCGGAAAAATGAAAGAATACCCATGAACGACCATATAAAACACGCTGTATTTTCCTGTCACGGTGTCACAAAGAAAATTGTCCAGTGCAAGTACATGTAACAATAATTATTATATGTACTTGCGCTGGCCAATTTTTTGTATGACACGGTGACAGGAATATACAGCCATGTTTTATATATGTTCGTTTATGGGTATTCTTTCATTTTTCCTACTGTACATAAGTAAATAATGTAAAAAAAACACACACTCATTGGTTGGTTAGAGACAAGGGTGCATGTGGAGCTAGAAGTGCAACCACCTCCTTGTTTTGAGTTCTAGGTTGTTTAAATATTGTCATACAATATCTTAACAAGGGATGATCACAATGTAACAGAAAAATGAGATAACTAAATGTTTTTTAATTTATCAAAATCATCAAAAATTTCAAATTTTTATAGATTTTGATTGATCTTGCGAGATCGAAAGATATTCGTTCAATGCGTAAAACTATTTTTTTTTATTACTCAACCATGAATTTTACTATAGCAATAAATAAAACTTACACGAAGGGTAAATACAATTTTTTGAAAAATAGGTAAAATTTAATTTTTTTCATATTCTGTAGGTCCGTTGCGGGATCGGAAGATAAAGTCCGATTTGAATATGTAATTCTTTTTTGTTTTTCTTGTAATTACCAATCGCAACTTTTCCGCACTATAGCGACACGGGATTATCAACTTGACTTCTTCGCACCATCCTAGTATTTGGCTCCGAATTCCATCCTACTACATCGATTTACTTGATATTTTTAATGTAAGTAGCGAATAGCTCAAGAAATAAAGTCTACCCTATGCCGATGTGCGCTTTTATCTTGGGGGTGGTTCCAACCCATTCTCGGTAGTGATTTTTTTTTATTAAAATAGACACGGAATAGGCTAGAGAACATAATTCTAAGCAAAAACTGTTCAATAATTATTTTTTGAAAACTCAATATTTTTGAGTTATTCGCGATTGAAAATTGCCCATTTCCGTTGAAAAATGACACCATTTCGGACAAATTTTGACGAATACCTTAAAAATCATGCATCTAATAACAAAACTACACAAAATATTTTTGTTTTTTATAAAAAACAAAACTACACAAAATATTTTTGTTTTTTATAAAAAACAGAAGAGATTCGTTCCTTCATAGACCTTCTAGTTATAATACTAAAAAGAATATGGTAGGTGAGGATAGCTTGTTTTTTTGCTGCATGCTCAAATCGGCGTAGAGAAATGGTCAATTTTAGGTGTATACTGATACCAATAACTTTTGTAGTTCTTGAAAGACCTTTAAAATGAGTAATACCAAATGTCGATTACATTCAAACTAAGCGAGATATGCTGCAAAAAAATTGATGACTAATGTATTTTAAGAAGAAATGAGAAGTATATTTAACCCCTCATCCATCAGAATTATTTAAATACATCGCTTTCCTTCTACAATACTTTTTACTATAGTATTATTTCTATGTTCCAAAAGTTGGACTGGATTGAAATGAATGGTTTTTTAAAAAAATAAGCTCAAATTATAGAGCACATTTTTAAATTCTCTTAAAAATCTGCTTTTTCTCCATGTTACTCGAAAATGATAAGAAACACGAAAAATAGATTCCACACAAAAATAAAGTGTTTTTTAGGTACAAATTTCATTTTTTATTTCATTTCTGTATCTCTTATCATTTTCAAGTTACACGGAGAAAAAGGAAGACGTTTGAGAAAATGTTTGGCGAATGGATTTAGTGTCCGCAGTCATATAAACCCAAACAAACAACAAGAAAATTTTAAAATGCGCTCTATAATCTAATCTCTTTTTTTTTCAAAAACAATTAATTTTAAATCTATCCAACTTTTGAACATAGAAATAACACTATAATAAAGGGTATTGTAGAAATAAAACGATGTATTTATATTCTAGTGGGTGAGGGTTAAAATTATTTCTCATTTTTTCTTAAAATACATTAGTTATCAATTTTGTTGGCAGCATATCTCGCTTAATTTGAATATATGTGACCTTTAATATTGCTCATTTTAAAGGCCTTTTCAAGCACTACAAAAGATATTAGGAGCATTATACACCTAAAATCGGCAGTTTCTCTGTTATTTCAAATTGAATACACCAATTTGAACATGTACCAAAAAAAACAAACTCTTTTCACATAACATATCTTTTTTTGTGTTATAACTAGAGAGCGGAATATATGCAAATTGCATATAGATGCATATATTGCATATTTTCAGACAACAAACACAACATTGCATATTTAAGCTAAACACGATTTATTTTGCATATTTTAAAAATAAATTATATAAAAGTTTAAAATTTTCCTCTTTTAGTTGGAATTTTATAACTTCGATATTAACGAGCTCGTTATTTATCTATCTATCGCTCATTATTATCTATCTGGACTCTCCCATTACTACCTGAATTTAACAATTATGGGTGTTCCCAGAAAAATATTATTTTATTAGCGTAGCAAGTCGTAGGTACCTATCTGCTTTTAAGGGTCTAATATTTATTTTGTCAGTTTCCGGCCAACATTTGTTTAAAGTAAACGTTGTATCGTATTTAGTGTTTTTGAAGTGATTGGTATATATTAAATTTAAATATGTGTACCATTCAAAAAAGTGCTTGGATAAAGTGTTTTCCCGACTTAAAGCTAAGTGGAGACAAAGTATTTTGCAAGGCCTGTTCCAAAATCGTAAGTTACATTCATTTTCACATTTCATTTTTTAAATGAGGAACTGACAAACAAAGGAATTTACAATTAAGTGATTCGGTTAATCTTTTTAACACTTTTTCTGCTCATTGTCAAAAAATTCCCGGAAATACAGGGAATACAATTAGAAATAAATTAAAAAATGTTTTAGAAAAAAATGAGGGCTTCGATTGTTTGAGGAAAGTTGTACGTATTTTTGAAGGCAACTTTTCTGAAGATCTTACTTGGCAAATTAGTTTACTGCCTAAATTAAAATATTGTCCTATAACATCAGTAGATGTAGAACGAACTTTTTCTGTGTCCAAACACGTTTTTAGTGATATAAGGCAAAAGTTGCTAGTTGAAAATTTTGAAAAATATTTGATTATAAATTCATACCATAATTTAGATTCTTAATTTAATTATAATATCAGTTTTTGTGTCATTTCATTTGTTTTTATGTGAAAAATAAATATGTATTAAACATAAATGTAGGTTGAATATTTTAAACATAAATGTTTATATTTAATATATTGTTTTATTTTTCAGTATTTTTAATATGCATTTGCATATTTAGACAAATTTAGAAAAAATACCTGCATAGTTGTAGTAAAAGTAATGCATATATATGCGCATATTTTGGTAATGTTGTGTTGCATATATTCCGCTCTCTAGTTATAACTAGAAGATTTATGAAGGTAAGTGTCTCTTTGTTTTTTTATAACCTACAAAAATTTTTCATATAGTTTTTTTAGTTAGATGCATAGTTTTTAACGTATTCGCAAAAAACCGTTCGAAAAGGTGTTAAGTTTCAATCAAAATGGCCAATATTAAGTTTTCAAAAAAATTATAGAACCGTTTTTGCTTAGAATTAGATTCTCTAGCAAATTCCGTAGTTATTTTAACCAAAAAATTTTCCACCATTGAGAAGGGGTGGGAACCACCACCAAGATAAAAGCACACATCGGCATAGGGTAGACTTTGAATTAGGAGATACGTAGAGGCTATTCCCAAAATTTTATTAAAATCCATGCAGTAGGATAGAATTCGGAGGTAATATCCCATTCTTGCTCCCATTGACTGGCGTACTATTATTACCCCTGGTTTTACCCAAGGTAGGTACTCATTTTATTCAGGCTGAGTCGATCCTATTTTTTATTATTTAATAATAAAATAAACTTCCACACTATCAGATTTAAAACCGAGGGTTTCTTCTTTACCAACTGGATAATGATAAAATTCTGTTAAATACAGTTCTTCTTTTATCAAAAACATGTTATTACACTAATAATCTATTGTAAAGAAAACATAATATATTTAATAATACTGCAACGACCAAGCCTCTACATTTACCAATAAACACCTTGATTTCCATTTGCAATTTACCCAAGGTTGTTTTTTACCGTTTTGTAAAAAAATCTTTATCAGTTTGTTGAAAATGTACAACTGTAGTAGTATCTATCTTTATTTACTATTAGTCTGGGCTGATTATCGGAGAATAGGCCATTTTTGGGAAAAGTTATTTACCAGCAATAAAATTTCTGGAATCGAATCTAATGATTTATATATTAATAATATAGGTATGCAAAGTCCGCAGATAGTGTGCTACTTTTTTTATAAACAAAATGGCGCCCGAAAATCGTGTTTTTTTCAATTTTTGCTCTATAACTCCAAAGATTTTAACTTTACACCAAAAACACTTAAATAAAAATTTACCGCAATTAAATTCTGCATAGAGACGTGTTTTTTTCGATTTACTTCGACGAAAACTTTCCCCGGAAAAAGCGGGTTTTTCCAACAAAATCTTTAATTTCCAACTAAAGTTTTAGATAATAATTGTTAATCAATAATTAAATAATTTGGTAATGCAAAAGCCCTTTTCGTATAGATTATAATTCCAGAAGCCGATGGAAATTGAATGAACAGTTTAGCAACAATTGAATTGTTAATTAAACATTTACGGTTGCTATAATAACGACAATAATTATAATGCTTAAGAATAACTATAATTTTTTCATAAAAAGACACTATACCTATCTAATGTACTTTACAGAATTGAAATTGGACAATTAAAGCGGCCTCAGGAATATTTTAAAATTATAAAGAATTTTTTGGCTTATAAACAAATAGAATATCTCGAAAAATATTAAACCAAATTAAATTATAAAAACGG
This sequence comes from Diabrotica virgifera virgifera, assembly GCF_917563875.1. Taxonomy (NCBI): domain Eukaryota; kingdom Metazoa; phylum Arthropoda; class Insecta; order Coleoptera; family Chrysomelidae; genus Diabrotica; species Diabrotica virgifera. The sequence goes on along the minus strand of NC_065448.1, from coordinate 180,628,948 downwards.
TATTCGAAAAATAGTGGCAAAATGCTTCATTTAAAAGAAAAAACGTTTAATTATAATGAGCAGTTCCTGAGATACAACCAGTCAAATTTGGCCGGAATTTACGGCAAAGATATAAACAATAGGATCATAATTTTTAAACCATCACCGTTTTGTTTTTGTCGTCTTTCTCCACACCAATTTTCATATCCTTAAAGTACTCATAACATATGTTATTATAATAAAAACTATCGATAATACGTGTGAAAATTGACAAAAATAGCAAAATTCCAATCAAAAATTAGGTTGGAGAAACTGTAACCCTGTAAAATCGGTATACGTTAAAAAAATGCATTTTCTCGGCTTTCCATGGAGCAATTTCCTTCATTCTTTTTTTTTCCCAAGTAACTCGAGTAGAGCCATAGAACTAATGCATCACTAAATGTCAAACTTGCTTTTGTTTGGTTATAATAAATTAATTTATTTATTATAACACAAAATTTTAATTTGTTTAAATAAAAATTGTTTAAATAATTATACAACTTTCAAATGAGAATATTTATGTTTTTAACTTTAAAAGGTACACTTGTAGTAAGTTTATCTAAAAAAAGCCTACAACTGGAAAAAATATGTAGTTTTCTGTTCTTATAAATAAGTTAATCTATTATAACAAAACAAAAGCAAGCTTGACATTTAATAATACGTTAGTTCGATGGCTCTACTCGAGTTATTAGGGAACAAAAAAAGAATGAAGGAAATTGCTCCATGGAAAGCCGAGAAAATGCATTTTTTAACGTATACCGATTTTGAACTTTGAGGGTTACATTTTCTCCAACCTAATTTTTGATTGGAATTTTGCTATTTTTGGCAATTTTCACACGTATTATTGAGAGTTTTTATTATAATAATATATATTATTATGAGTATTTTAAAGATATGAAAATTGGTTTGGAGAAAGAGGACAAAAATAAAAAGGTGATGGTTTGAAAATTATGATCCTATTGTTTATATCTTTGCCGTAAATTCCGGTCAAATTTCACCGGTTGTATCTCAGGAACCACTCGTCATAATTAAACGTTTTTTCTTTTAAAAGAAGCGTCCTGCCGCTGTTTTTCGAGTGCCGTTTTCACAATTTAATTTAGTTTAATACTTATCAAGATATTCCATTTGTTTTTAAGCCAAAAAATTGTTTATAATTTTAAAATATTCCTGAGGCCGCTTAAATAGTCCAATTTCAATTCTGTAAAGTACATTAGATAGGTATAGTGTATTTTTATGAAAAAATTATAGTTATTCTTATGCATCGTAATTGTTGTCGTTATGATAGCGACCGTAAATTTTTTATTAACAATTCAATTGTTGCTAAACTGTTCATTCAATTTCCATCGGCTTCTGGAATTATAATCTATACGAAAAGTGATTTTACATTACCAAGTAATTTAATTCTTCTTCTTCTTCAGCCTGTGTTCGTCCACTGCTGGACATGGGCCTCTTCCATTTGCTTCCATCGATTTCTACTCTTGGCAATTCTCATCCACTGCTTGCCCGCGACTTGTTTGATATCATCTGCCCACCTCTTCTGCGGTCTGCCTACTCCTCGCCTGTTCTCTCTTGGTCTCCAGTTTGTTAGTCTCTGTGTCCATTTTTCGGGATTATCTCGGGCAACATGTCCGACCCATTGCCACTTGAGCCTTGCTATACGTTCTGCGACATCAGTAATCTTTGTTATTTCACGAATGTCGATATTTCGAATTTTGTCTCTCAAACTAATCCCTAGCATGGCCATCTCCATCGCTCTTTGAGTTGTACTGAGCTGCTCTAAGGTTTTCTTTGTAAAGGCCATGGTCTCCAGTCCATATGTAGTTACAGGCAAGATACATTTGTCATAAACTCTACGTTTTAGACACATTGGTATATCTCTATTCTTCAAGATAAAGCTTAACTTGCCGAAAGCTACCCAAGACAATTGTATGGGTCTTTTTATTTCGGCTATTTGGTTTTCTTTGCCGATTTTGATGGTATGTCCAAGATATATATATAGTGGTCTACATTTTCAAGACTGACGTTGTCAATAACAAGATTAGTTTGTACATTACTCATTATTTTTGTTTTCTGAAGATTCATTTTGAGGCCTATTTTATTTGACTGCTGGTTTAGTGCCTTCATCATTTGCTCCAGTTCCTTGATATCTGTACTGAATAATACTATGTCGTCCGCAAACCTCAAATGACTCAAACGTACACCATCAATGTTTAGACCTTTTTCCTCCCAGTCGAGCTGTTTGAATACATTTTCCAATGCTAAGGTAAAAAGTTTTGGTGAGTAAGTAAAGTAATTTAATTATTGATTAACAATTACTTATCTAAAATTTTAGTTGAAAATGAAAGATTTTGTTGGAAAAACCCGCTTTTTCCGGGGAAATTTTTCGTCAAAGTGAATCGGGGAAAACACGTCTCTATACAGAATTTAATTGCGGTGAATTTTTATTTGGGTGTTTTTGGTGTAAATTTAAAATCTTTGGAGTTATAGGGCAAATTGCTGGTAAATAACTTTTCCTTGTATTTTGCTAATTAGCCCAGAGTATATACTGATACAGTTATAAGCAAACTTTTTTCTAGACGAAATTTGTAACGTATTTTCTATATTTTACTTCTATTTTTATCGAGGTGAACGAAAATTTTCAAAAGACATAATCAGGTACTTGGTGGGCTGGATGTACCTCTGAAGAGCTAACTACTCCTACATGAGGAGTGATACCTATCTCTGGGATTCTACAGGAAATGTATCAGTCTCTGGCTATCTGCTCCTTTTTGTAGCTCAATATTGTAAGTTTACGTTGTGCAATTATTAACGGTTCCGTTTCGTCTACATATTTTGTTTTAATTGTTGTTGCTTTATTTAGTTATTATGTCTTTTGTAGATTTCTTTGTAAATTTTCGTTAGGTTTGCCTTTTTCCTTTGTATTAAAATTTTTGTTTCATTGGATAGATAGATAGATAGATAGATAGAATTTTATTGTTTATAAAAACTTTACAGTTTCATAACAAGAAAATTACTTCGCTACATCTACATAAATACCTTAGATATAAATAGCATTAAAAAAGTATAAAAATGCAAGTAAGTTCTAGAATACAAACTTATACATATACAGGGTGAGGCAGATAACTGGCCTATTAGAAATATCTCGAGAACTAAAAGCAAAAGAATCATGAAAATTGGAATACAGGGGTTTTGAAGGATGATCTATTAAATGAAAATATTTTCATCTCTTTGCAACTTCCTTTGCAACTTCCGGTTATACCGGAAGTTGCTTATAACTTCGTTTTTTTAAATGGGACACCCTGTATATTTTTACATTTTTGGATTCTCTTCGATGTCTTCTTTCTTAAAATATGAGGATTTGTAATGTTATACAGGGTATTTTAAAAGATAATTACGTTTGTTTATTAATTTCGTAGCAAAATTCACACCCTGTAGAATTATAGTAGTTTGACAACTAAAACTCTACTTACGTTCAAATGATTTTTAATATAGTCTACTATTGTTAAGAATCATTAGTATAGCTAAATTTTTAATTTTAGTATACAGGGTTGGTCGAAACTCGGAATGAGTATTTTCTGAGTTTTCTTAAATGGAACACCCTGTATTTTAGTATTGTAATGAAATGATATTTTAAGGTACTTTTTTATTTCTTAAGAATTCCCTATACCTAACTGCTTTAATTTGTGCTTAATTGTTAGTCGCACCAACAATCTTAACTACGTAGCTATTTTGATAGCTAAACCATTATTGGTAATTTTAAGGATCGGTCTGGATTAATATGTATTTATTTCTGAAAAATTGTTTGTGATTGAATATTTTCAAGGCCAACCTAATAAAATTTTACGTATTTTTTGATGCAATTAATGTTTAGCTTGAATCACCAATAACTCACAAATTAAAGCAGTTAGGTATAGGGAATACTTATAAAATAAAAAAGTACTATGAAATATCATTTCATTACAATATTAAAATACAGGGTGTTCTATTTAAGAAAACTCAGAAAATATTCATTCCGAGTTTCGACCAACCCTGTATACTAATATTTCAAAATTAGCTATACTAATGATTCTTAACAATAATAGATTATATTAAAAATCACTTGAACGTAAGCAGAGTTTTTAATGTCAAACTATTACAATTCTACAGGGTGTGAATTTTGCTACGAAATTAATAAAAAAACGTAAATATCTTTTAAAATACTCTGTATAATATTACAAAATCTCATATTTTAAGAAAGAAGATATTGAGGAGAATCCAAAAATATAAAAATATACAGGGTGTCCCTTTTAAAAAAACCAAGTTATAAGCAACTTCCGGTATAACCGGAAGTTGCAAAGAGATGAAAATATTTTCCTTTAATAGATCATCCCTAAAAACCCCTTTATTCCAATTTTCATGATTCTGTTGCCTCTAGTTTTCTAGATATTTCTAATAGGCCAGTTATCTGCCTCACCCTATATAGACATACCTATATTACATATTATATAAACATACGCACCTATACCCACCTACCCGCATACACATACATATACTTAATTACATATCTAGGAAGAACAAGATAAATATATAATGAGATTAAGGGAACACGTAACTGCAATATTACTTACATTATAAATTTTAAAATAAATAAATAAATAAAAAAGAAACAAACTTGTGAGTTATTTGGATACTTTTTTTGTAAGTGCTACTAATAATCTTTTAAGGTACGCTAATAATACATTGAGAAATTAGAGCTTGCGTTATTAATTTTTTTTATTCGTTAATTACGAAAGCTCGTAGCTTCAGAATATTCCATATATGATTTGAAATTGTTTTCGCGGTAGAGGGTGTAATATTATTCAGGGTGTTTTCTAAATGTTCTGAATTTAACAGATTGGTATTATTCTGTGGTCTCATTGCTGTGTAAATAGGACATTCGAACAGAAGGTGACGCAGAGTTTCTAGCTCACGTTTGTTGCATATTGTACATAACTGCTTTGGATCAATCTTATATGTTAGTCCTTGAAAAGTGAACCGAATACAAAACTCATTCGACAGTCTAAGTTGTGCTATTGTTCTGGTGAATTGTAGAGGCATTCGAATATGAAGATACTGTTGTGGTTGATCTCTCAGGTCTAAAGCCCTACAAGAAGTGAGAAATGATGAGTCATTCAGTTGTCGCAAATCATTTTGGTTTACCTTTTGTTTAAATGTGTCCATTAGGTCATTTTTGTTTGCTTTTAGGAACGCTACATTGATATCTCTCCATGATCTTTGAAAGTTTGCAAATTCTAACAGATTTTTAACTTGCGATGCCCAATTATATTTATTCTCTATCCTTGTGATTTCCAGTTGACGTATAAAGCACATTTTAGGTAGTCGATTTTCTTCCATCTCATAAAGTTTAATGAGCCAGTTTAGCATGTGTTTAAATATCACAAGTGAAAATTTAGCTGTACTTGTTTCAAGTCGAACAGCAAAATCTGGCGTATTGATAGGAACCAAAAGGATACGTTATAAAAATGTTAATTGCACCCGTTCTAGTATGTCGGCGTATCGTAACCCCCAAATGGCAATGCAGTTAGTTACTATGCTAAGAATTAAGGAATTTAGCAGATGTATTCGGGATGTCCAACTATTCATCTTGGTTTTTTTCATGAGCGGTATTGTTGCTCCGATGGCATGTTTGGCCTTTTGAACGGTATCATATGCCATTTCTCTAAAAAGCGAAGAAGACGAAAAAGTAATGCCCAAATATGTAAATTTAGGGACAATATCGATAGGTTTGTTCTTATAACTGAAAGTACAGGCTTTTGGGATACCGCCTCCTCTAGAAAAAACAACTATTTTGGTTTTGCTAGTGTTAACTTCAAGATAATTTTGGTTACTATATCTTTCCAATGCTCTTAGACTCTTACCTAATTCCACTTCAGACTCTGCTACGATGACTAAATCGTCAGCATAAAGTAATAATACGATGTCTCGTTTATTTCCGATGTTTATGCCAGTAACCCCGCTATCGAGAAAAAATGTTTCTATTAGGTCTGGATCCCGCGTATGAAAAAAAAGTTGATTAGTAGCAAGCTGAAAATTTGGTAATAGCTTAAGGGTGTCTAGTCGGACAAACTTTGATATATGGGAACACTGGAACAGGGTAAGTTTTAATTGTGGAACAGGTTAAAAATTTGGAACGGTCAGACCACGAAAACGGCACATGTATTTTGTTCGACAGAACAGACTTAAACTCTCCGCACAGAGATTAAACTCTCATGCAAAAATCAGACTGCTATTTATCACCAAATGGGCGTTTTAATGAGTGGAACATGTTGAATATGTCAAATGACAGGAATTATGACCGGTCATAAATAGGAGTCTCATTTTTGCATGAGAGTTTAATCTCTGTTTGGAGAGTTTAAGTCTGTTCTGTCGGACAAAATAAATGTGCCGTTTTCGTGATCTGACCGTTCCAAAATTTTAACCTGTTCCACAATTAAAACTGCCCCTGTTCCAGTGTTCCCAGATATCAAAGTTTATCCGACTAGACACCCTTAAGCTATTAACAAATTTTCAGCTTGCTATTAATCAACTTTTTTTTCATACGCGGGATCCAGACCTATATGTCTGCGAGAAATAATGAGAATAGAATCGGGCTTAATGATTCACCCTGTAGAACTCCGGCACTTATATCAAGTTGAGAGGTGAATCCTTTTGACGCAGCTACTTGCATTGATGCTTCATTGTATATATCTCTTAAAAGTAAAATTATGCGACCACTAACCCCTATATTGTACAGTTTTTGCCATAACAAGTTGTGGCTAACAGAATCGAAAGCCCCCTTGTAGTCCAGAAATGCAACGAATACTTTGCATTTTTTTAACCTTAATCGTGACTGTATGATCGAGTTAAGAACAAATACATTGCCAATGCAGCTTCGATGTTTTCTAAATCCAGATTGAATTTCAGGAATAATGTTGTTATTATCTGTCCACTCATTAACTCTGTTGAGTAATACTTGTGTGAATATTTTTTCTAAGCAAGACATTAGAGCAATTCCTCTGTAGTTAGAAGGATTGTCGATAGGCCCCTTTTTGTGTATCATTTTTAATATTACTTCAGTCCAAGTTCTAGGTATTGTAGCTGTATTAAATATGTTATTGAACAAACAAGTCATGTACAATATCCAATTATTTGGTAAATATTTATAAAACTCATAGGATATTTTATCATTTCCTGGACTTTTGTTGTTTTTGCAATTGTTTAAAACTAAATAAATCTCATCAGATGTTATGGATTTGTCCAGAAATTGATGTCTAATATCGTAATATGTAATAAACGAAATTATTTTAGGAGGGTATATATCTCTGTAAAAAGTTTGCCATACATTCATGGGTAAATTTGATGAAGGCGAATAACTACGAAATTTTTTTAAGGTTGACCAAAAAGTTTTAGGGTTTCGGCTGTTACTTAAATCAGTTATTATGTTATTAAAATAGATTTGTTTTTTGAATTTTAGTGTTGTCTTGTATTCTTTTTTTATCTGTACATATTTTAGTTTGGTGCTTTCTGAGAAATTTTTGTTTCATTAGCTTTTATACTTGTGCCAAATCTATAACATTTGTAATGTCTTAAGTTTAACTATTGACTTTTAACAGGTTCTTCTTCTTCTACTTTTTGTTCTTTCTTCTTCTTCTTTATTCAGCTTTAAAGATTTCCGTGGTTGCTGTATTTTACTCTTTTCGCCACGCATTTATGTCTACTGTGTCTTCGACATTTATACATTCCTCTCTCAAGTCCCCTGCCAGACAGTCCTTTCATCTGCCGTGCTTAGCGAAAACGCCCTATCTGCAAAAATATGAAAAATGAGATTTATACATTTTTCTAACCCAAATGTGCATATCTATCTTATTTGCTTACTAAAAATGACGCAAGTTGAGCCAAAATACATTAAACACAACGCATTTTATGCCGTATCAGGAAAAATGTTCATGGATACTTAGAATAAATGCGTCATCTGAAAAATACTTAGACAAAACGCCGTATTTAAATGTCACTTGCCGCGTTTATCCTAAGCAGGCAACAGATGCAACGTTCTGCCTGAGCATTTGACAGATTTTTACAGCATGTGTAAAATTTTTAATAAGGTTAGTTTGTTGCCATTTTTCAACGAGAACGGTTGTTTGATACAATTTTTTAAATATGTCAAGTAGAACAAAGTTAATACTACAGAAGTCTATTTCTTTTTCAACAGAAAATCTAAACACATATGTTTGAGTTGTTAGTGATCAATAAATAATGTGTGGTTCTAAAAACAATGCGGTACTACTAAGTGAGACAAATTATTCCATTAAATGTGGAGTTTCCTGAGGTATAGCGGAGTTTCCTATGTGTGTGTATATTGTTGTTGATCCGAGATTATATTATTACGTTACATCAGGCATTTTAAACACCGCAAATTTTATAAAGTTTGTTCAAAATAAGAATTTTGGTACGAAGAATTTCCAAATAAAAAATGTGTTATAAAAGTACATAGTTAAATCAATGTCTAATAATTAATAATTAAAAATATACTTCTTCGTAAATGTTAATCGTTTCTGGAATGTTTTTAATTTTAAAGTGCAAGAAACGCCCCTTAGCGGCAAACTTATTAATTCCAAAATTATTTCCAGCACTTTTTTTGTCCATTTTCATGACACACTTTTATAAGAAAATGATTTTTATTCTCCTTTTTTATCGTTATATTGTATTTATTATACAGTAGACTCTCTCTATAACGAGAACTGAAATGGCAGACTATTTACCCCGTTATACGCAAATCTCGTTATATCAGACAACAATAATATTGTGCATACATATGAATATATAGTTTTCTAAAATATTAACTTTCTATAGCTATAGTGAAGCTATTCGGAGCAATATAACATGCTAAATATTGTTTCCTCGACAATAAGGCTTCGCCATCATAAATTATAAATTTATTTACAATATTCAGTATCGGTCAATAGATAAACAGAACAGAAAGATGTTTATTATAGGTAGGCGGTGGATTTTATTACAGCACTACCCTCGATAACAGCACAGACGTTGGGGATTTATATATACAGGTAATTGGGGTATTTACTTATAGCCATTACAGCGCTAAAAATAGATAAATAATAATAAAGATACATATCTTACGATTTCATTTTTTCTTGTCATATCCAAATATTCCTCGTTATAAAGGTGTTCAATTCCATAGCAATTTTATGGGACATCTAGTGTAACTCGTTATTGGCGAAACCTCGAAATAACCGTGTTTGTTATAGAGAGAGTCTACTGTATTATAAAATAAGAAAATGCTTAGCGCAAACGCAGTACTGCATTCTTCTTAAGCAGGAAGAAGTTAATTTATGTAGTATACTTAGATAGAACGCAGTAACATGAGTTTTTAGAGTAAATAAGATATATTTATATATCAGACGATACAGTTATTTTAAGTGATGATATAAATGGATTACAACACCTTTTAAATGCCATTGACACAGTGGGAAGAGATTTTGGCCTAAATATAAACTGTTCAAAAACAAAATACATGGTATTTAGCCGTTTGGCCCATCAAGATTCACGGTTATATGTTGATGGTCATATAATTCAAAGAGTACCCAGTTTTAAATATCTTGGTTGCCATATTACTGAACAACTAGATCCAGATAAAGAGATAAAATGTAGAATCGAGATAGCCCGCACGACATTTTTAAAAATGAGGTCATTCTTCTGTAATGATACCTTGCAACTTCAACTTCGAAAGCGCATGATTAAATGCTACATTTGGTCAGTCCTCTTGTATGGGGTCGAAGCATGGACATTAAAAATATCCACCATTAACCGTTTGGAGGCCTTTGAAATGTGGCTGCACAGACGTATACTGAAAATACCATGGACGGCTATGCTGACAAATGTGGCAGTCCTTAAGAGAGCAAATGCTACCCGCGAGCTGCTTGATAATATCAAATATAAAAAGATGGCCTATTTTGGACACGTAGTAAGGGGAGACCGGTAGAATATTGTTCAACTTGTGAAGAATATCCGGGAGTGGACAGGAATAAAGAAAGCAGAACACCTATTTAGAATGGCTCGAGACAGAGACAGTTTCGCCATGTTAATCGCCAACGTCAAGGGGACTTGATAGGGCACGTTAAGAAGAAGATATATTTTGCCAATATTATGTATAAATATGAATTCTATGATATTTATTATAGTAGGGGAGCGAAGTATGCTAAATGTGTAGTCACTCGAGCGCTTTGGGAACCTACTGGGTTGTGAAGAGTAGGTCCTAAAACCAAAAAAAGTTAAGTAAAGTTTTCCATTTTAGTAGGGACTTTCCGTTTTTAATTTAATTTTCCATTTCCAACAATCGTTTTTTCCGATTATAGCGCCATCTATCCCTAATTTGGAAAAATATTTCGAATAAAAGTTGCTTATTTTTACGTAAAGAATCCAAAAATGGAATAAAAATTTGGGGCTCATATTTAAGATTTTAAAGTAACCCCCACCCCACCTCCGTGGGGGTCACGTTTGGTACCATTCGATAGATTTTTTAAAAATATTGAGTGAGTGTATTTCGCAGTTTTTCGATCTTATGTTTATTTTGCTAAATATCGCGGGATTTGTATTTAAAATATTAAATTTACCCCCCACCCCTCTCCGTGGGAAATCGTGTTTGACATCATTCGATAGATTTTTAAAAAATATTGAGCACGTATTTTTTAGTTTTTCGATCTGTCATTAATTTCGCGAAATATTCGCTTTTCTCTTATGAAATTTTGGGACTCAACCATTTCCTTCCGCCCGGCTCAAATCGTCAGATTTTTGAAATATACACTCTTTTGCATGTATTTAACTTACCTTATCTTAATCTGACAATTTCGAGTTTTTTTAAGAATACATTTCTTTTCCGGGGCCCCCTTAACGAACTCCCCTGTGTTAAGAGCCAATTAGAGGTACATCTGCAGGGTACCAGGTTTCTCCCCATATGATAATCTGACGCGCTCGTGTAACTGCAAAAATCCCCGCTTGGGCTGCCCTACCATTATGTATATAAAGTAGAAAACAAAAAAAATCTAATTACTTTTCAACGGCTAGACATTTAAACAAAAACCGATTTTACTCAAATGTGATCTCTCGCAGATACGGCGTTTTGGCTAAGGACGGCAGTCATCTTCTTCTCTGGTTTTCTCTTTTCCTCTCTTTTCCTCGACTTCTAATAGCTATACTGTTCATCCCGCATAGTTCTCAGTTCCACGCGATATCAGTCTGACGTGACCAAACCGAGACAGATAACGGTTTTTACGCTTAACCTATTTTTGAGACTGTAGTTTGGGTCGTTTTCTCTATGTATGTAGTTCCTGATATTTTCTCTTCTAGTCTTACAAAACATTCACCTTTAAATAGCAGCTAAAGTTAAAAATATAGACTTCTCTCATAATTTATTATTACTTTAAATTTATTACTTTCTGTCGGTTTCTCTTAATATATTCAATTTTTCTAGTCCACCGTGGGCATATTCTCTCCAATCTCTTAATAAAAATACCCAATACTTGTCCTTGCTTTGGATTCTGTAACAATCCAGTCAGTATCTTTATTTTCTTCTCAATACGATGCTACTTTTTTAAAAATAAAAATTTTGCGTTGGGAACATTTTTGTCTCTCTTCAGACACTTGAAAATAATTATTGATTATATTTTAGGCACTAGTTTTTACATTTTTACCAGATGCAGAATTACTTTACTCGCTAAAGTCAGTATTAGCTTATATTATGGATTTTCTTCTCTGGTTTGAAATTTTCCTCCATTGAGTTCTCATTTTCTAAGTTTCCCCATGCTATAAACCTCAACTTATCTAGTACTCATTGAACTTTATCAAAACGGCTAGCAACTTAGCTGGTCCTTCCTAGTATTTCTATCTATCTATCTATCTATAATCGAGGTTCCTACAGCTTCTCGCATTTCGACCGCCATCGTTTTCTGTCCATCCATTCGTCGTCTTTGATGGCTTTATCTCTTGTAATGTGCCGTACATTTTCTTCCCAGGCAACTGAAGGTCTTCCCGTTTTTCTTATTTGTTGTAGTATGTAATTTAAAGCTTTCTTTGGCCATCTATCTTAATTCATTTATTTCACTGTACCACACTAATTGGCTTGTTTCAATTCTATCTACAGTGGAATATAGAGTATATTATGTCTTCCTTCTAATATCTTCATTCCTGATGTAATCTTGTTTGGGTATACCACACACTTTCCTTAGATAATTCATTTCTACTACTTCTATTCTTTTTGTATCTTTTTTCGTGATCTGCCAAACTTCTGTCCCATAAGTGATAATAGGCTCTACCAAGGTACGATAGATTGTCAATTTCGTTTTTTGTCTTGTATCTTTAGACCAAGACACACATATACTTTTTGTCGACCTAACGAAAGCATATGACACAGTGCCCGTGAAAAAACTGTGGGAGGTTTTGGACAATACACACATATCTGCAACTGTCATCAAAGCCATACAATGCCTCTATAAAGATTCTATGTCAAGAGTAAAGAGAGGTAACCATCTGTCATCTAGCTTCCAAGTAACAAAAGGCCTTAAACAAGGGTGCTGCTTATCTCCCATTCTTTTCAATATATATACCGACGGTGCTCTCAGACGTTGGAAACAGAAATGCAGTGGTATGGGTATACCAATCGGAGACATAACATTATACACTTTGAACTACGCAGACGACCAGGTGGTAGTTGCCCAAGATAAGGAAGACTTAGAATATATGACCAGAAAATTGATGGAAGAATACAGGAAATGGGGTTTAGAGGTAAACAAGGAAAACACAATATCTACACATCGGTAACCAAATACAACAGGAGGACCTAGATCTTGACGGAAGTGACTACATCAGGGGTTGTACAGAGTATATATATCTAGGGATTAAATTAACAAATAGTGGAAGAACGGAACCCAGTATAGATGATAGAGTGACGAAGGCTAGAAAGGTTACTAGAGCCCTAAACCCTGTCTTATGGCAACATAACATAAATTTAAATACAAAAATGAGGATGTACGACGCTATTCTGAAACCAATTTTAACGTATGGCTCCGAAGTGTGGCAAATGACAATAAAATCCGAAAATAAGCTGCTTACCACTGAAATGGATTTTTTTAGAAGATCTGCCAGAATATAGAGATAGGACCATGTTCGAAATGAACAGATCAGAGAAAAAGTAGGTAAGCAGAAAACAATAGTGGACGAGGTACAACGAAACCAACTTACCTGGTATGGACACGTCCAACGAATGGGAGATGAAAGATTACCAAAAATTACAATGAGATGGATACCGCCAGAAAAACGGAAAAGAGGAAGGCCACCGACCTCCTGGAAACAAGGAATTACAAAAGCCATGTCAGAAAGAAATCTTCAAGAAAATGACTGGCTAGATCGACAGGCTTGGCGATTGGGTACCGGAAGGCGTAGAACGCTATAGAACCGGTTATATATATATATATATATATATATATATATATATATATATATATATATATATATATATATATATATATATATATATATATATATATATATATATATATATATATATATATATATATATATATATCTTTAGACCATAGTAGAGAGCTTAGAATGTTTATCGCTGTTTTGCCCTGTTGCGTTCTGTTTTCGATGTCTCTTTTGGTAGTGCCTTCTTTAGATTTTATAGATCCGAGATATTTATATTCTTTACATGTTTTTGTGGTTCTAATTTCTAATTCTGGATCTTCTTCATCATCCCCTATTTTAAGATATTCTGTCTTTGACATATTCATATTGAGGCCCTATTGTTCATATTATTTCTTTGGTTTTCTAAACATGTAGTCCATGTCTTTCTCATCATTTGCTACGACTACCTGATTAGTGGAGTCACTGAAGGTTTTCACCTTTGATTTCGTTGAACCTCCATCGATTGTCATGAAAATTAGTGAGTAATTAGAGGGTACCTCAAGAAACAAAGGTGGCATGATGCCAACTTGCGCTTTTATCCTGGGGGTGGATGCCACCATTTCTCGGGGGGTGAAAATTATTTTATTAAAAATAATACCATAAGTCGATAGAGGGACAAATTATAAGCAAAATTTGTTATATCAAATTATTAATAGAAATCAACACTTTTTGAGTTATTAAAGACCAAAAATTTTATTTTTTAGTAAAAAAATGCATATTTTAAATCGGTTTTTCACGTATAACTCAAAAACTATAAGATTTTACAAAATAGTTATTATTACTGAAATTGATGATAATAAAAAACTGAATACATTCCCCACTTAAAGAACAAACTAATGTTAGCTCAAAGTGAGTTATTGGCAATTGAATGTGTATTTTTTTCGACGAGTACCCAAATCTAAGTATTCAAGCTTAAATAACGGGAAAACAATGCAATGTATAAAATAAACCTGCTAATCATTTGTCTGTCCAATGTTCCCTGTCCAATGGCTTGTATCTACCTTTATCCCTTTGCCAAAAAAGAACAACGCAACAAAGTGTCAAGAGCACCGACTGATAAGTCTGATGAGCCATTCTTTAAAAATATTCCTCAAAGTTCTTCACTACAGAATCTCCACAAAATGCGATAAGGTTATTGGTTGCTCACAATTTGGATTTCGAAAAGGCCTGGGTACCAAGGAAGCACTAGTTGCAACCCAAGTGCTAGCTCAGAACTGCTACGATCAAAGGAAAGATGTAATGATGTGTTTTATAGATTATGAAAAAGCCTTCGATCGAGTACAACATCATAAACTCGTACATATACTAAAACAACTCGACATAGATTAAAAAGTTATTCGTTGCATAGAGGCTCTTTACTGGAATCAAACAGCTGTCGTCAAGGTGGATAATGAAACAACGCAAGCTCAAAAAATTCTCAGAGGTATAAGACAGGGATGCATTCTCTCCCCACTACTGTTCAATCTATATTCAGAAAGTATCTTCCAGGAAGCTCTTGAGGAATGCGAAAGCGGCATCAAAGTAAATGGTACCTGGGTCAATAATATACGATATGCGGATGACTCGATCTTAATAGCAGACAATATAGGAGACCTCCAAAACCTTCTTAATAAAATTGGAGAGCATAGCAAGAACATGGAACTTAGCAGCAACATAAAAAAGACGAAGTTCCTTATAATCAGCCGTCAATTATGTTAACATCAAAATTCAAGACTAGCATATAACAACCAAGATGTAGAGCGCGTAAGAAAGTTTAAGTACCTGGGAACCTGGCTATGTGAAGACTGGATGTCGGATATGGAAATTCAATGTCGGATAGAAAGAGCCAGAAGTACATTCATGAAATTCAGAAGACTAAGATTCACAAAATGCTATATATGGTCGGTGCTCCTATATGGCATGGAAGGATGGACTTTAAAAATAAACACAATTAGTAAGCTAGAGGCATTTGAGATGTGGATCTATCGACGAATCCTTAAAGTTCCCTGGACCACAAGAATAACAAATGAAGAAATCCTGAGAAGAATTGGTACAGAACGACAACTGAAGTGCACAATTAAACAGAGGAAAACGGCATACCTGGGGCACCTAATTAGAAATGAAAGATACCAGTTTCTGCAAACCTTAATTGAAGGAAAGATCGAAGGAAGAAGTGGAGTGGACAGGAAGAAAATGTCATGGCTCCGTAATGTCAAACAATGGACAGGACTAAAAAACATAGGAGACCTAGTACATACTGCAAGGGATAGAGAAAAATGGTCAAACGTGATCGCGAATATCCATTAGTGGATTTCATAAGAAGAAGAAGAAGAATCATTTGTCAACGTACTTCAAAATAGCTATTAAATGAGATTCAGAACAAGTTAATGGCGTCAAAATTAAGCAAGTTATGATGAAAATAAAAGAGCCCTTTCGAATTTTTTGGAAAGAGTGAAAAATAAAACATACACCATTTCCACAAAAATTAAAATTTATAGTAATCCTTACAAGAAATTCTTTATATTAGCATAAGCAATGATTTCAATAATTTTGACCAGTTTAGAATTTACATTTTTGAAAAAAAGATGTAATTAAAAAGTCATAATTTTTAACATTACTGTAATTGTCATATTTTTTGATAATGATTCTACAAAAATACTCAATATACGTAAAAAATGATATATACCCAAATTTTAGTTTTTTCTGTGTCAAATATTTTACCTGTTTTACTATTTCCATAGGGTAAAAAATAACCGAGATAGAAACATGTAAATCTTAAATTTTGGTGTGAACATGAAACCGGGGCCATTTAACCTTTTATTTTAAAAAAAATAAGGGGTCTAAAAGATTAAATTAATTCAACGTGGTTAAATAGCCCTTGGAATTAACTTTCAAACGGTTTTTATATAAACCTGATATCTTAAAAATAGATGGAGTTATTAAAAAGAATACCATTTTTTGGAAACATTTTAAAAAAATAAATTAAGAAAAAATTTTGGTGCATAAATTTTAATGCTATCAACATGGTCGGGGGCTCGTTTGATAGATATTTTTAAGTACTTTGACAAATGTTTAATAAATTTATGTTATAAAATGCATCATTTTCCCGTTATTTCAGCTTGAAAACTTAGATGTTTTTACTTGCCGAAAAAAATATATATTCAATTACCTATAACTCACTTTTATTTAACATTAAAAGGTTTTTCCAGTAAAGTGTTTATTTAGTTTTTTATTAGCTTCAATTTTAGTAATAATAACTTTTTTGTAAAAACTTATAGTTTTTGAGTTATTGATGAAAAATCGGTTAAAAACATGCATTTTTCTCAAGAAAAATTAAAATTTTTGATCTTCAATAACTCAAAAAGTTTTGATTTATTTTAATAACTTTATATAACAAATTTTTCTTAGAATTTGTCCCTCTATCGAATTATGGGATTATTTTCAATAAAATAAATTTCACCCCCGAGAAGGGGTGGCATCCACCCCCAGGGTAAAAGCACAAGTTGGCACCATGTCACCTTTGTTCCTTGAGATATCCTCTAACCAGTCACGAGTTTTCATGCAAATCTATGGAGGTTCAACGAAATCGGAGGTAATAGCTCATATCCACCTTCAGTGGCTGCACAAGATCATCTGCGAAAAACAAAGTTGTTAGACATTAATTGCATTTACAGTGCATAAAATGCATCTGATCATTCATGTTCATGTCGAAATCGGTGTATTAAGGGCCCGATTCGGGAGATTTTGGGGTCGCTAAATATGAATATTCAGAACTGATCTCCAGATCTCACGTCATTTGAAGTTTCGACGGTTTTAGATAGTAAATCGATGCAAATAGATAAAACGAATGTGTCTTTAGAACCGACTCACTAAGCACGTTTCCCTAGGGTCACTGCTGAGGCACGTCATCTTCTGGAGTTTCTAGGGTTTTCGGCACTAAATCGATGCAAACATATTACTCGGGGGGTTTTTGGGGTTGCTGAATACGAACATAATATCAGAACCGACTCTACGAGAATATAGTGCCCAGAATGACTGCTATGCATGTCATCTTCTGGAGTTTCGAGGGTTGTCGAGAGTAAATGGATGTAAACACATTACTGGGAGTTTTCCTAGTCTTTTTATACCCCAAGTACTTTGCAGCAATTTAGTGTCGCAAAGTCTCGAAATTCCAGAAGATGACGTGCATAACAGTCATCATGGGCAGTACATAAGGGTCTGTTCTAATGGCATATTCATGTTCAGCAAACCCAAAAACCCCCGAGTAATCTATGTATATCTATCTAGTACCAAAAACCCGCAAAAATCCAGAATATAACGTGTCTCAGCAGTAACCCTGGGCAGCAGGTGATCCGGAGGTCAGTTCTGAGTGACCCCCAACATCCCCGAGTAACAAAACCTGCCCTTATATACTGATTTTAAAATATGATTTTAATATGTTTATGCACTGTAAATTAATCTCGTCATCCTGAACACAATGAAAACATTTTTGCAAGTCAAAATCGACTTATTTTTACCTAAATTCACTGGTCTATCTGCCTGTATGTAGGGTGAGGCACATAACTGGCCTATTAGAAATATCTCGATAACCAAAGGCAACAGAATCATGAAAATTGGACTGAAGAGGTTTTGAAGGATGATCTATTAAATGAAAATATTTTCATCTCTTTGCAACTTCCACTTATACCGGAAGTTGCTTATATTTTCGTTTTTTTTTAATGGGACACCCTGTACATTTTTACGTTTTTGGATTCTCCTCAATATCTTCTTTCTTAAAATATGAGGTTTTGTAATATTATACTGGGTGTTTTAAAAGATATTTACGTTTTTTTTATTAATTTCGTAGCAATATTCATACCCTGTAGAAATGTAATAGTGTGACAATAAAAACTCTGCTTACGTTCAAGTGATTTTTAATATAGTCTACTATTGTTAAGAATCATTAGAATAGCTAATTTTGAAATTTTAGTATACAGGGTTAGTTGAAACTCGGAATGAATATTTTCTGAGTTTTCTTAAATGGAACATCCTATATTTTAGTATTGTAATGAAATTATATTTCACGGTACTTTTTTATTTTATAAGTATTCCATCTACCTAATTGCTTCAATTTGTGAGTTATTGGTGATTCAAGCTAAACAGTAGTCTACTATTGTTAAGAATCATTAGAATAGCTAATTTTGAAATTTTAGTATACAGGGTTAGTTGAAACTCGGAATGAATATTTTCTGAGTTTTCTTAAATGGAACATCCTATATTTTAGTATTGTAATGAAATGATATTTCACGGTACTTTTTTATTTTATAAGTATTCTATCTACCTAATTGCTTCAATTTGTGAGTTATTGGTGATTCAAGCTAAACATTAATTGCAACAAAACATACGTAAAATTTTATTAGGTTGGCCGTGAAAAAATTCAATTACAAATAATTTTTCAGAAATAAATACATATTAATCCAGACTGATCCTTAAAATTACCAATAATGGTTTAGCTATCAAAATGCCTACGTAGTAAAGATTGTTGGTGCGATTAACAATTAAGCAAAAATTAAAGCAGTTAGGTATAGGGAATGATTAAGAAATAAAAAAGTACCATAAAATATCATTTCATTACAATACTAAAATACAGGGTTTTCCATTTAAGAAAACTCAGAAAATACTCATTCCGAGTTTCGACCAACCCTGTATACTAAAATTAAAAATTTAGCTATACTAATGATTCTTAACAATAGTAGACTATATTAAAAGTCATTTAAACGTACGTAGAGTTTTATATGTCAAACTACTACAATTCTACAGGGTGTGAATGCTGCTACCAAATTAATAAAAAAAACGTAATTATCTTTTAAAATACCCTGTATAAAATTACAAAACCTCATATTTTAAGAAAGAAGACATCGAAGAGAATCCAAAAATGTAAAAATATACAGGGTGTCCCATTAAAAAACGAAGTTATAAGCAACTTTCGGTATAACCGGAAATAGCAAATAGATATTTTCACATATTTTCATTAAATAGATGACTCTTGAAAACCCATTAATTCAAATTTTCATGATTCTGTTGCCTTTAGTTCTCGAGATATTTCCAATAGGCCCTTCACGGTGTTCAAGAGAAAATCTAAATAAAAGTTGATCGAACCCCCTATTTTTTTTGCTGTTATGCTAGCAGTATCCCCTGTAGACCAAAAATACGTCAAAATTAAAATCCACTACGGGGCACATTTTTGCGCATGCGTAAAAGAAGATTTTTTCTATTTATTTTTTTGTTTTTTTATTTGTCTTAATCTGTATAATCAGATTTTCATATATTTTAATATGTGTGACTATTATATATACAGAGAGAGTCTGTAAAGTGGAATAAATTCAATATCTCAAATACTAATTGTTTTTTTGGAAAATGCTCAGACCCTTCGATTAGTATTTCAAATTGTCCTTTTTGACATTCAATAATAATGTATACAGGGTGTCCCAATTTAGAGATATGACGTCATCGTCGATTTTCTTAAATGGCAACACTGTCATTTTGATAGCTAATTTGATAGGGTTTGTAAAGTTATACATAACTGCAAAATATCAAATTTTTATTCTCTACCATTTACAAGATAATAGAAAATAACAAAGTTATATCTGTAATTTGGAATATATTCAATAATTAAAATACTAACTGTTTTTTTGAAAAATGCTCAGACCCGTCGAGTAGTATATCAAATTGTCCTTTTTGACATATAATAATAATGTATACAGGGTGTCCCAATTTAGAGATATGACGTCATCGTTGATTTTCTTAAATGGCAACACTGTAATTTTGATAGCTATTTTGATAGGGTGTGTAAAGTTATACACAACTGCAAAATTTCAAATTTGTATTCTCTACCATTTAGATGATAATAAAAAATAACAAAGTTATGAAAAAGAAGTAATCAACTAATAATTGAATTTAATTATTTCAATAAATTAAGCAAAAACTCATAATGTTGCCCTCAATTATTTTCAAATTGTCAATGGGCAACGTTATGAGCATTTGCTTAATTGAAATAAATAAATTCAATTATTACTTGATTACTTCTTGTTCTTCATAATTTTGTTATTTTTTATTTTCTTGTAAATGGTAGGGAATAAAATTTTGAAATTTTTCAGATGTGTATAACTTTACACACGCTATCAAAATAGCTATCAAAATGATAGTGTTGCCATTTAAGAAAATCAACGATGACGTCATATCTCTAAATTGGGACACCCTGTATACATTATTATTATATGTCAAAAATGACAATTTGATATACTAATCGACGGATCTGAGCATTTTTCAAAAAAACAGTTAGTATTTTAATTATTGAATATATTCCAAATTACAGATATAACTTTGTTATTTTCTACTATCTTGTAAATGGTAGAGAATAAAAATTTGATATTTTGCAGTTATGTATAACTTTACAAACCCTATCAAATTAGCTATCAAAATGACAGTGTTGCCATTTAAGAAAATCGACGATGACGTCATATCTCTAAATTGGGACATCCTGTATACATTTTTATTAAATGTCAAAAAGGACAATTTGAAATACTAATCGACGGGTCTGAGCATTTTCCAAAAAAACAATTAGTATTTGAGATATTGAATTTATTCCACTTTACAGACTCTCTCTGTATATGATATGTATACACACTCACACATATACAAACAGACATACACACACACAAATATACCGGGTGTTGAATAGTCAAACGGGTCATAAGAAACAATGGGGAATTCTAAACTGTTGAATTCCTGCTTCCCTAATTATTTTAAATCAAAAGTCGTAAGAAACTAATTATTGTAGAGGACTGAAATGTCTATTAAAAAAAAATGTTAAAACTTTCTACGAATTAAACACATTCCAAAATTTTGCAAAAATATAAAACAATTGTCAGAGTATTTTTAGTCCAATCGACCTCTAAAAGTCAAATTTGACCTCAAAAAATCTTATGAACAAGCTGTTTTTTTGATACGAATATCAATTTTGGGACCCCAAAAAGATTCAAACCTGTTTGCCACTGCTACCTCCGGGCTTCCTCCTAAAACCACCCCTCGTAGAGGGGTGAAAACTTCATATTAGCAAAAATATGTTTATGTCGTATAAAAGAAATGTTTTAAACAACAAATGTCAGATTTTGTACAAAAATGTTAGCATTTTTTGTGCAGAATGAACCATTCTTTTGTAAACAACGCTTTGGAAACAACCGGTGATTTTGAGTGTCAGTTAAGCGCCCGAAATCAATTTTTTAAATATAATTTGTATCAAATCCAGGGTAAAAATTAGATATCTTTTGATCAGAGTGTCCTATTACCAAAAATAAAAATACGTTTTAAATATAAAAAAAATGGCAGCTTTGATATCCAATTGTTGCATTTTGAGAAAATAAAGTCAGTTTCTATATAAATGTTAAATAAATAAATGTTATGCGATTTTTGCCATTTTTTAAGATTCTCATGAGATCTAGATAATTTATTATTTTCATTAACTGGTGGCTGTGGAGTTTCCATTATTAGAGTAGAGCACAGCCTTCAAAATTTGTAACATGATATGTCGATTTTGAGTTTTGGCAACCACTATGAGGCATTTGAAATATGCCTAAAACACGCTAAATTTAAATTATAACATTACAAATTATCTCACGCCATCAGGGAAAATGCTTTCACGAAGAAAGACGTGAGTGGTATTTGTATCTAAAGTTGTTTAATTTCTAGAAACTTACTTGTGTTAGCGAACAGAAGCAGTTTTCAACGTTTTAGATCGCTTGTAACGTAAAAGTTTAAATTCAGTGTGTTTGGGCATATTTAAAATGTCTCATATTTGTTGCCAAAACTCAAAATAGAATTTTTAAAGATTTGCAGATTGTGCTCTAATAATGAAAAATACAAAGAGACCAGCCAATGGAAATAATAAATTATATTGATCTCATGAGAATCATAAAAAATGTGGCAAAAAAAGGAATGTTTATTTCTTCAACAGCTATACAGAAACTGACTTCATTTGCTACAAAATGCAAAAATTAGACACCAAAGCTGAACATATTTTATCTTTAAAACGCATTTGGATTTTTGTCAAAAGGACGCTCTGATCAAAAAATATCCAATTTTGACCGTCCAGTTGATACAAATTCAATTTAAAAAATTTAGTTCGCGGGCGTAACTGACATTTAAAATCGCCGGTCGCTTCAAGCGTTGTTTCTGAAAGAACGGTTCATTCTGCACAAAAAATGCTAACAAACATTTTTGTTCAAAATCTCAGCTATACTTTGTTTATAATTTTTTTATACAGCGTAAACATATTCTTGGTATTATGAAGTTTTCGATTTCCCCCTTCACGACGGGTGGTTTTAGGGGGAAGCCCGGGGGTAGGAGTGGCAATTTTTTTGCAGCTTTTTTGGGGTACCAAAATTCATATTCTTAGCAAAATTCAGCTAATTCGTATGGTTTTTAGAGGTCAAATCTGACTTTTAGAGGTCGATTGGACTAATAATACTCTGACAATTGTTTTACGTTTTTGCAAAATTTTAGAATGTGTTTAATTTGTAGAATAATTTTAACATTTGTTTTTAATACAGATTTCAGTCCTCTCTACAAATAGTTTCTCATGACTTTTGATTTAAAATTATTAGGGAAGCAGGAATTCAACAGTTAAGAATTCCCCATTGTTTCCTATGGCCCGTTTGACTACTCAACACCCCGTATATTTGTGTGTGTATGTCTGTGTGTATATGTGTGAGTGTGTACACGTATCATATACATACTCACCCATATTAAAATATATGAAAATCCGATTATACAGATAAAGAAAAATAAAAAAAACAGAAAAGAAAATAGAAAAAATTTTCTTTTACGCATGCGCAAAAAAGTGCCCCGTTGCCGATTTTAATTTTGACGTATTTTTGATCTACAAGGGATACTGCTAGCATAACAGTAAAAAAATAGGGGGTTCGGTCAACTTTTATTTAGATTTTCTCTTGAACACCGTGCCTTTATTTACCTCACCCTGTATATCTCTACTGACATCTTGTGTTATAACTTTGCTAGTTTTTAACACTAGCTTAAAATTTAAACCTTCCATTTTAAATTCATGCAAATAACTTTTTTGCATTTACATCATTAACACAAAATCTGTTATTCCTGTTAATTGTGTGTAACTAATTGACTATGTTTTACAAGTCCCCTCGTATGTACGAATCGCTTCATTAGAAAGCAACATGTTGAAGGGATCGGCCAAGTTGTATATATAGTCAATGATTACATCTACACTTTTCTAGTCTTCGTTACGTAAACAACGGGCAGGAATTATAAAAAAATTACACGAGATTTTCAATGCCGATTAAAATGTGACTGCGAGATATTCTTGAATGTGTAACCGATTGTTCATGTATACAAAATAATTTAAAATTTTAACTTGTTTTTGTGACAGTGATGTGTATCGTTAAAAACATTAAATTGAAAGGTAATATTCACCTATATAATAACATGTAATTATTGTTTTGGTATAATTAAATTTAATAAAATGCAGTTAGCCTAGATTTTAATCTCGTAGTAGAAATTTTATGGAAGCTTCAATTATATTGTAGTATTATCTATTCTATGGTAAAATAAATATATTGTTGCAGACGATCACATTATGTATTGTATATTCTTCTTCTTCTTTTTTTTGTATAGACATGACTCTCTCTTTTTTCAATGTGACTCTCTAGTTTTCGTGGTCTTCCCACTGATCGTCTTCCTATTAGGGAACCGTCTCTCGCTATCCTTACTATTCTATTTATTGTCATTCGGCTTATGTGGTCATTCCATTCTACTCTTCTGTTTCTTACCCAGTTATTAATGTTGTCTACCTAGCATCTCCGTCGTATATCTGTACTTCTAGCTCTGTCCCATAGAGTCTTATCATTTTCTTCTAGCTCTGTCCCATTTTCCGAAGGGTTTTCATCTTCGCTCTTTCGAGCAATCTCTTTGTCTTGTTTGTGTCAGGTCGTGATTCTGCCGTGTATGTCATTAGTAGTCTAACGACTGTTTTGTAAATTCTGCCCTTTATTTCTTTTCCGATATTTTTATTTCTCCATATTGTGTCATTCAGGCACCCTGGCTCTGTTTTCTTTATTCACTTGATCTTCCACTTCTGTTTAGAGCTTTTCGTAGCTAGATAGTGTGATGCCTAGATATTTAAACTCCATTACTTTTTCTATTATTTAACCCTCCAGCTCGAATTTACATCTTACTGGATTTGCTGTTAGAACAATATAGTTTGTCCTTTTTGAAGAAATAACAATTTTCTGGCATTCTTATTACATTGGTGCAGCATACGTTGTAAATTATCTTTACTTTGAGAGATTAGTATTGCATCGTCTGCATAGCAGATTAATATTTTAAGTTGTTTTTCTCCCATTTGGTATTCTTTCGTAGTTATTACTTTTTTATTGTTTCATCTATCACCAGGTTGAACAAAGAAGGACTCAGGGAATTACCCTTCTTATCCCATTGCCAGCTTGAATTGGGTCATTTAGTTCATTTATATTGTATTGTACATAAATGTACAGTGGTGAGCGCGCTAATAACCGGCAAAATAACCCAAAATATGGAAAACATATTAAGTTGTGAGATAAAAAGGGATGAACCTAGTGGAGGTGTTAAATTTTCCGACAGTAACTTATAGATTGACATTATATTGATTGTTTCCCACCTTTAAACGTATCGGACGAATTTGAGAAATGCCATTGTCACAGTGACAGTTTTAGTTGACATACTCCTCTGATACGTCTAAAGGTGGGAAACAATCAATATAATGTGAATTTATAATGTTACTATGGCCAAATTTAACAATTAAATACCACTAGTTTTATTTCTTTTTATCTCACAATTTAATATGTTTTCCATCTTTTGCGCTATTTTGCTGGTCATTAGCACGCTCATCACTGATATATTTCTTAATATAAAATTCAATATACCTAAAACCTAACGCATCTTCAGTTGTTTTTTTTTTAATATTTTTTTGTTAATGGGTTTGTATATGTTTCTTTACTTTATTTAACATTCAATTAAATAACATTAGTGCTAATGCATTGCTGATAACTTTAAGTTAATTTATTTACTTTTAAACATTTAATTATAGGTAGCATAGCCTATTATCTTGCATAATATTTATGTACAAACAGGAAATATTTATCAGAATTTTAGTCTAGAAAAACCTAACATGTTAAGAGTTGCCGAAAATTTTTCTAAATAGCCGTTCAATTTGAAAAATTAGTTGGAATTGCCGGAAACATTAGTTAAAAAAATGGCCCAGTAGAATTCCCCTAAAATAATTTCAAATTTATTATTATCCGGAGCAATATCTCAAACTGAAACATAGTTGTACAAAAAATACATAAATATTTATATTTATGTATTTTTTGTGTAAATATGTAGAAAGGGTCTTCTTCTTGACGTGTTAATCCGTGAAAAATATTATTGATCATCATACCAATCTTTCTTTTGTCTGCAACAACATGGGCAACCTGCACAATAAATGTTGTGCTGAACCAGTTTCTGAGATTATTAAACCAAGATGTTCTTCTTCTGCCTGCACCGCGCCTTGCAAATATTTTTCCTTGTAGGAAAGCTTGTAGAAGGACACATCTGGATTCAGTCGAATGCATTCGAAGTTTTGCAGAATGCGTTCGAAGTATTGTAGCTTTCGAGATTTGGTGGCGGCCAGCACCTTTCGGTTATTCGTCATTATCCTGAGGACCTCCTCATTTTTCACTTGGTCAATCAACGGGATCTCTGATATATTTATCCGGTATTTTCTGATATGATTTTATCGCCAACAGTCACTAAAGTCATTCATTATTGTACTCATTTGTCCTCATTTGCGGCTGCAAAGTAACACTTTATTGTACTGAAAGAAGAATTTTACTTCACCTGCCGCGATTAATCGAGATTGAATATAAGTGGTCGATGGCACTAATCGATTATTTGTTTAAGTTAACTTACAATTTATTTAATTTAATTATTAAAAATATTGTACAAAATTTACGATATTATTAATTAAATTTATGTCAAAAGTGAAATTCTGTAGTATTTTGAAATTATATTCTTATAAAATAAATCAAAGCTCTACCGATTTAGTAATTATTTAATATTGATAACTATCGATTAAAAATCGAAAGCGGCCATCATGCAAAAGTCATCTGTCATCACTAAAGACTGGATTATATGCAAAATGCATATGCATATATATGCTGCATATTTCTCATGTTTTTCATAAATGCATATGCCTTGCATATTTGGAGATTTAAGAGCATATAAATGCATATTTTGATGGGAATTTACTCTACCCCATTTAAAAATAAGGTATATATTAGTAACATCAACATCCATTAAAATAAAATGTGAAAGTAAATATTTTGCTGTTAAGCTCCTTTGTTGTTGTACCCATAAACATAATGGGCGTTATTTATAGCTGCAGGTATCATTATCCGGATATTTAAGATTTATAGACTTCTCAGAATTTACAAATTACCTAAGTAAATACCGATTATATTTTGAATAACATTACAAATATTACCTGTACTTTCTGCTGGTGTCGGCCAACTATGAATTATTCTGGGAAAACCAACCAAAACGAAATTTTAAGCATTTTAAGGGTAGGATAGATTATTTTATTTTATGAATGGTTAGTCTTAAATCAATCGCCGATTATTCAACTTTTGTGATTGCAAGTTATTGACTATACTGTGTAAAAAAATCATTTTATTATTATTGTGAAAATGCCTAAAGTAGCAAGGGAAAAATCAAGTCTTCTCAGAAGTTGGATTGGAAGTAACAATCATCTAAAAGTTATCGACAGTGAAAGTATGTTTTGCACCATTTGTGATAAAAAGGTAAGTTCTCCACTTCAATAGATTTTTAAACTTATCAAACTTCTTTGCACATCTATGTGTCTGTCTATTCTAAAATGACAAACCGTCCCATTTCTTCAAAAACTGTTTTTTAAAGTTCGCAACGGTTTGGCTTATACAGAGCGAGGTGTTGAGAGTGGCCCACCCTGTATACTACGGTACACTGACTGTACTTTATTGTTTGACGATTTCAATTTCACTTTGAGAAATAAAAAAAAATTGGGGGAGGTTTAAAAAGTTTGATCATTTTAATGTAGGTATCTATTTACGAAAACATCTAAAACATCATTATCATTATATTCCAGATTCCATGTCAAAAGAAATTCCAAGTAGTTCAACACATAAAAACTTCACTTCACCAAACTAAGCTATCAAAAAATGATAATAAACCTCGCCAGCAGATTCTACAGAACAGTTTGCAGATTCAGAATACGTCAGTTGGGCAAGAAACCTTTGCAAAGGATTTATGCCATTTTTTTTTGAACTGCAATATCCCTCTGCACAAGTTAGAACATAAATCGTGTCAAAACTTTTTAAAAACTTATTGCAAGATTAAAGATAAACCAGCTCAAATACCAAGTTCTTCAACTCTTCGGAAAAAATATGTCAGTGCATGTTACAAAGATGTGATGACGAGTATTAAAAATCAGTTAAAAGCCGAATATCTTTGGATTTCCGTCGACGAAACAACGGATACAAAGGGTCGACAAATTGCGAATCTAATTGTTGGAGTTCTTAACGACTCTGGCGATTTTAAAAACTCATACTTAATTAGTGTAAAATGTTTGGAAAAAACAAACTATGCTACAATAGCTAGATTTGTTAACGAATCCCTAACAAATTTTTTTTTACCTGATCAAGTACCATTTGAAAAAATATTATTAATGCTTAGTGATGCCGCCTCATATATGATGAAAGCTGCATCCAATCTTAAAATCTTTTTCCCTAATTTAATTCACTGTACATGTTTGGCGCACGGCCTAAACAGAGTTGCAGAGAAAGTTAGAATTGAATTTCCCAATGTAAACACCTTAATAAATAATGTAAAAAAAGTATTTCTGAAAGCACCACTACGTGTACAGGTATATAGGGAGATGCTTCCCGATATTCCTTTACCACCAGAACCAGTATTAACCAGATGGGGAACTTGGCTTAAAAGTGCTATATTTTTATCTGAACACTACGACGACATCAAAAGCGTTATTTCAAGTTTTGATCCGACTTGTACCGCTATTGATAACTGTCAAAATATTTTTAAAGAAAAGTCTATTAAAAATCAATTGTTGTATATAAAATCGAATTTCGATATCATTGAAAGTTCAATTACAAAATTAGAGGCTCAAAATTTATGTCTTCACAATAGTGTGTCTATTGTTGATTCGGTTAAACAGAAAATAACAAATCTGAATGGGGAAATTGGAGTAAAAATTAAAGATAAACTTGATGACGTTTTAAACAAAAATGAGGGTTTCACTTTAT
Organism: Diabrotica virgifera virgifera; assembly: GCF_917563875.1. Lineage (NCBI taxonomy): Eukaryota > Metazoa > Arthropoda > Insecta > Coleoptera > Chrysomelidae > Diabrotica > Diabrotica virgifera. Next base: position 180,600,074 of record NC_065448.1, on the reverse strand, counting down.
TGCGTTCAATAAATAATATAATCAATTTTGGAAACTTCGATGAAAATATTAATATGGATCCGTCTCTAATAGCAAAGTTTAAATATGCCCCAATTACATCTTGTGACGTTGAGAGATCTTTTTCTGCCTATAAACAAATATTAACAGATAGAAGACATAATATTAGTTTAGAAAATATGAATCAATATATGATTATTTATTGTAACAATAAAAATATGTAAATTTGTTTTATTGTACTCTTTTTATAATATTAGTTTAGAAAATATGAATCAATATTGTAACAATAAAAATATGTACATTTATTTTATTGTACTCTTATTTATCTTGTGGTCAAAATAAAATATTTTGCCGTTTTATTTGTCACAAAACCTGAAGTTAAAAAAATATATTAAGAAATAATAATACAATTTGGTTTAAATTCAAACCTATTTATTTATTTTTATTATTTTTTATTTATTTATGTATTTAACGTAAACCATAAAATTATTCATATAAAAATAAGTGCATATATAAATGCATATTTGCATGTTAATTGTGCATATTCAGCTTGTTTTAAAATGCATATTGCATGCATATTTTAGACATTTTTTAGTGCATATTTTCCAGTCTCTAGTCATCACTGTCATGAAATATTTATTACTTCTAAAATTTAAAAACTTCTTAAATTGTAAATTGTAAGTAAGTGTTAAAACCAATATCAAATTGTTGGCGATAAAATTTTGTATGCACCACGTCAGTAAATAATCTTTATCGAACTCGTCTGTTATTCGCCTCCCTCGCTATGCTCATTCTGCTCATAATATCAAACTTGTTCGATAAAGAGTTACTTTACTGACTTGGTACATAAATAACTATTATATTAAGAGTGAGGTTGTGGCAGTGAAGAGGGCACCCATCTGTTTGAAGGTGGATCTAGCTTTTCCTATGCGCACCCTTATCTGCTCATCTCTTCATTGATTTTGAGAGTGCCTATGATAGTATCGATCGAGAATTTCTGATCCACGCTCTGAAAGAGTTTAATATTCCAACTCAACTCATTGGTATAGTAAAAGAAACACTTAAAGTACAAAGCAAAATTCGAATTCAAAACGCACTAACAGATAAAATCCATATTAGAACGACGGGCGGGGAGATGCCCTATCCTGTATTCTATTCAACATCACATTAGAAAAAATAATTAGAGAGTCAAAAGTCAATACCAGAGGAAAAATAATAACAAAAAATGTACAAATATTGGCATTTGCGACACGGCAAGAGCGACACAAAACAGTGGCCTAAATATTAATGGAATAAAAACCAAATACATGAAGGCCAGCAAATCAACAGGCCGAAGAAACCTACAGAATCTGACAATAGGAGACTATAACATCGAAAGCGTAAATTTTTTTACATATCTAGGTTCACTAGTTACCGCAGATAACAATGTCGGCTAAAAAGTTAAGAGAAGAACACATATATTGCTAATAAAGCATATAATGCACCAAATGCAAAATATACAAAACCCTGATAAAACCAGTCCTTATTATTACCCGATTATTACCCGGTTATTACCAGATTCTTCCTCAAGTGGTTCAAGTACTATTAGCTTGGACATTTTTCGAAGCACTTAATTTAGAACCAACTATTATCGTAAATTTGAACAATGCCCCAATTATATCAGTTAATATCAAAAGAAGTTTTTCTATGTAATCAGATAGAAACCATAAGTATTTGTTAGAAAATTTTGAACAGCATTTGATAATTATATTTATTGTTACCACAATTCGAAATAATATCAATTATTTATTTGTTAAAATACTTAAATATTTAAATATGTAATTAATTAGCTTAGTTAGTAAAATATATACATGTTAATTAATACACCATGTGGAGATATTTTAAATATGTTTGTAAATAAAAAAATACTGTAAATATATTTTTTAATTACATGCATATTTTTTAGATAAACGTGCATATTTTTGGGTAAAGTACTGCATATTTATGCGCATATCTCATACCTTTTTATTTGCATATTTGCTTAAGTATAATGATGATATTAACAGTAGGAAACATTCATATTATCATCACCTCGTATATAATACAAATTTACGCAGTCGAGTATAACCATGCAAGTAGCAAAAAATATTTGTTATAGTTAATGGAAAAACCCATCTGGCCAAATTTGAAAGCGAAGAAAAAACCCCAAAGAAATCTGATCTTTTTTATTTCTCATTAGTTTAATACCGCATCATTTATTGCGACGAGGCCGAAATTTAAAAATGCATTTAGTGCAAATATCAGTGAAACACCTGAAGAGTTTTATTTTAAAAAACACTTTGGAATTTCCAACACGCTTATATACCAACACAGTTTCTGTTTGTAACCATTAATTTGTATCTGTATTTCAAAGTGAACAGTTCGGTGAAAAGTGATATTTGATTTTGTGCCTCATTTATTTCTGATATATTAAAAAACAGTCAAACAAGATATAGGTGAGTCACATAATGTGTTGCTTTTTTGCATGTAATATTTAATGAGTTGCTCTAATATACATAAAAATGCATAAAAACATGATTGAAAAAATATTTCCCTTATTCAAAACGTATCTTTTTCGAAAAGTTGGCCAATCCGTATCATTGTTTTAGTTATTTCATAAGCTTGTTATTGATTTGGTAATAATAGCTATTGTCTTATAGGTCTGGATCACGCGCAGCAAAAAAAGTTGATTAATAGTAAACTGAAAATTTGTTAATAGTTTAACGGTGTCTAGTCGGACAATCTTTAATGTATGGGAACACTGGAACAGGGGGGAAATTTTCATTGTGAAACGTAATTGTGGAACGTGTCATCCTGACAAGTTTATGATTGTGAAAACTGTCAATTGGAAGTTCTGTCCGACAAAATACATGGGACGTTTTCGTAGTCTGACGTTAGAAATTTGTAACCTGTTCCACAATTAAAACTTCTAGGTCTGGATCCCGCCTACCAACAAAAAGTTGAATATTCGCAAGCTGAGAATTTCCTAATAGCTTAAGGATGTCAAGTCGGACACACTTTGATATATGGGAACACTGGAAGAGGGAAAGTTTTAATTGTGGAACAGGTTAAAAATTTGGAACGTCAGACTACGAAAACGTCAGATGTATTTTGTCGGACAGAACTTCCAATTGATTTGTTATCCTTTCATTAAACTCTCATGCATAAACCAGACTGCTAATTTTAACTAACATAATTCCTGTCATTTGACATGTTCTTCGTGTTCCACTCATTAAAATGTCCAGTTGGTGATAAACACCAGTCTGATTTTTGCACGACAGTTTAATGAAAGGGCAACAAATCAATTGGAAGTTCTGTCCGACAAAATACATCAGACGTTTTCGTAGTCTGACTTTCCAAATTTTTAACATGTTCCACCATTAAAACTTTCCCTGTTCCAGTGTTCCCATATATCAAAGTTTGTCCGACTAGACACTGTTAAGTCATTAACAAATTTTCAGCTTGCTATTAATCAACTTTTTTTTCTTATGCGGGATCCAGAAATATTCCCCTCTTCCAGTATTCCCGTACATCAAAGTTTGTCCGACTAGACACCGTTAAGTTGTTAACAAATTTTCAGCTTGCTATTAAGCAATTTTTCTTGGTACGCGGGATGCAGGCCTATAGTTGATACTAATAGATGATAGTTTAATAGATTTTTTAAATTCTTCTAGAAAATAATTTCCATACTATGAACTTTACTAACAACTTAATTGATATTGTAAAGGTGAAAATTATTTCTCCGAAACAGGAGAAATTATTCTATGACTTGATCATTTTTGGTATCAAAGTTGCATGCAAATTCCACCTTTTGTTAAATGAACGTTGTGTATACTTTCTATCCCAGTTAAAGGTAGTCGTACTGAAAAACTACTCATCAAACATGGAGTACAACAGGGTTGTGTTTTGTCACCCAGTCGTTTTAATCTATATCTGAAGAAATCTTTAAGGACGCTTTGGACGACAGACAAGAGGAAGTAAGACTGGATGGAGAAGTAATCAACAATATCAGATACGCTGACGGCACAGCCATTCTTGAAGAAAATGTACAAGATCTTCAGACATTATTTAATCTAGACAGTGAAGCAAAATATCAGAGAGGAATAAAAACCAATATTTCAAGGACAAAGTGGATAGCAGTTGGAAAGATTAATGTAGATCAAAGTCTGCTTTCTCTTGATAGAGAATAGATAGAACGGGTAAACCAGGATCAAAATGTTACCGTTAAAACCCGATTTCAGTTAAAACCCGAATTTACTAGGAAAAACTAGTTTTAACTAAGCGCTTTAGACAATTCTAGTTTTAACTAGTCAAAACTAGATTTGACTGCTAAATTCAGTTAAAACTAGAAATCGGGAACTGATTTCATTTAGAGTAGTTTATATGCGATTCTCTTGTGATTGCATATCGATCAAATCTATCTGACAGCGACTATTCATTTTTGAATGCAATATAGGTTTGGACACAAGACCTCTCTTCGTTTTTATATTTGTACTCTTCTTCCGTTGGCCGGTTTCACACATTGGTATAAAAGTATTGATCATATCAATAAAAAGTCTAGATGCCTATTTCCTGGCGGTTTCAGTATTCAAGCTATCCCAATTTCCATGAAAGATAGCAACATAACATGGGCCTCCAATTATGCCAAAAATATTTTCGACAGGTACATAATATTTGATGGGATCAATTTTAGAAGCTAACTTTTTTATTTCGCCAACTTCAACAATTCTAAATCATTTTTGTCTTTGATCTTGTTATGGTGTTTTCTTGGCAGACAGTTCCGCAACTTGTACTTCGACCATTAATTTATTACATATTATGCTTTTGGTCACAACATTGTAGTGACTTTCTTTCTTATCTGTCTCTTCCATTTGTAAAATCATTTCCAAAACACGTTCTTATATCTCTGCTCTCAATATGATCTTCGATATTATTACTAATGGTGAATAATACACAGTGGTGTAATATAACCAATAAAAACGATGAAAAACAATCAACAGTTTCACACACTGCTTTGCCACCGACCGGCCACCTTCGTCATGTCATTAATACTACCCCGAACAAGCCGTTATAACATATTGTTTCTTGCAACAATTTTAACTGGTATTCGCCAGTAATTCCAAAAAAGCTACTTTGAACTAGTATAAACTACTCTAAATATGAAATCCGTTCGGGATTTCTAGTTTTAACTGAATTTAGCAGTCAAATGTAGTTTTGACTAGTTAAAACTAGAATTGTCTAAAGCGCATAGTTAAAACTAGTTTTTCCTAGTAAATTCGGGTTTTAACTGAAATCGGGTTTTAACGGTAACAGAAATATCACTAAGGCCAGGCCTATTGACCTGGAAACCAGTTGTATGAAACCGAAGCCTATTGATGAATATTTTTAAAAAGGTCGTGATGTATTATGTGTGATCTATATTATTTTATGATCGTAAGACGTGGACGTTAAAAACCACAAAGCTAAATAAATTGGAAACATTCGAATTGTGGTGCTATCGACAAATCTTAAAGATATCGTGGGTTTCGCACATTTGCATTGAAGCTGTTCTCGAAGCTGTTTATGAGCATCTGCTCATAAACATCATAAAGAGGAGAAATGCATAATATTTCGGCCATATAATTCGAGGACCTAAATACCATCTACTTTGCCTTATAATGCAAGAAAAAGTGGAGGGAAAGAGATGGATTGGTCAAAAGAAACTTTCATGGCTGCGTAGTATTAGGCAATGGTGTTGTTCCACTGTAAAATAATTATTTAGCGTAGCAGCCGATAGATAAATATTTTAGGAGCTTGTAAACATGATGATGGCCAACGACTGAATACAAACACGGCACCTAAAGAAGAAGAAATATACTTTCTGAGAATCCTTACGTACTTCGTTACTGATTAAACTGCGTTACAGAACACGTTGTGGCCAGATCTGACTAACAATAGGCCTTCAAGCAGATGCTTCTGTTTACTAACTTATGACTCACAGCTAAATCAAATATTTTTGACACCTATCTCTCTCTCTCTCTTGTCGTTTCCCCATTACTGAGGATCTTGATTTCTTCCAATATTCCTAACAATGTCTCTCCATTGGTCTCTACCCTCAGCTGCTCTAAGAGCTTCGCAGAATGAGTTTCCAGCTGAATTCTTCTCCCCGGAACGTTTCCAGAAACAATTAATCTCTCCAAACTGTCGTCATCTCTGCGAACCACGTGACCAAAGAATTGCAGTATTCGTTGCAGACATATTGTGGACAGCCTTTTTTTAATCTTGAGTTGGTTTAGAATGGAAACGTTTATCCTATGAGCTGCCCAAGGTGTGCGCAGCATTCTTCTCCAGCACCACATCTCAAAAGCATCAATTTTTTGGCGCTCGCATGCGCGAAGAGTCCAAGCCTCTGCTTCGTATAGAAATATTGAGAATACAAGGGCAGACTCATCTTGATATTTTAAGAGATAGATCTGTCTTTCCAAACTTTATTTAGGCGACTCGTCTCATTTTTTGCCATACCAATACGTCTCCGAACTTCTGCTTCACAGTTACCAACTTTAGTTATACTAGACCCGAGATAGACAAAGGTGGTTACTATCTGGTATTCTTGTAACCTGTTAGTCAGTTGAATAGTGTCGAATCTGTCGCCCACCATTATTTTTGTCTTAGCTTTATTGATTTTTAGACCAACTTTATTGCTTTCGTACTCAACCCTTCGCCGTCAATTCTTGACACCGTCATCTAGCAAAGCCGAGGCTATCTGCCTCCTGGGAGACCCTCTGTAGAGTTTCGTAGCCTGTCACACTAAGGTATCCTTTCAGGTCAGATTCTCCATACAGCATTGCCAATTCGGTTTTATAATATGTCGCTTTCTGCTCATGAATGCAGACTTTAGAATAGAATAGAATAGAATAGAAATATGCTTTTATTGTCATGAAAAATTGTACAATTTTATCGACAAAGCTTATAAAAAGTCAAGAAAACAAAACAATAACAATTCAATTTACTAAAATTACATAAATCGTCAATATATTTACAATAATAGCAATAATAATGAAGTTAAACAGAAGTCATCAATTGCAAAATTTAAGTAAACTGCAAATGCATAGTCTACCTAGTAATTAATAAGTTTAAAAGTTAAGCTGCTGCATATGACACCCAAATATAGACAAAAAAATGATAATAAAAATACTAATTGTGCAAAGGGTACTGTAATTTCTTAGTTATTGATTAAGAAAATCTTCTACTGAATAATATGGTCTTTCAGATAGGTAGGCTTTTGTCAGTTTACGGAATTTGGGGAAAGATGTTGCAGATTTAAGTTGTAGAGGGAGATGATTGTAAAGCTTTTTGCGGAATATAATATAGATTTCTTTACTAGCTCAGAGGACGGGGTCGACATATAGATGTCAAACGTAGAATTTCTCGTGAAGTAGTCATGATTAGGTCTTGGCAGAAAGACATGTAGATGTTTACGAAATAAGCAAACAGTTTCTAAAATATACAAAGATGGAAGGGTTAAAATTCTGTGATCTTTGAAGTAACTTCTGCAATGTGTTGTTATTCTGAGGCCAAACAGATATCTAATTGCTCTTTTTTGTAATTTGAAAGTAACATCGAATTGGGCAGCTATACCAGAACCCCAAGAAGGAAGACCACAACGAAGATGTGACTCGAACAAACAAAAATATGTTATTTTGGAAGATGCTAAATTGAGTTCATTCGAAACAGATCTTACAGCATAGCAAGCTGAAGATATTTTCTTCCTTAACAAATCGATATGGTGGGACCATTTAAGGTTGCTGTCTAAAAAAACACCAAGAAATTTTACAGAATCAACGGTACTGATCTGGCTGTTATTAAGAGGTAAGGGTTGAAGCACTCCTTTATAAGACAATGCTACTCTTTTATCTACCTTAAACGAGAGTAAATTAGAGTCAGACCAGGTTTTTATTGTAAGTAGATCAGAAGTTATAGTAGCATGAAGAGTTGCAATATTTGAGTTGCTCCAAGTGATACTGGTATCATCAGCAAAAAGAAAGACTTTTTCATCGATTTTTAAACTAGTGATGTCATTAATAAAGATAAGGAAAACTAGAGGACCCAATACTGAACCTTGAGGTACCCCACATACAATGTTTTTGAGACTAGAGTCTGTATCATTTGCTTTAACCAGTTGTTTTCTATCATCCAAGTAAGATTGGAACCAATCTAAAGAAATACCTCGAATTCCGTAGTAATTTAGTTTTCTTATCAAAATGTTATGATTTACACAATCAAAAGCTTTGGCGTAGTCACAAAAAACGGTGGCAGTGTGAAGATTATTGTTCAGTGCTTGATAAACCTCATGTAGTGCAGAAAAGATGGCATCAGTGGTGAATTTATTATTTAAAAAGCCGAACTGATTTTGTGATAAAATGTTGTTTTCAACTAGAAAGGACATAAGTCGGGCTTTTATGAGTCTCTCAATAATTTTGGGGAGTACCGGTAGTAGTGCAATAGGTCTATAATTGCAGGTATTAGATATTTCACCACCCTTATGAAGAGGAATAATGAAGGCTGTCTTCAGGCACTCTGGAAATTTACCTTTCTCAAAGGAATCATTAATTAGTGAGATGAGGACTTCTAACACATTTTCGGGGAGATTATGATTATTATGGGAGAATTTGATTAAAATGATTTAAAAGAAACACCTATCCTTAGTTAATCTGCTTAACTTCGTTTCTTCTTCGATTGGTTTGTGGTCGCATATTTTGGTACCCAAATATTTGAAACTGAAGAAATATTCGAAGAGTTATACTAACAGATATATCATTCTATAAACTCAAACAACTTTCTGAATGTAACGCGATATTAACCTCCGATAAGATGCTGGCTGAATGTGATACAACGTGTGAAAGATATGACTTTATTGGCTCTAAAATATTAAATTAAACAGTAATATATAGGATAAATCCGTTACACTTTGGACTGTCTAAGCTTAGTAAAACGATGCGACCCACTTGAAAATATTGTTGCACGATAAGGGATTGTCACACTATGACTTGGCTGTGTTTCTTGACGACTCGACGAATGCTTTGGGACTCTTTCTTGGCGACTGCTTCTTAGCGACTACCTTTATCGTATGAGAATGTGTGGATATATCGGTATAAAAATACCACGTTTCCACGTCATAAGAAAAGGCATTAAATTAAAATAAAGTAGAAGAGGGCATAAACACTTTCGTTTCATCGACAGTATAGTATTAATAGCTGAACATCTAGGAATGACAACAAAAATGGTACAAGAACCTGTACTTACACAAAATGTAGGTTTAAATATAAACGTAAAACAGTAATGAGAAATGTGTTACCTAACTAGAATATCAGTATTGGTTGACAAGAAATAGAACTCGTAGATAAATAGCAATACTAGGTATATTTAGACTATCGATACGACCTACCTAGTGTTGACATAGAGAGTAGAAACACTTACCTTAACAAAAGCTGCAACTACCAAATTAACGGTCACACACAGAGAAATGGAGCGATCTATGTTAGAAATAACTCTACGAGACTAAGTAAAACATGAAAAGATCAATCGAAGGACCAAGGTGATTAACGTCATCGATATAATAGCCAGGCTGAAATGTAAATGGGTAGGGCACATAGCCCGAATTACATATTGGTGATGCTGAAAGGGATTATCGAAATAGAGACCAAGAAAAGACAATAAAACGCCAGTCGCTCACCTAAAGACACGTTGTACTGAAGATTTAAGATGGCTACTCATGGATGGAGTGGCCCAATTAACATGCCCGTAAGGGAAGTGAAGTGGAATATGAAACAAAACGAATATCAACCAGCAACTGTAAATAAGCAGATACTGAAGACAACAAAAAATGAAGAACAATTTGTACTGAAAGTGAAGATTTGAACATCAGGAAAATGTATAGCATATTATACTTAGACCAGTTTTGCTAATATTAATAGAAATACCCTACGCATTAGAAACTTTATTAAAAATACGCATTGCCTTTCAAAAATTCTAAACTCCTCAAAAACTTCTCGTTTGGTATTGTTAACTAAAGCAGGCAAAAACTAAAATAGGGAAGTAAAACTCTACTTATCTACTTAAGGTTACTAAGTAAAATAGGCCAGTAATTGAACTTGCATTACGGCGATACCGTGTAATTTTCTGTATCACCACTATCTAGCTACAGAAAAAACGAAACAGAAGTGAAGATCAAGTGAATAGAGCAAACAGAGCCGCAGGTTGCCTGAATGAAACAATATGGAGAAATAAAAATATCAGAACTAAGTGAAGACAGAATTTACAAAACAGTATTTAGACCAATAATGACATAAGCAGCAGCAGATTCCATTCCGAATCTTCATAGTTCATATCTAAGATTAGGACAAGACGAACACATACCTAGAGGTAATGAACTAAGCTTAGGGTGTACAATAGCTGTCTTATTTGGTTGAAATATTATTTTCAATTAGCTGGGGTAGTCTATTTTAGTTTTCGTTTCAAAGGAATGCGATTGTCTAGAAAATTATACAGGGTGTAACAAAAATACAGGTCAAAAATTAAATCACATATTCTGGGACCAAAAATAGTTCGAATAAACCTAACTTACCTTTGTACAAATATGCACATAAAAAAAGTTACAGCCCTTTGAAGTTACAAAATGAAAATCGATTTTTTCGAATATATCGAAAACTATTGAAGATTTTTTATTGAAAATGGACATGTGGTATTCTTTGGCAGGAACATCTTAAAGAAAAATTATAGTGAAATTTGTGCACCCCATAAAAATTTTATGGGAATTTTGTTCCCTTACACCCTCCCAAACTTTTGTGTACGTCTCAATTAAATTATTATTGTGGTACCATTAGTTAAATTGAATATTATTAAAACTTTTTTGCCCCTTTAATACTAGCTAGCTCGATAAAAGCTGCCTATAAGGCAGTTTTTATTAAGTTTTTTTATGTAATTATGTTTATTTACAATCTACATCATTAAAATAGTATTAAGTAAATTTGTTCCATGTTTTTGGGCATGAAGAAGAGACTTCCAATGATGTCTCATCTTATTCTATTTATGTTAAAGTTTTAAAATAGGTCCTGAGGCCAGGTTCTATCTAGTCTCCTTGTGACAGGGCCATTATGGAATAATTCCCTTACTAACTCATTGTCATGGTGAATGGTACGCTCGTTTTGTGATTCCGAGGTTCGATGGATTTCTTCTCCGATGAAAGGTATATTTAAGTCTTCGTGAAATGTTTTATTAGTTACATACCATGGTGCATCCACTATTGATCAGTGATGTTGACTTTGCACAGCCCCAGAGGTGTAGTCCATAGTACCAAATAGGTTTGAGTATTGCTTTGTACAGAAGAATTTTGTTTTGGATGTTGAGTTTTGATCAAGTTGAGCCTTATTTTCAATATGTTTACATAAAAATTTTATGGGGGTTTTGTTCTTTTAAACCCCCCAAATGTTTGTGTACGTTCCAATTAAAATATTACTGCGGTACCATTAGTTAAACACAGTGTTTTTAAAACGTTTTGCCTCTTTGTATTTTTTTGAAAAGGCACCTTTTATCGAGATGTGACTTCTTTTTTAATATGGTTCAAAATATCCCTAAAAATGTAAATCATAAATAAATACTAAAAATACCAAAAAAGACTAAATGCATGGTTATAACAGCAGATCTAATAAGGTGTAAATTAGAGCTGGAGGGTCAAATAATGGAACATGTCATGGAGTTTAAATATCTAGGCATCACACTATGCAGCTACGGAAAGCTCGAAACAGAAGTGGAAGATCAGGTGAATAAAGCAAACAGAGCCGCAGGTTGCCTGAATGAAACAATATGGAGAAATAAAAACATCGGGAAAGAAGTGAAAGGCAGAATTTACGAAACAGTCATCAGACCAATAATGACATACGCGGCAGAAACACGACCTGATACAGAAAGGACAAAAAGAATGCTAGAAACAGCAGAGATGAAAACATTGCGTAAAATCGATGGTAAGACAATGTCGGATAGAGCTAGAAGTGCAGATATACGAAGGAGATGCAAGGTGGGCAACATTAATAACTGGGTGAAAAGCAGAAGAGTAGAATGGAACGACCACATAAGCCGAATGACAACAAATAGAGTAGTAAGGACGGCGAGAGACTGTTCCCCAATAGGAAGACGATCAGTGGGAAGACCACGAAAAAAGTGGAATGACAACTTACTGGAGGCACACTGAAAAACAGAGTAATGTCTATATAAAAAGATGAAGAAGAAGAAGATAAATAAATTTTCATGTTATTACCAAGTCTCCATAATCATACTTAACCATATACAAATATGTGGTGGATTTGAAAAATATTAGAAATATCTCGATAAAAACTGACTTTTCGAAAAAGTATTAAGAGGCAAAAAAGTTTTAAAAGTATTGTGTTTAACTAATGGTACTACAATAATAATTTAATTGGAACGTACACAAAAGTTTGGGGGGGGTTTAAAGGAACAAAACCCCCATAAAATTTTTATGGGGTGTCGCAATTTCACTATAATTTTTTCTTAAGATGCTACTGCCATAAGAATGCCACATGTCCATTTTCAATAAAAAATCTCCAGTAGTTTTCGATACATTCGAAAAAATCGATTTTCATTTTGTAACTTAAAAGGGCTGTAACTTTTTTTATGTGGACATTTGTACTAAGGTAAGTTAGGTTCAATCGAATTATTTTTGGTCCTAGATTATGCGATTAAATTTATGACCTGTATTTTTGTTACACCCTGTATAGGCATACATATTTGAGAAGCTTTGTTTTATAAATTAATAGTGTTTTAGTAAATTGGTGTTTGATTTTTGACACTAAGGTATTTATTTATTTGGCAAAAAGAAATAAATACAACCAACAGTTCAGAAAAGCGAAATAAATCCATTCATATGTAGAAAAATGCTATAACTCTACACAACTTTTAAGCAAACTATGATAAATCCAACAAAATGAAAGCTTTAAAAACTGAAGACCCCGAATTTGAACACAAAACTCCAACTTACTTTTATCAAAAATAATTTTAATAATAAATTTCTATAGTCAATAAAATATTTTATTTTAATTAGGTTTAATTCAATTAGTTTTTTTTTTTCGATAACTCTAAATAATATATTTTTTGGTTTAATGCATTTTGCTTAGTTTATCCTCGAATACGCTTTTTAAAAAATTAAAAATTAAGCTTTTTTGAACACATTTGATTTAAAAAGTTTTGATAAGTTTTCCCCGGAAAGTGCTTAAATTTTTTGTTATTTCACTGAAATATTAGATTTTAAATTTGACGAATAAGACCTATCTTTCATAAGCTACAAATTTGCATCTACCTAATCTATATTCTTCTTCTTCTTCTTCTTCTTCTTCTTCTTCTTCTTCTTCTTCTTTGACCATTTTTCTCTATCCCTTGCAGTGTATACTAGGTCTATTATTTTTCTTAGCCCTGTCCATTGTTTGAAATTACGGAGCCATGACATTTTCTTTCTGCCCATTCCCCTTCTTCGTTCGATCTTTCCTTCAATTAAGGTTTGCAGAAATTGGTATCTTTTGTTTCTAATTACGTGCCCAGGTTTGCCGTTTTTCTCTGTTTAATTGTGCCGAATTGAATGTTTAATTGGCGTAATGAAAAAGCTCTATAGAACAAAAGTTGATGAGAATTAATAGTTAGTGTTTATTCAATTCCGGACTTATTTTGAACTTATGTTTTTTCGCCCATAAGAGGGGCTTTTACCCCTCAATTCAAAGTTACCCTCGGCTCCAGTCCAATCATGTAGTAGAAGCAATAAAGCACGAAACAATAAAGAACTAAAATCGGCCTTACCTCCGAAAAAAAAGGGACAAGACGGATCTTAATAATTCTTTTGCATTCGATTCGAGAATGCGCCAGGCAACTTTGTGAACCGGAGCCATGATATAACATTGAAAAATTGCATACAAAAATTGAGTTCTTAAAGTTCATCTCAAACAAACAATAAAAAAAATTCAGAACTCGTCAATTATCGGCGGAAATGAGGTCAATTTTGTTACTCGGGGGTTTTTGGGGTCGCTGAAAATAAATATGATATCAATAGTGATCTTCGGAGTACCTGGTGCCAAGGGTACCTACTGTTTACCTCGTCATTAAAATTCATTAAAAAAATAGTCAAAAATCATTACTCGGGGGCTTTTTGGGGCCGCTAACGACGATTATGACATCGGTAGCGATCTCCGGAATACCTGGTATCCAGGACAGGGCCGCGTTTAGGTTAATTGACGCCCTAGGCAATTCTCTAGTAGCCGCCCTTTAACCATGTACCAGTTTTGCGAAAAAAAAATTGCAGAAATTTGCAAAAACACTAAAAATGGATTTAAACTACGATGTGTATATACCTATAACAGAAGAAATTGTCATTCCAGTTCGATCACATCAGAGTTCTTTTCAAAAAAACTTTTCAAAAAAAATTTTTTCTTGACAAAATCGACAAATTGCAAGTTCTTGCGTCATACTTGATGAGAAATTATTTTCAATTCTTGAAATTTTCGAAAATGATCTTTCAGCGGAGACGTTGGCACCTGGGATGCACAAGTAAATGTGCAAAGCAATGTCAAAATTAGGGAAAAATATCTTTCAATCCACTTATATTAGTGCAGTCACTGAAGGTTTTCACCTCCGATATCGTTGAACCTCCATCAATTTTCATGAAAATTGGTGAGTAGTTAGAGGATACCTTAAGGAATAAATGTGACATGATGCCAACTTGCGCTTTTACCGTAGTGGTGAATGCCACCCCTTCTCGAGGATGAAAATTATTTTTTTAAATAATTCTACAAATGGATAGAGAGACAAATTCTAAGCAAAATTTGTTATATAAAGTTATTAATATGAATCAATACTTTTTGAGTTACTAAAGGTCAACGATTTTGTTTTTTCGTAAAAAAATGCATATTTTAAAGCTGTTTTCCACGTAGAACTCAATAACTATAAGCTTTTACAAAAAAGTTATTATCATCAAAATTAAAGATAATAAAAAGCTGAATACACTCCTTGCTTAAAGAACTAAACGAATGTTAATTCAAAGTGAGTTATGGTTAATTGAATGTATGTTTTTTTCGATGAGTACTCAAATCTAAGTATTCAAGCTTAAATAACGGGAAAAAGGTTCATTTTATAAAATATACCTACTAAACACTTGTCAAAGTACTTCGGAGTACCTATCAAATGAGCTCCAGTAGAAGTCAGTATCATTACAATTAAGCAAGTTATGATGAAAATAAGAGAACCCTTTAGAATTTTTTAGGAAAAATTAAAAAATAAAACATACTCCGTTTCCACAAAAATAAAAATTTATAGTAATCCTTACAAGGAATTTCTTTATATTAGCATAAATAATGATTTCAAAAATTTTGACTGATTTAGAATGCATATTAAAAAAAAGATATAATTTAAAAAATCAGAATTTTTAAAATTATCGTAATTTTCATTTTCTTTTGATAATAACTCAAAAACTACTCAATATACGTAAAGAGTGATATACTTATGTATAACCAAATTTTAGTTTTCTCTGTATCAAATATTTTCACTTTATATTATAACTATATAAAACTATAGGGTATATAACTATAGGGTAAAAAATAACCGAGATAGAAACGCTTAAATTTTGCTGCGAGAACCATATAACCGGGGCCATTTATTTTTAAAAAATTAAGGAGTTTAAAAAATTAAATTCATCGTGGTTTAATAGTCAATAAAGTTAACTTTCAAATGGTGTTAAGGCAAACCTGATAAAAAAAATTAACGGAGTTATTAAAAAAAACAATAACTTTTTTGGAAAAATTCTTAAAAGGTAAATTTTTAAAAATATTTGGTGCATAAAATTTAATGCTATCAACTTGTTCGGGGGCTCATTTGATAGATATTTCTAAGTACTTTGACAAATTAATGTTTAATAAGGTTATGCTATAAAATGCATCATATTCCCGTTATTAAAGCTTGAATACTTAGATTTGGGTACCTACTAGCCGAAAAAAATATACCTTCAATTACCTATAACTTACTTTTTGTTAACATTAAAAGGTCTTTTTAGTAAGTAGTTTATTTCATTTTTTATTAGATTCAATTTTGGTAGTAATAACCTTTTTGTAAAATCTTATAGTTTTTTAGTTATTTATGATAAATCGGTTAAAAGCCTTTCATGCAAATCGATGGAGGTTCAACGAAATCGGAGGTAATAGCTCATATCCACCTTCAGTGACTGCAATAACTCTCTTTAAATATTAGGTAAGATATTATGTCAATTGGTGATTTTATTGTGGTATCCAAAATGCATTCCGAATGCATTCATGCATAAATGATGTATCTTGGTAGTCTTTATTTTGTACCGGATTTTCAGCTTCTTTAATAGTTTCTTCATTGCCTAATTTTGGCAAATCTGTTAATAACACGAAAACGTTGATAAATAAGTCGATAAGATTCCAGACGTTTATTCAGGTCTCTTATCAGAGTGTCGATTGTAATATAGAATGTGTGGATTTTCATCTCATCACTAGCTGAAAAGTTTAGTTCATCATCGGCACCCTCGTCAAATTGAATTTTTCTTTTTCTCTTTCTTATTTCTTTATGTGTTTTATTTGGGCACAATTTTTTGGCTTCCTTGCGGTAAAGTAATTTGAAAGAGCTTCGTACTCTTTAATGACAGAACCCAGATCCATAATTTTTATACCTATACAAATATTTTTTGTACAGTATTTGTGCTGCCCTCTCATAATGTGCCGCCCTAGGCAACTGCCTATATTGCCTAATGGATAAAGCAGCCCTGATCCAAGGTTCCTACTTCTTATGGAGTTTTCATCAAATTCATTAAAAAATTTGCCAAAAATCAGTACTCGGGGGGTTTTGGGTCGCTGACGATGAATATGACATCGGAAGTGACTACGGAGTATCTGGTACCCAAGGTACCTACTGTTTACCTTGTTTTCAGGAGTTTTCGGAAAATTCATTAAAAAATTAGTCAAACATCATTAGTTACAAAATATAGGTACCCTGGTACCCTGGGCACCAGGTACACCGGAGATCACTTCCGATGTCATATTCATCATCAGTAGAGTTCGAATTTAAAAGCATACAGAAACACAAAAAAGCGCTTAAAAGGTATAACGATTTTATGAAAAAAAGCATTTTAGTATACAAAAAAAGCATGAAAATAGGCATATAAATTTTGACAAACTATTTTTTTACGAAAATGTATATAATTACTTCTAAGCTTATCTTAAGAACTATTAAATACCTACTATAAATTTAAGAATAAAATAGAATAAACAAAAAAATAGATACTGAAACAAAATGCTTTAATTATTTTTATTGACACGCTTTAGACGAAGGAAAATATATAATTTTTGTTTAAAGTCTTTAAAGCATGAAATAACTAAATACTCATTTAAATGTTAAATCGTAAATTTTTGGCGCCTGTCACTCACTAAAAACATTTTTGTATATCGAAAAGCTTCTTTCAACGTCCACACTGGTTATCGGTGCATACTTATTCTTTGCCACTACTGTCGTCGAATCCATATTTATATCTTCAACGTGTTCTCCATTTAAAACTGAACATATTTTCTTCATATTTTGAAATCCTTCGTTTTTTGTTACTACATCTTTGCCTTTTGTTAATACTATCTGACCAACTTTTCCAGGGATACCTTTCATCTTTTTTTCAAAACTGTTTATTTTTTGGATCGACTCAACTAATAAAATTTGCTGTATCTACAAATATTTTATTGTTTCACTCACAAAACAAAAGTTGCTTTTGATAAAAGCAAGATTGTTTTCTAATTCTATTTCACCTAAAACATCCTGACAATCTGTTATCGATTTGCTAGCAGTATCTTTAAATTCCAATACGAAGGTTTTAAAATTTTCGAAATATTCGGCGTAGTATAAAGCATCTACTCCACCAAGTTAACACTGGTTAGGATGGTAATGGAGTATTAGGAAATTTTTCTCTAAAAAGTTGCATCCTTAAAGGAGCTTTAAAGTTAATTTTTTTTCCAATTTTTATCAACTCATTAGCAAGTGGAGTTGTAGCCGTATAGCCTCAGCAACGCGATTCAGGCGGTGTGCTAGATACGTACAGTGAATTAGATTTGGATAAAACACTTTAAGATTAGATGCTGTTTTGATCATATATGGTTCAGCCTCGGAAAGCATTAATATTATTTTGTTGGTGGGCACAGCCTCAGGAAGATAAAAATTTGTTAAAGCTTCATTTGAAAATCTTGAAACTGTATTGGTATTTGTTGATCTAGTTCTTTTGAGCACACTACATACTACATAAGCCTTTGTCAAGATTTCTTCGTGAAGTACGCCTATGATTAAATTAGCGACGTACCTTCCACAAATATCTGTAGTCTCCTCCACAGCAAACCAGATGTAATTATTCCCCACTAGTATTTTTACTCTTTTTCTGGTTTCCTTGTAAACGCAATTAACATATTTTTTTCGCAGAATACTTTCATCCGGCACATGTCTTTGACAGTACTTTTCCAAAAATGATTTAAAACTTTCATTTTGCAATTTATTTAGTGGGATATCAGAGTCCACCATTGCACTGTATAGATCAAAATTAAATTTCTGCTGTTCGCAAATGCAAAAATGATAATAGTACATACAAAAGCACCAAATAAGCACAAACATTCAAAAAAGGCATAAAAATTAAAAAAAAAAGCAAAAAAGTGGTGTCAAAGTGAATTATTTTTTCATATTTCGTTCATATTTTAAAAGAAAATAGTCCTGCTTGTATTGTTTGACATAAGCATTATGCTTAGAAATCTGGACTCTAGTCATCAGAGACTCCAAAAATCCCTTAGTAATGAATTTTATTGTCTGTTTGAGATGCACTTTAAGAATGCATGGCTCCGGTTCACAAAGTTTCCTGGCGCATTCACGAATCGAATGCAAAAAGAATTATTAAGATCCGTCTTGTTCTTTTTTTTTTCGGAGGTTCAGTGCTTTATTGCTTCGACTATAAGAGGAACCTATACCCCAATTTTTAAGCAAATCCGTCGTGACTATGAAAATTACGCTCCAAATGGACATTTACTGGGCTAAACTGCATACAGAAAAAGATGCGTAAAAACCACTTAAAAGGTTTTAATCAGTAAAAAAGGGACTTAGAATATTAAAAAGAATCGATAATAACTAAATAGTATGCTATAGTTAGACCCAAACCCAGACATCCAAAGTGAAAGTTATCCTTTAACAATAAATTGTTCTATATGGTCCACATAATGTTCAGAAAAAAGTCACACCATTTTGAGCGTCGGGTTTGGGGGGGAGAGGGGGGAGAAATCTGCAAATTAGTAGTTTTTTAAGTTTTTCGTCAATATTTCTAAAACTAAGCGGTTTAGCATGAACAACCCTCTACACAAAATTGTTCTACATTAAATTTGAAATAAAAAAGGCCCTATGCATAACCCTTCTAAAATAAACGGTTCTAAAGTTACGGAATTACATAGTATAGTATAATTGGTCCTAAAAAAGGCCTAACCCAGACATCCAAAGTAAAAGTTTTCCTTCAACACCAAATTATTCCATATGGTCCACATATTGTTCAGTAAAAAGTTACACCATTTTGAGCGTCCGGTTTGGGGGGGAGATGGGGAAAAAATCGGTAAATTAGTAGTTTTTTTACGTTTTTCGTCAATATTTCTAAAACTATGCTTTAGCGTAAGGAATATGTTCTATAGAAAAATGTTCTACATACAATTTAAAAGAAAAAAGGTTCTATACATAATTGTTATAAAATCAACGGTTCCAGAGTTACGGAGGGTGAAAAGTGGAGGTTTTCGATACTTTTTATATTTACCGATTTCTCCCCCCTCCCCCCCCCCCCCCCAAACCCGACGCTCAAAATGGTGTGACTTTTTTCTGAACATTATGTGGACCATATAGAACAATTTGGTATTGGAGGATAACTTTCACTTTGGATGTCTGGGTTTTTGGTATAGTTATATCATAAATGTTGCCCAAAAAATAAAAAAAGTATCGAAAACCTCGACTTTTCACCCTCCGTAACTCTGGAACCGTTGACTTTATAACAATTATGTATAGAACATTTTTTGTTTTAAATTTCATGTAAAAGATTTTTGTATATAACATAGTTTACGCTAAAGCACAGTTTTAGAAGTATTGACGAAAAACGTAAAAAAACTACTAATTTACCGGCTTCTCTCCCATCTCCCTCCCAAACCGGACGCTCAAAATGGTGTAACTTTTTACTGAACAATATGTGGACCATATAGAACATTTTGGTGTTGGAGGAAAACTTTTACTTTGGATGTTTGGGTTAGGCCTTTTTTTGGACCAGTTACATTATACTACCTCCGTAACTTTGGAACTATTCATTTTAGAAAAATTATGCATAGGACCTTTTTTATTTCAAATTTAATGTAGAACAATTTTGTATAGAGGGTTGTTCATGCAAAACCGCATAGTTTTAGAAATATTGGCGAAAAACTTAAAAACCTACGAATTTACCGATTTCTCCCCCCTCTCCCCCCCAAACCCGACGCTCAAAATGGTGTGACTTTTTTCTGGACATTGTGTGGACCATATAGAACAATTTGGTGTTGAAGGATAACTTTCACTTTGGATGTCTGGGTTATGCCATCTTTTGGATCAACTATACTATACTAAAAGCGATAATTAACAGAAAAACAATATTAATAGGCAGTTCGGCCGTGAAAAACGTGTAAACAGTACGGGTCTTGCTAATTTGTGTGCTCTTGCTACTTTGTGTATTGAGAATATTGAAAGTTATAAATATATCACCGTTAAAGTGTACCTACATTATAATTATAAGCCTATAAGTCTAAATATTCCTTACTAGTTAAAGTTAAAGTTGCGTTCTAAACTGGATTTATAAGTTTTTTGTATGGTTCGTCGATCGCAAATCATTGGTGGTTAAAAAAACGACATCTTATTGAAAAAAAAGGTAAGAGAGATTGTTTGTGACAAATTGAATAAAGAACTAAAAAAAAAAACATTTTTAATTTAAAATTCCTCATTGACATTTTTTTCCTTAAAAATATTTATACCATTACGTGTATGCGCGCCAATGATGAATATAGAATTCTTAATTATTGTATAGTATGTATGTACAACTCACCAAAATCATTTGCATATCTTAACCGGTTTCAAAGCAATAAATAAATCATCAGTTTTTAAAAAAAACTCAACACCCCGTACATGATTTAAATATATTATTCAAAGGGTCTAAAAACCGATATTTTGAGCCCTGTATTTCAGAAACAATTGATTTTTGGGTCATGGAGCACTGAGAGCTTTTGATCAGTATGACCAAAGCTATTTATCTGCAAACTTTCAGCCCATTTCACATAAGAAGAGTGGCGGGGTTCTTTTAATAAAATAAATATATTATAACGTCATGTCAACTTAAATTTTAAAACTCACTAAGATACGACTCACCATGAGAAGATGCAAAGAGATGCACCATTCTGGTCGTCCAATGGTGCATCTCATTCGCAATTAAGTTGCCACATTGAAGGCCACCGTAATGCGCGTTTAGCGCTCATTGTTATTAATTAAAAATAACAGCTTACTAATAGAATAATGACAACAATTTCTTCAGGATCTTGTAGAGAGGGCTTTAAACTTTGATTTGGTCACTTTCTGGTTTTCATAATAATAATTTTTAACGAGTTATTAAGGGTTATTAAGTTTTATGGAGTTATTAAGGGCATAGGCGCAAAGTGTCCCCTGTCAAAATATTCAATGTGTTTTAAATGCATTCATTTTTCCGAACCCTGAGAAAACTAATAAGTATTTTTAAAAAATTTAAACGCAGAATGATTACGTTATTACCGAGGGCCAAAAGTTCCTGTAAACTTGTAAACTTCTATAATGTTTATTTTAATAAGCTACAGGGGCAAAAAAAAGAGAAAATGCAGTGTGACTATTAATTTCAAATATCTCATTCAAAAGAGACTTTTTGGTTATTCTAAGGGACTTTCGGCCTTCGGTAATAATGAAATCTTTCATTCTGCGTTTACATTTTTCAAAAATACTTATCAGTTTTCTCAGGATTAAAAAAATGAATACATTTAAAACACATTGATCATTTTGACATGAGAAATTTTGTGCCTATGCCCTTAAGCCTTGAAAATTCCATTTTCGCGTTTTTCAAATTTTAAATCGCATATAATTAGACAACAATAAATTTTAGAAAAAAATCACACCCGACTTTTTTTTAGTCACAATGTCTCAAAAAATCTAAAAATTGTCCGAAGTGAAAAAATGAATTTCAAGAATTTGTTTAAATAAAACTTTTTAAACAATTTTCCGACCGCGGTACCACCTGTAACCCTGTGGATTTGTTATATTATGGACCTCTTTTTGAGTAAGTTTGTACAAAAAAAATGAATCGGAATAATTTATTTAACGGGGGCGAGCATACAGCCTGGACTAATTAGGCATTGTATTGATCTGTACTAACTAAAAATGATTCATTCCAAGATTTACATATTTTTAATCAAATCAGATTATTATTGCTAATAAAATCGGATTAATAGATTGCTTTTTATTCCATTGAAAAAAACACGTTCATAGTATATCTTTATACTATTAAATAACACATTACGGAGATCTGCTTTTACATCTAACAATTAAGTTAAATAACATCAATAGTACGTTCCAATATATATTTATATATGTAAATAAAAACAGGATAAACACTAAGCGACCTTTAATATAATTACGTCTAAGAATATATAAGAGATTTTGCACTATCATGAACTGAATATGCAATTACATAATATTACATATTGGATTTTACATACAATTTGGTAAATTGGTAGCTAAAATAATAGTCTTATTACAGATTTTATCAACAAGGTTTGAAACACAACATAATAATTATACAACCTACGTAAAATGCAGTAGACTTCGAATCTTGTTATTTTTTTTTAGCATAACTCGGTTAGTTTTTATGATAATCAGGTTCATGTAAAATCCATTTGAAAGGTAATTTCAAGGGCTATAAAATAGTGTTAAATTTAATCTTTTAGATCCCTTTTTTAAGATAAAAATTTAGGATTTAAACGTTTCTATCTCGGATATTTTTTATCCTAAGAAAAATAAAAACAAATATCTTTGTGAAACTTCTTCTTTTTTGTAATCCTTAGTGCCCTTCAGGACGTCGTATTCCGACATCCGACATCTTTGTAAAACAAAAACTCAAATTTCGTTCTGTATTATGTGTATCAAGTTGCTACGTGTATCAAGTATTTTAGGGATTATTATCACAAAAAAATGAATTTTACGAAAATTTTAAAACTTCTGATTTTTTTTTATATATATATATTTCTTTCAAAAATGTGCATTCTAAACCGGTCAAAATATTTGAAGTCATTATGTACGCTAAAATCTTATAGGGATTACTATAAATTTTAATTTTTGTGTAATTTATTTTTCCCTTTTTTCTAAAAAATTCAAAAAGGTCCTCATCTTTTCATCATAAATTGCTTAATTTTAATGTTATTAACTTTGCCTGGAGCACATCCGATATGTATTCCGAGTAGGTACGTTGATAAGTGGTTAGTAGTAAGTATATTTTATAAAATGCATCGTTTTATACATCGAAAATATACACTCAATTACCTTAACTCACCTTAAAAGGTGTTTCAAGTAAGAAGTTTTTTTAATTATTTATTAGCTTTAAGTTTGGTAATAATAATTTTTGTAATACTCCTATTTATATGTAAAAGCTTATAGTTTTTGAGCTATTTATTACGAAATATCACGAAAAATTAAATTCTTTGGTCTTTAATAACCCAAAAAGTATTGACCCATTTTAACGACTTAATTGAAAATTAACAACAAAATAACTTCTAAAATTTTGCTTAGAATTTGGCTCTATATGGATTTATGGAATTATTTAAAAAAAATAATTTTCTCCTTGAGAAGGGGTGGCATCCATCCCCAGGGAAAATCACAATTTGGCATCATGTTACTTTTGTTTCTTGAAGTATCCTGTAACTACCCACCAATTTTCACGAACATTGATGAAGGTTTAACGAAATCGGGGGTAAAAACATTCAGTGACTTCACTACATAGATTCTTATGACATCAATAATCATCGCTAAATGAGAAGATAGACGTAAAAATAAATTCAAAATTTTAACCACTGCGTCTCAATTAAAATTTACAGGAAAGGTAATGAGTTAAAAAGACTATAGTATAGTAATAATATTTCAGATAAAAATGTTTTAGATTCTGATGAGAGGTGTAAGTTTTATTTGTTATTGTACTTTTAATTGTGTGATATAATATCCAGATACCTGAGTTTTTATGAATCAATTTGTTTTTAAAACAACGTTTCCCTTCGTAGATCTCGATGACAAATATATGTTATAATAAAAACTAACTATAAAGGATGTCCTATTCAAAATTGAAAAAGGATAAATCGTAGCTTATTGTGCTTTACCTAAGATGGACATTTTTTTGTTAACAATCTTTCTTACGTTAATAATCACTTATTGCTAAAACAAGAAATTATTAATTATTATCGAATTAAAGCTCATCTGCAGTTCCAAAATCTTGACCATTAAAATAGTGCATTCAGTCTCAACGTTAAGAATAATTATTTCTAGTAAAATATCTTAATACAGATTTTAAACAGAATATATGTCTTACAGGCTCAGTTCTATGTGTATGTCTTGGTGCCTTGAAACAACTTCTATTGAATCTCTGTATGAAGAAACCAAAATATCAAAAACCAACCGTAACGTGTATACAATTCTTATATTAAATATACTAGATCGTACAAATAAGTATTGGTCAAACAAAAACTCTTTTTTGAAAAAAAATGCTTTTAAAACACATTGGAGAGAAATTTTGCGCCTATTATGATTTCATTACCTGCAATGTTCGAAAAATCTGTGGCAATATAAACTGTCGTTTCCAAGTTCAAGCATGCTGTATAATGTGCTTTTTGTATTCCCTCCAAAATACTGGTTATTCCTACAAAGTCGATTACAAATTTTCTATATTGAGTACTGATTCTATTTCAATCTCAATACGAAGCTTTAACTGATCTAACTCAACCTAGAATAATTAATTCTGCAATAATATATTAGTATATTATTCAACGAGCATGTAATGATGGCTATTACTCACGATGATGAAGTTTGCGACACGAGCCGTAGGCGAGTGTCGTAATTCATCAGAGTGAGTAATAGCCATTACATGCGAGTTGAATACTATACTTTTTCTACGACCTTTTTTTATTTTAATTAGTAAAAAATTTAATTATCAACTACTCGAGATTTAAATTATAATAATTTACAAGAATACCTAAATGCTATTTACCCCTAGTACGTGGATGAATAATTGGGTGCCTACTATTACCAAATTATTATGTATTGTATAAATACAACTAGAATAAGTCAATATAAGTTCTATTCGTTTCCGAGAAATTAGAAATTTTGTACCTACTGTCAATTAATCTAATAAATAGGAAAATGACTCTTGTGGGTGGACGTATTTCAATAGTTATAATGTAGATATATTTACATTTAACTATATATAATATAATAATATAACTATACATAATATGTTATAACATATTTAACACAATATAAGTTAAAAAATAAACACAATATTAGTTATAAATTCCAATTAACATAGACAAAATGAGCTAATGTCACTGTCACTCAAATAAACGATAAACGCCAAAAATTTTAGTAAACAAGATATAATCGTAAAAAATAGACTCTGACATTGTTACAGTTAAAATTCCTTTAAACATTTTTCGAAGTTAATTATTGATATAAATTACAATAATTATTGTATTAAATAAACAACTTTAAGCAATTTTATTTGCAGTTTATATACGATTAATTTTAAAAAGGTGGCATGCGTCACTTGAATCTAACTTCAGCCCGTGAGTAATGAAATATTACTCACGGGTACAGTAATGGGTGCTATTATCTATGAAAAAATAGCGAATAATGAGCATGTTATTAAACGGTTGTAGAAAAACTTAATTATAATATGTTTTGATGAAATGGTTTTATTTAAGATACTAGATTTCATACTACTTTTCAAAAAAGAACCGATTTAACTACATCTCATATCCTAGAAATCTGTAAAATTCGCTACTTTAACACATTATTTTTAAACTCTACGATTTGGTATTCTACAAATGATTACTTTATTTTAAGTAACATAGTTATAGATTATACACTGTGGACCGAAATAAAGGAGTACATTTTTTAGTTAAAAATAACTTTTTGAAGTTATATTTCTTAGGCGCGATTGAGAGTAAAATTTCATAATTCTGCGCGCATGCGCACACAGACAGTATGTACTTAGTTGCAATGAATTGTTCAGAATCAAAAAACGGCTCCAAACTCTGGAGAGGACACAGATAAGAGGTAGAGCATTGGACTAGACATCGAGAGGTCGCGGGTTGAAATCCCGGACGATTCACGTTTTCTTTTTAATTTTTGGTAGTTTTAATAAAAAAAATTTGAAAGTGGTAGGTAAGAAAGTTAGTTTAATTTTTAAATAAAATGCAAATATAAACAGTTAAGTATATTTATTTCGTTGAAATTATATAATAGAAGTATAATTTCTTTCTTACGAAGTACACACGTTTTTTGGGCGATTTAATTTATTTTTGCAGGGCTAAAAGCCTAACATGGACTCAACATGACTGCAAAAATAAGGTACAGGGTCGGAGTTATAAAAAAATTTATATAACGGTGCATTTGAGCTCGTTGCAAATGAAAACTGCCTTAGCTAAAATTGAACCGATATGCTCCTTTGGTAGGTTAACTATCCAGAACACTTTAGTAAAAAGTAAATTTTTCAAAATTACCGGATTCGCAAAATATCATTTTTTTATTTAAATAGTGTTCAGAACACGCCTTCGCCATAAGATTTTAAAAAATCCCGAATTTGTAAAATATTATTTTTTACTTAAGTTAGGAAATTTTATTCGAGTAGGTACTTTTCTAATACGTTCACCAGAACGAAACCTTCTTAACACTAAATTACATCTTTTCCATCGTTTTGCCTCATATTAGCAGTAATTTTTGTTAAATGTCTTAAGAATTTCTCAAACGCTCAAATATGTAAATTTTACTTAGTAAGCCATGGAATTTGTTTGACATTTATAGTTAAATAAGTAAATTGGCCAGTTCATAATGCCACTTTATTATATTATTGGTATACAAAGAGAACATAATATTAATTTAATATTACCGTGAAAATTATAATTATGCTCCAAGAAAACTTAAATGCATTTCCTGAGAAAAATTGGCATATTGGAAAGATAGGAAAGTTCTTAAGACATCTAAGGCAAACTCATGGGTCTATTGAACATTAAAGTGGAACAGGAAGGAAGCGAAGCTCAAGATCTAAAGAAATATTGCTGGAGTAAGAGTAAGGGTTGTTTTAGGAAATTTGCAACCTGGCCAATCTGTTGGAACAAGGAAAATCGCAAAAGAAACTAAGATTTCTCGCACGTCAGTTCGAAGAATCATTAAAGAAAATTGCCATCTTAAAGTCTTTAAAAAGTTTACTGTCAGAGACTTACATCTGTCATCACCAACATCTAATAATACTCATCTCTAGCAAAACCAAATCAACAGTTTATTTTTTTCTTTATGGGTCTCGTTCTTGTTCCTTTCACTAATTTCCTCTCCTCACAGACATCTCATACCCCTCCCCCAGCCCCTACTGTCATCATTAGGGAGCGGATTTATATGCGATCAATTTTGATGAAATATGCGCATATATATGCAGTAAAAAATTACGAAATATGCCCAAGATATGCACAAAAATTCAAAAAATGCGCATTCCGAGAAACCACAAATTTTCTGTTCTATTCTATTCTAGGGGGGGGGGCAATCTTATTTATTATCTATCAAATAAAGTCATTATTTTTTATAAATGCAATTTATTCACATTTTTTACAAAAACTGATACCAGTAGTTTTACATGTTTAAAATAAAACAACAATATCACTATATTATAATTCACTACAATGTGTTTTTCCAAATTTTTGGGGAAAAAGAGATACCGGAGAAAGTAAAAACGGTAGTCGTTAGATCAGTAGTTAGACCAACAATCATGTATAGCAGCGAGACATGGACATTGACGGGGAGACAAAAATCCAGAGTCAATGCTATGGAAATGAGATTCCTGAGGAAAATAGCAAACAGAAAGAGGACAAAGTACAAAACGAAACAATCAGACAAAAACCTAAAACTAGGACCAATCAATGAAAAAAGTAGTAGGTGGACAACTTAGATGGTTCGGGCACGTGTGTAGAATGTCGAACGTGAGACTAACAAAACGAATGTTCGAAACGAGAGTGCAGGGGAAAAACAAAAGATCGGTTAACATGGAGGCTACAATGCCAAATTCAACTCCCCCGGCCTTAAAGGTAGAAAGGCTTAGGATTAAGTAAGTAAGTAAACTTTAATGAGGAAGCAGCCAAGTATTAGGCATTTATTAAAAAAAAAGGAAGAAATCAATCTTAAAACTCACCATTTTACTACATGCTTTGCAGAATAAGTTTCCATTGCTGTAATGAAGCTCGGGATAGGTTCTGATCCAGGAATAAACCAGGCTAGATTCTTTCGGCATATTGCACTATTCACAAACAGAAGTATTAAACAAAAATTAAACATTCGCATTGACCGACTAAAGGTAAAAAATTTTACTGATTTACGGGATCTGATCTAAAGCAAGCATGAATATTTTAATTTCCGTTAGAAAATTGTAAAACTATGGTTAAAGGTGAATAAAAGTTAAAGTAAATAAAATTCGGATTTCCCGGTAAACCATCCTTCGTCATTTTAACATCCTACAATCATTTTATAACGGCGTACTATAAGCACTATAAGACTTATAGTGTACTTTGTGTAAAGATCGGGTATTTTCTAAGAAAAAATGAAACGGGCAGTGAATGATTTGCCGTCTCTCTTCAGGTAGTTCTCGAATCAATAGATATGACAGCTTGTACGGGGAAATATTTTGTGTCGAATTAAAATATTTAAAATTTTTTTTTGGACTTATATGTTTTTAAATAGGCACAAAATATGCATGTTTCTTTAAATATATGCAAAATTTAGTAAAGTTCTCAAATATGCGAAATATGCATGCAATATGCATTTAGCATAAAATCCGCTCCCTAGTCATCATCATATTACGGTTTTGGTTTTTGGACCCTTAGGGATCCGGGCAGCCTGCGATGCATTTAAGAAATAGTCGCCTCAGTCTGAGTTTGTGCTTTCTTAATGATACATCCCCTACATTATTTAAGACATTTTTACACCTCAGACACCCCTATTGTGATTTCTTACACACTTACACAAACTCCAACAGCTACTAATAAGTTAAATAAATTCGATAACTTTAAATCACCACAAAATTGCTTTTTTAAATCTTAGATCTCTTGATAATAAGATTTTATTACGGTATTTAGTTGTCGAACACTAAACTTCTGTGTAATGTGGTTTGCCTAACTAGTTCCACATACAGTTTACGTGAATCCATTTTACTATAACAACTAGTTTAATGAATTTTAAATGATAATTTTCACACTGGAGTGTTTTGTTACATCATTTCTAATTTTAACAATCTGCATACCTTATTCTTAAATATGACAGGTTATTTTTAACTACCTGTGGAACTCTCGTTTGTCTTGTCATCGTTCCGAGGTTCCCAACCATTTCATTTTCACTTGCCGTCTCACTTCCGACATGTGAACAAGTCATATCTAGATCTCAGATGTTACCTAGGGCAAATTAGATAATATTTTAAACATCCAAGCTTAAGTTAGCATTTTATACCTATGTTTCCTTGATGGACTACTTTTACTGGGCTTTGACCCACATAATTTTGTATAATGTGAGTACCACGTGAGTATAACCTAATATTTTTTAACCGTAGTCAAAATTTCAACATATTTGCCTTTTTTTATCAGGTTTTATTAATTTTAGGTAATCACTGATGGTGACTGGTAAACCAGTCGAAAACTAGTTATGTGAATTTGATGTGGCCCTTCTGAGGGTTTTTAAATATACCTTTTATACAGGATTTTACTGTTTTTTGTATCACATGGTATACAGCCAACTACAGGAAAACTTTTTCCTTGTGGATTTTTTAGAGACTTAGTGTTAATATAAGAGGAAAACGACTGGAAAGATGTAATTTTCTACTAAGAAGATTCCGCTCACGTGAAGACATTAGAAAAAATGGTTTTCAGATCAAAAAATGTTTTATTTACCTCCTAAAAATACCCAAAATAATAGGGTGTATTCTGACGTACAATTTAAAAGATAAATTCGTCTAGAACATTTTTTAATTGAAAAAAGTCATTTCTCAAAAGGTGTAATGGTTTCTGATGCAGTATCCATGTTGGGAAAATCTCGTTTGATTTTTGTTGATGTCGGGGTAAAACTTAATTCAGAAACATATCACGAACAAATCTTGCAGCACCTATTACCTGAAATTGAAGAAGAATGTTATGATTACACTTTCCAGCAGGATGGTGCTCCTTAGCACACTTCCCAAAATACCCACAGTTCCCAAGGATATTCTTGAGTGAAAATTGCCCGGACTATATTGAGCCAGAGATGTGCTGCCCAGAATTAAATCCGTTTTAATATTCCATTTGGGGAAGTTTTGAACAAAATTTGTATGACGGACAACAATTTGAAACCATCGAACAGCTCAAAGAAAGAATGTAGTTTGTTTGGAAAATGAACAGGATGTAATAAATGGGGTTATCAGTTTATGGCGCAGACGACTTCAAGAAGTGGTAAATAATAATGGTAGCCATATTCATAATATTTTAGTAAAAAAAAAGTCTAAGTTTTACAATTATTAAATCGTTTTAATAAAAATGTGTTATTTGTTAAAATGTTATATTTCCTAATTTAATAAAAAAATGATATTTTGCGATTCCGGTAATTTTGAACAATTTCCTCAGTTCAATTTTAGCTCAGTTTTAATTTGCAACGAGCTCAAATAAAACGGTACATAAATTTTTTTATAAGTCCGACCCTGTACGTTATTTTTGCTTCCAAATTTAAAGCCATATTGAGGACATGTTAAGCTATTAGCCCTGCAAAAATAAATTAAATCGCCCAAAAAACAAAAAAGTTATTTTCAGTTAAAAAATGATGTACTCCTTTATTTCGGCCCACAGTCTATATATAACGTTATATTACATTCTGTTTACATCTGTGGTTAAAGTGTAGACAAGTATATAACCTATAAAACTTAACTATCGAATACAAATTAAATTATGGATGTTACAACTGTTTTGTTTTACCAATTCATTTTAGTAAACATTTTTAGGTCTGGATCCCGCGTATGAAAAAAAAGTTGATTAATAGCAAGCTGAAAATTTGTTAATAGCTTAAGGGTGTCTAGTCGGATAAACTTTGATATATGGTAACACTGGAACAGAAGCAGTTTTAATTGTGGAACAGGTTAAAAATTTGGAATGGTCACACCACGAAAACGGCACATTTATTTTGTCCGACAGAACAGACTTAAACTCTCCGAACAGAGATTAAACTCTCATGCAAAAAATCAGACTGCTATTTATCACCAAATGGGCGTTTTAATGAGTGAAACATGAAGAATATGTCAAATGACAGGAATTATGACAGGTGATAAATAGCCGTCTGATTTTTGCATGAGAGTTTAATCTCTGTTCGGAGAGTTTAAGTCTGTTCTGTCGAACAAAATAAATGTGCCGTCTTCGTGGTGTGACCGTTCCAAATTTTTAACCTGTTTCACAATTAAAACTGTCTCTGTTCCAGTGTTCCCATATATCAAAGTTTATCGGAATAGACAGAGACACCCTTAAGCTATTAACAAATTTTCAGCTTGCTATTAATCAACTTTTATTTCATACGCGGGATCCAGACCTATTTATAATTGTCAACTAATCGATCCAATCTCCGTAGAGGCTGGTGTTTCGTGTCATTCGATAGATATTTCAAAAATATTGAATACGTGTATTTTTCAGTTTTTCGAGCTGATGTTTATTTCGCAAAATATCGCGTGGTTCGTATTTAAACTTTTAAATTTACCCCCCACCCCTCTCGGTGAGGGTCGTTTTTGGCATCATTCGATAGATTTTTGAAAAATATTGTTGAACACATATTTTTTAGTTTTTCGGTCTGACGTTCATTTCGCGAAATATTCGTGTCTTTTTTTTGTGAAACTTTGTGACTCGCCCATTTCCTTACGCCCCGCTTAAATCGTCAGATTTTTTAAACATACACCCTTTTGCATGTACTTAATTTACATTATCTTAATCTGACGATTTCGAGTTTTTCTAAGGATAGATTTTTTTTCAGGCCCCCTTAACGAACTCCCCTGTATTAAGAGCCAATATATGGTAGAAATGCATTTACAAGGTACAAGATTTCTCCCCATCTGATAATCTGACGCGCTCGAGTAACTGCAAAAATCCCCGCTTAACTTGGCTCCCCTACCATAAGCACAGAGACGATCGTGAGTTTTCTGTGGAATGAGGACATCATCGTCTTGTTTATATATTATAAATACAAAAATTAAAAACTAGTAAATAAATCAAGTATAAAAACAGATAATGTAAATAAAATTATTTTAAATTATATTGTACTATGTAGATTGTTTTTTGAATGGGCTGCTGATGTTGAAAAGAAGCTCTAGCTATAACTCAACTTAGTACCTACTTTATTTTAATTTCAGTACATAAATCATCTAATAATCCTTCGTTATTAATATTTTATTGACTTACGGTTATTAAACTTTTATTGTTTGATATTAGTCATGTTTTGACTGGCTTATTGACACCTGGTACAGACCATTAAAAAAACTTGGTACGTACCAGTAACAATATTACAAACAATAAAATGCAACATTTTTTGTTATTTTACCCTGAATATGATTCAGTGCACATGAATCACTAAAATTTCAAGTTAAAAACCTCAAATTAAATATTTATTTGCGGACATGAAAGTCAGTGTCATGTTTTATTTTCTGTACTAATTTTCAATATGATTTTTGTCAAGTAAGTACTCGTTAATTCTATTAATGTATTAGTCGAGGCAATGAAGCATTTTGGCTTGCAATTTTTTCGTCCAGCATGGATTTACTTGAAATTTTCACAGAAGGTATGGAATAGTCCAAGGATCATTTTCTATATCATGCCGCTGTACGCTAATACCTTGGGGGTGGTTGCCACTCCATCTCGGGGGCGGGAATTTTTAAATACATTTTAACCATGTAAATCGATGTAAAAAGTAATTCTAAGAAAAAAATGTTTTTTACATTTTCTTCGTAAAACTAATATTTTTCGAGTTATTCGCGCTTGAAAGTAACAGTTTCTCGATGAAAAAATCGACTTTTTTAGAGGGTTTTTTGAGAAAACCTCGAAAAATATGCATTTAATCAAAAAATCTGTAGATATCAAAATTTTATCTTTTAGTAACACAAACCAAATTATTTTCTGTAATATCTTTAAAACAAATACAAACCGAGATACGGCATTTTAAAAATTAGCTTTTTTTGTCTAATGCATAATTTGAAATATTCAAAGTAAAATACCGGAAAACTTTGTTTTTTTCGAGGAAAACTTAAATAATCTTTTTTCAAGTATACAGCTATCTCATTCAAAAAATAATAATAAAAAGTTTCTAGCCTGAAAATTAAGCTACTTATTATCAAGAAAAAGGTCGATACCTGCTTCTCTCTATGAAAAAATCAGTGAAAACAACCCCCTAACTACCCTCCTAATGAAAAATTGGTCTTCACCTTTCTGTAATTCCTTTTATATTTGTATTGTTAATACACCCAAGAAGTCTGACCTATTTAAAAGGCCTAATTTTAGAAAAATTGGAGTTTAAAGAAAAATTAATTTTGTGGAATTTTTCATTTTTTACCTTTTACTTCAAAATATCTCCGAAAATACTGGAGATACGAAAAAAATGGTTGACTACTAAATTGTCTCTTTTTTAATAACTAAAATTTCCTTGGGCATAGGTTTTCATTACAGTGAACAGTTAGCGAGATATGGCTGTTTAAATCCTCTATTTACGAGCAAACACCCCCTTATTCGAGCCCTTTAGACCCACCCTAATTAAAAACGAAGGGATATTACGGAATTTAGTTTACACACTCTTATAACTCTTCTAAAATCCTACAAAGTCATTTTTGAAAAAACTTTTTATCTTCAAAAATGAAGGAGCTATGTTTATAAAACCAATTTTTTTTTTCGAAAAATTCGGATAGTCCGCTTATGGATAATTTTGAATGTATGTATAATTCCACAGAATCGGTTCGTATACTGGAAGATGACTAAAAAACTATTTGTATTTGTATTTGTACATATTTGTAAATCCGTATTTTTGTGTAAATAAATGTTTTTGTAATTTTTTAGTTCTACTTTTTTTCTGTATAGATCTATTAAAATATCTAGTTATAAAAACTGTAATGTTATTAAGGGTGGTTTTAAAGGGTTGAAATATTATGATATTATATCGTAAAATATAAAACAATCAATATTTAACCAATCAAAACCAAATTTTACCCATATTAAAGTTTACAATGTTTTTATATAATTTTTTAAAATAAGGGGTAGTTTACATCCCTAAAAATAATCAACGCCCTTAAGCATGATATATAATACGAAGTACAGGGTGAGATGATCCTAATCCCAAATTTTTATGTAAATCGATGCAAGCCGAAATTATTCTTTTAGGATAAGTAAATTTTTTATATATAGCTTCAACAAGGGTGGTTTTAAGGGTTGAAATATTATGATAGTATATCTTAAAGCATAAAACAATCATTATGTAAATAATAAGAACCAAATGTTGACAATATTAAAGTTTAAAATGTTATTTTATAATTTTTTACAATAATTAGGGATAGTTTTCACCCTTAAAAAACCAAAAGCGTACAACAGCTCAATATAGAAAGTGAACTAGAGGGTGTAATAAGCCTAATCCCAAATTTTTGTACAAATCGATGCTGGACGAAGAAATTGCGAGGTTTTTCCATTTTTTCAGCTTCATTTCCTCGACTATATAGTTTAAACAAAAAATTGTTACATACATCCATACTTCAAGGAATTGTGAGAATATGTGCAAAAATATAGTTCCTCCAATGGGACAAGGACCAAGGATTAGATACTCAATCCATCTCATCATCCAAGGTTCTTCTGCTTCCTTGTTTCGATACTCGAGACCATTGCCCACTGTATCATGGCTAAAATGGATAAGATTCGTCACTTCTATCAGTTCTGCCGTTCCGATGATGTGTATGTCTCCAACGTTGCCACTATTGTAATCTTTAGCAGTATACCTGGTCATATGGTCCATGTTCTTCTTCTTCCTCTTTATAAACAATTCTGCTTGTTCATTGGCGGATTGATACCTCTATGGAAGGTTGTATCTTTTGCGCAATCGACCGACACTTCTTCTGCCGATTGGTGATTTATTTCTTGCTATTTTGACCGCATGTGTCGTCACCATTCTGATTATGTGGTTATTCCATTCTCTTTTTTTTCTATTTAGTGTCCATTCGTTTATATATTGTACGTTACATCCTTCTAATGTCTTCAGTTCTTTTTCGATCTCTCAGCGTACCTCCTGTAATTCTTCTCAATACTCATCTCTGCCGATTCTAATAGTATTTGTGTTGTGGCTGTATCGGGTCTTGTTTCTTATGCATATGTTATTATTGGTCTTACACTGGTTTTATAAATTCTTGACTTCATCTCAGTGTGGTCATGTGCAGTGTGGTCCATAGTAAACCATCGAATTGAGTGCCTATCTAAACTTAGCCATCTATCCCCTCCGAACTATGAGAGTGGATCCAGGCATCTTGTATGCACACCTAGCTTGCTCTGGTGATTAGGCCAACCTTTTAGTGGTTTAATTATTTAACTCTTCTCAGAGTTGGTTAACAAGTATACTTGCTTGGATCGATTGAGCCCTGATCTAAGTCTCAACCGACTCCAGGAATGTTCATACTTTCGTGCGATGGTTCATCAAGTGAGATAAACCAGAGAGTCCTACCTGTTCATATATTACCTACTATCCACGAACAAATGTGAGTATGTCTTAAATAAAAATATTAAAAAGGTGTTATGTTACCGGCCAAACCCGATTTCATTACAAACTAGTTTCGCCTATAATAGGCTAACCTAGTTCTTATTATTATATTTATGTATAGTTAATGTAATTAAGAAATTAAAAAAATTAATTGGTATAGCCTAGTCCGAACTAAGCCTAAATCCTATGGGATAAACCAGTTTTTAAACTAGGCCATTAGTTAATTTCGTGACCCGTCAAAATAGCCCGGTCAAAACAGCCCCGTCAAAAAAGCTCCGTCAAAATAGCCCGAACACAAAATAGCCTCGACAAAATAGCCCGCAAACAAAATAGCCCCGACAAAATAGATCGCACACAAAATAGCCCCGGTAAAAACAGCCCCGGTCAAAATAGCCCGGCTAAAATAGCCCCGGCTAAAACAACCTCTTATAAATAATTACATAATTATTTATACAAGGTGTCCAAAAACTTTTTTTTAATTTATATTATTTTACAAAAAGGAAGAATGTATTTAATTTATTTAATTTAAAATGCATATTATTCTTGCCCAAAAACAGAAAAAAATGTTTATATTATAAATTAACATTGATTTTCGCTAAACTTAAATGTTCAAACTTCCAAGAGGCAGGAAAGACAGGACTCGAGTTCTCTGAAAAGACAATTTTTATTTAATGTGGTTAAGATAAACATCTGAATAGAGGATAATTACCATTTCCGAAAAAATGTATTTTTAAGGAATTATTTCATGATTAATTCTGAAGGGAGCTTTTTTTTTCGGGGCTATTTTGTCGGGGCTATTTTGTCGGTGGGCTATTATTCCGCGGCTATTTTGTCGGAGCTATTTTGTGTGCGGGATATTATGTCGGGGCTATTTTGTCGAAGCTTTTTTGACGGGGCTATTTTGACGGGGTACCGTTAATTTTGATATTAATGCGCACACTTTAGTACTTCCTAGTCGTAGTATAAACATTATAATATAACTATAAATATAAAATAAATAGATAAACTTAAAAAATACTTTGTAATTGGAAAAATAGCTGTTTTTATTAAAACGATAATAGTTCATTGTTAAACCTATTGGACAATGAGTAATACAAACAATTATATTATAGACAACAAGTTTTTTTTTTATAGAAGCAATAATTAAACCTTAATTATTATATTTTTATCCATTATTACATTAGTACTAATTCATGAGCTCATGCCCAAGGAATCTGTGTCCAGGATTTCGCTGAAGATATTATTGTAATAGTGACTAGGGGAAAATTTCTCAGAACTGTTGCGGATCAGATGCAATATGCCCTTCAATACATAGAGAACTGGTGTCTGAAAGAGAATTCTATTCGATTCTATTAGCCTTGCGACATCCAATATTGGACATAGGCATCCCCTTCGCTTCTCCATCTTTCTCTATCCTGAGCCATGTGCATCCATTTTGAGCCTGCTTGGTGTTTTAGGTCATCTACCCATCTCATCCGTGGTCCCCCTATCTTTCGTTTATATGTCCATGGTCTCCACTCTGTAATAATTTTATTCCATCTTTCGTCTTTTTGTCTAATCGTATGACCGGCGAATTTCCGTTTTAGTTTAGCTGTTTGACGAGTAGCATCTTTAACTTTTGTGATATTTCTTACCCAGGAATTCCTTTTTCTATCTGGCAGTCTTACGTTGATCATTTGTCTTTCCATTGCTCTTTGTGTTTTCGCAATTTTGTCCATATTCGCTTTTGTGAACGTCGATGTTTGACGTCCATATGTAAGGACCGGAAGAATACATTGGTCGTAGATTTTCGTTTTTAGATATTGAGGGTATTTTTTATTCTTCAATATGAAGCTGAGCTTACCAAATGAGGCCCACTCTAACTTCGTTCGTCTCTTTATTTCTGATGTTTGGTTGTCTCTATTCAATTTTATTATTTGTCCCATGTATATGTATTCATTCACTTCCTCTATTTGGTTTTGTTTAACTACGATTCTTAACTCATCCTCTTGATTTGTTATCACTTTTGTTTTGCTGTAATTCATAGTTAATCCAACTTTACTGGCTTCGTGGTCTAGTTGTTGTATCATTAATTGTAGTTGTTCCTTGTCTGTAGCGATAATGACGATATCGTCAGCGTATCTTAGGTGATTTAAGTATTGGCCGTTAATGATGATTCCATATTCTTCCCATTGTAATATCTTGAAAATGTCTTCTAGAGCTTGGTTGAAGAGCTTCGGCGAAATCGTATCTCCCTGTCTAACGCCCCTTTTGATAGGTATAGGGTGTGTATTCTGTTCAAGATGGAGAATAGTTGTGGCCTTACTGTATATATTAGAGATTAGTTCTGTATACCTGTAATCTACTCTGCTATTGTGTAGTGATTGTTTCACTGCCCAGTGTTCAATGGAGTCGAATTCCTTTTCAAAATCTATAAATGCCATATATATGGGTATTTGGTATTCATTTATTTTCTCAATAAGTAACTTCATTGTTAGTAGGTGATCACATGTACTGTAGCCTTTTCTGAATCCTGCCTGTTCTTTGGTCTGATAATTGTCGAATTTAGGAGTTAGTCTGTTGGTTAATATTTTAGTTAACAACTTATACATAAAATTAAGCGAGGTAATCGGCCCATAACTTTCAGATCTTTTTCGTCTCATTTTTTAAACATTAATAGGGTGATTGCTTTATTCCAATTACTGGGTATGTTTCGTGTACTTAGTATTTTGTTCAATAATATATATATATATATATATATATATATATATATATATATATATATATATATATATAGTGATTTTTTTTGAATAACGGCAATAATCTTATATATATATATATATATATATATATATATATATATATATATATATAAGACTTCCTTTGTAATTTTTGCGCCATTTTTAATCATCTCCACTGTAATGCCGTCTCTTCCTGGTGATTTATTATTTTTCATTTCTCTCAGGGCTTTTTTTATTTTTGACTTGCTAATCTCTGGTTGTAGGTCGGAGTTAACATTTTTTATTTTAGTTTTCGATTTTTGAAGAGTTTCTTGTGTCGGTGGTTGCTTTTCTTGATATAAGTCTAAAAATAATACTGTTGTGTTATTGCTAATATTTCACGTATATCGTTGGTCTCTTCTCCCTGAGTATTTTTCATGGCATTTATTTCTGTTTTTCCCAGTTTTGGTCGTAAGCACTTCATATTCTTGTTTTGTTGAATTACTTTTTCAACTTGTTTTTCTTGTTTCTTTCTTTTCTCTTCTTTTATCTTTTTCTTGATGCTTTTGTTTATCTTCGAATACTCTGCTGTTGATCTCTTGTTTTGTTGAGCTAGTGCTCTCCGTTTTTCCATTAATGTTTTTATTTCATGTGAGATCCATTCTTGTCTTTCCTTTCTCATGGGTGCCACTTCTTTCTCGGCTTTCAGTAATGTTTGTGTTAGAATGTTATTGATTTCGTCGACTCTTTTATTTACGAGTT
This sequence comes from Diabrotica virgifera virgifera, assembly GCF_917563875.1. Classification (NCBI taxonomy): domain Eukaryota; kingdom Metazoa; phylum Arthropoda; class Insecta; order Coleoptera; family Chrysomelidae; genus Diabrotica; species Diabrotica virgifera. The sequence continues at coordinate 180,560,451 of NC_065448.1, read as the reverse complement.
GATTTTTATCGGGCATGATGTTTTTTATTTCCTCTTTATACTCTTGTTTATTGTCCCTAAAATTTTCATCTAAATTTTGTAAATTTTGTGTTCTCTTTTTCATTTCAAGTTATCCGTTAATGCTTAGGTTCGCTCTAACTAATCTATGGTCACTACCAGTTGTAAAATGGTTAAGAACGGTTACGTCTTGTACAACAGACTTTTCCGATGAAAGTATGTAGTCTATTTCATTTTTTACTTGACCATTAGAACTGATCCATGTCCATTTTCGTTGCGGTTTCTTATTGAAGAACGAGTTCATAGCATATAGTTTCTTCTAAAGAGAATATTCTCTTCCAAAACTAAATTGGCAGCATTTACAAATTAGGGGAAATATTGGTCTGAGTGAGCTGAAATTATTTGGAGAGGTACTGTTAAGAACCAATGAGGTCAAGTATGTAGGGACAACCCTGGATTCCAAACTCAATCGCCAAACTTATTTGGAGATGTACTGGAAAGAACGAATGAGGTCAAGTATCTAGGGGTAACCCTGGATTCCAAACTTAATTGGAACACTCATAATAACAATACAACCAATAGGACTAAGCGACACTTCTGGTGGAACTGCAGACCAGTTGTAAATAAAACCTGGGGATTGAAACCAAAGGTAAACTGTTTGTTAAAGACACCAGTAATATGACCCACAGTTACTTATGGCTTCAGTACTTTGGTGACTTTACAATTTTGTGTGACTTCTCTCATCACCATACAAATACAAGCGCTTCTAAATATAACAGGAGCCTTACATAGTACAGGAACAGCTTCATTGGAGGCTATTGCAGATCTGTCCCCGTTGGAATTATATACTTCGGCGGTAGCATTTACGAACATCCTGAGACTTAAAACAAACAATATTTGAAGGACGAATTATCTATTGAATAGCCACACAAACACTAGTGGGGTTATACTCAGGAAATCCATATTTTTGTTGAACTCAGATACGATGACACCAAAAATAATCTTCTTTAAGAAGATTAACACAATTATACCGTCTAGAGAATAAAAACAATCCCAAATATTAATGGGGATTTAATATGGTTCACTGAAGGAACTAAAACTATCCATGGTACTAAATCAGGGGTTTTGTGCAAAACCTTCTTCTTCTACTTTTTGTATAGATGTGTTTCGTGGTCTTCTCATTGATTGTTTTCCTATTGGGGAACCGTCTCTCGCCATTCTTACTACTCTATTTCTAATCATCTGACGATTATTTTTCTTATGATTATTACATTCTACTCTTCAGTTTCTTACCCATATTATTAATGTTCCCCACCTTACATCTCCGCCGTATATCTGTACTTCTAGCTCTATCTCATAGTATCTTACCATCGAATTTTCGAAGGGTTTTTATCGCTGCTGCTTCGAGCAATCTTTTTGTCCTCTCTGTATGAAGTCGTGTTTCTGCCGCGAATGTCATGAGGGCAAACATGTAACTATAATAAATATTACAGCCAAGGTCAATATGAAACTGTGTTTCAGGCTGAAGTTTTTGCTTTGGTCGCTGCATTGATGAAATCATAGATGGAGACCGTAAATCTAAGCGAATCAACATGTATAAAGATGGCCATGTCACTTTTGTTTCTCAAGATATCCTCTAACCAGTCACCCATTTTCATGAGAATCCATGGAGGCTCACTGAAATCGGAAATAATAGTCGATTTTTACGTTTATTCACTGTAGTATATAGCTTTCCATCCTATTAGTAATAGCTCACCTGACTTGTAAGCAGAAACTCTAGTAAAAGTGGCCAAACATTAATGATAATTAGTTATTTATATATTAGGATATTAAAATATTTTAATTAACAACAAACCGCATCAAATAACATTTACTTTTATTTTCCGAAAAAAGAAATTATTGATAATAATCTACATATTCAACTTAAAAATGTTTGCCGAAACTGAGTAAAAATACAATAGACAATCTATATAAACAAGTTTGTTTATGTAAGTTTGTAGGAAAATAAATCAATTATAGTTTGAATATATTTACAATCGTAAACTCTCCTTAAATATTATTAGTCCATTCTTTCACGGTTTTTGCTCTAAATTTTAAAGAACCGCTTGGATTGACATGAAATTTGGCATGCGTATAGCTTATATGTCAAAGAAAAAAAGTGATATTGTGCCGGTGTGTGCTTTTGCCCTGGGGGTGACTTTCACCCCCTCTTGGGGGTGAAAAAATATATGTCCAAAATAAGTCCGAAAATGGGTAAACTGACTAATTTTAACTAACTTGTGTTCTATAGAGCTTTTTCGCCAAGTCAACACTTTTCGAGTTATTTGCGAGTAAATATGTTCATTTTTCAACAAAATAACCACATTTTTAGACGGTTTTTTGCAAATAACTCAAAAAGTAAGTATTTTGTCGAAAAAAACGTTCTTAGCAAAAATATAGCCTATAAAGAAGTAAAAAAAAATGGTGTACGGGTTAGGTCTCTGGATCTCGTAGAACCAGAGTTAGATCCAATGAAAAATAGATTCATATTCACCAAATTTCAAATAGAATATTTCGACGTGAAATATCCAAAAAATTAAGCACTTTTTGGGGAAAACCCATTATAACTTTTTTAAAGTGTTTAAAAAAAGCTTTATTTCTGTTTTTACAAAAAGTTTCTAGCGTTAAATTTAAGCAAGTTACGCTCAAAATAAAGTTGTTCCCTTTTGTTTTTGCAAAAAAAAATCGGGAAGACCACCCCCTAATTAGCAACTTAAATGAAATTAATCGTTACCGCTCCACAAATTATTTTACTTATGTTATGTTTATATGATCTGTAAGTTTCATCGATTCAAAGTGCTTATTTTTGAAAAAAATTGGTTTCAAAGTAAAATTTTTAAAAATTTAAATTTTGAAAAATATGCTTTTTTTCAAAATATCTTAAAAATTGTTAGAGATACCAAAAATCTCGAAAAACAAAAAAGTCAGATTTGCTTTTCTGAATATCATGTATTTTTTTGTTTTTCTGTTAGACAAAAATTGATTAAGATTTGGTGTTTCTAAATTTGCATACATTCGTGATCACTGACTCGTTCAACCCATTTTAACTACAGCCCTTTCAATAATAAGGACTTTGAACCGATGAAACTTACAGATCATAAAAACAATATATACACGAGTCAAGAAACTTATGAAGTCGTAACGATTAAGTTCATTTAAAATACTAATTAGGGGGTGATTTTCTCAATTTTTTTACCAAAACCAAAAGGGACTAACTTTATTTTGAGCGTAACTTGTTTAATTTTGATGCTAGAAATTTTTTTTATAAAACAAGAATGAAGCTTTTTTTAAACACTTTAAATAAGTTGCAATGAGTTTTCCCCGAAATGTGCTTCATTTTTGGTTATTTCACGTTAAAATATTCCATTTGGAATTTGACGAATGTGAACCTATTTTTCATTAGCTATAACTCTGCTTCTACTAGGTGTAGAGACTATAGACTATAGAACTTTTTACAGGCTATATTTTTGCTAAGAATGTTTTTTCGACAAAATTCTTACTATTTGAATTATTTGCGAAAAACCGTCTAAAAGCGTGGTTATTTTGTTGAAAAAATGAACATATTCACTGCCAAATAACTCGAAAAGTATTGACTTAGTGAAAAACCTCTATAGAACAAAAGTTACTTAAAATTAGCCAGTTTATCCATTTCCTGACTTTCTTTGGACGAATATTTTTTCACCCGCAAAAGGAGGTGAAAACCACCCCCAGGGCAAAAGCACATATCGGCACAATATCACTTTTTTTCTTTGACTTGTTAGCTATGTGTATGCCAAATTTCATGTCAATCCAAGCGGTTCTTTAAAATTTAGAGGTTTTGCAATATTTTACCGTTAAAGAACGGACTATATGATGTTCACTTTATTTAACGTTTCGTTTTATTTAGATTAATTTGTTTATAAATATATGTATAGGTCGATATTTTTTAGACTGATTCAGAACAACTCCACCACAATGGCTAGAGAATCTAAGGAGCTAATATGGGATTATCTCATTTTTGTTTTTATGATAGTAGCAACAACCTCGTTTGCTATATATTCAAAGTTCTGTGGAGCTAAGGAAAAGACAAAAGCAGATTATGTGTTTGCAGTAGGAAAAGTATCGATATTTAATATGATGTTGAGTATAGCCCGAGGGAATTTGGGAGTGAGATCTATAATTGGTAAGTTAAGCTTAGCAGATAATATTATATTTTTTTATTAAATATTATAGCTCCTTCCCATGGTCTGCGATTCTATGGATCATCACCCACAGCCGACGACCACAGACACCAACCCCATGGTCCCATGGTCCGCGGTCCGTGACAGTCTGTGTTTTTAATTGAAATTGAACTATGTAACTTTATTCCTCGCTATCAAAAGGATTAACGATGTTATGAAAGAAGAATATTATGTATGTGACTCATTTAATTTGGGTGTTGAATACATTGCGTTTGTCATGTTTCTTATTTCTTTCAATGTTTTCGTTTAGAATATGGTGCGAAATATGCGCATTACATATAAATCAATAATGACACAAATATGTATTTTCTTAAAGCGGTGAGTCGCAAAACTCCGGTTGGTTCCAACTAAATTCGTTGGAAACCGGTTGTCCACCGTCTGGTGACCAGTGAGTTTCTTTCGCATAATTTGCTAGCTCGAACTAACTTTTTGTTATCTCGATCGATGAACGACTCGTCCATGGTGGTGGAAGGCTAATGGGACGTGCATTAGCCCCGGTGCAAATTGTTTTAAGCGAGACACAACCTGCACTGGCGAACTGCGTGGACAGTTTTGTGAAGCACGCTATAAGCGAAGGACCGCAAATTGAACCTAAGCTGCGATCAGTGCTGGCGCTCGAAGGTCTCACTTGGGAAAGTTTGTCATCGGCGTACAGTTTTCTTGGGTCGTGGGATGCGTGACTCACTGCCAGATGTTTATTTTTATTTGTTTTTGTTTGCGAGATGGACGTATCTGAAATGAATACGGATGGTATTACCTAAGTACAATTATTTATTGTGATTAATAAAAATATTAGCATAGTCAAAACCCCGAGTGAAAACTGCTTTGTCGTTGTCATTAAATTCTGATAACTTTTGGTAGACTAAATAAGCTGATACACTAAATAATGTTGGTCGACAAAACTAATAATCAAAGTTATACCTTTACAATAACACATTATTAGAAAAATAAGATGAAAAATGATTCATGTTACTTAAAACCGTGATCGATAAATATATCGTATTACCCTCAAATTTAACTTGTCGGCATATTACATTTTTGTTTATGCTTAAAAATTAAAAGCGAAATATGCAGATAGTGTTATTTTTTATGACCGATCAGTAGCGGAGCGATTATGAAATAACTGTGAGATTATTTTTACTATGTAGGTATTATGTGCAGAAATAAAATACTCAGTGTAAGATATCTTATTATGCACCTTCTTCTTCTTAAAGTTCCATCTCCTAGCGGAGGTTGGATATCATAATGGCTATGGTCACTTTGTTGGCTGCTGCTCTGAACAGTTATAATGAACTACAGTTAAACCATTCTCTAAGGTTCCTCAGCCAGGAGATGCGTCTTCTTCCTATGCTTCTTTTTCCTTGAATCCTTCCTTGCATAATAACTCTCAGCAGCTCATATTTCTCTCCTCTGGTAATGTGACCCAAATATTCTAGTTTTCTTGATTTTATACTGTTCATAATTTCTAACTCCTTATTTAAACGTCGTAGCACTTCAACATTGGTAATCCTTTGAACCCACTGAATTTTCAACATTATTCTGTAACACCACATTTCGAACGCTACTATTTTTCTTATATGTTGCCTTTTCAATGTCCAAGCTTCCATTCCGTATAGTAATATAGAAAATATGTAGCATCTTAGAGCCCTCAATCTGAGACGCAACTGAAGGTCTTTGTTTGTAAGCAGTGTCTTCAATTTTATAAATGCTTGCCTTGCAGTTTCAGTTCGGACTTTAATTTCTTTGCTTTGGTCATTTTTGTCATCAACCCAGGTTCCCAGATATTTGTATGTCTTTACTTTTCCTATTTGGGTTTGCTCTAGTATTAACCTTTCATTTCCATGTTGTGTTTTTGAGACAATCATAAATTTAGTTTTTTTTCTTGTTTATTTTGAGTCCATATCGAATGCAATAATCGTTAATTCTATTTAACAATTCTTGTAGCGACTCAAGGGTGTCTGCCATTATAACGGTGTCATCAGCGAATCTTATGTTATTTACTGTTCTTCCGTTTATAGAGATTCCATCACTTAGTTCCGCTATCGCTTCCTGAAATATGGTTTCACTGTACACGTTAAACAGTAGCGGCGACAGTACACAACCCTGTCTTACCCCTCTCTTTATATCAATATTCTCGGACTCTTGTTCGTCTATCTTTATATTGGCCTTTTGATTCCAATACAGATTGATGATAATTCGTAAGTCTCGTCTGTCTATATCTCTGTTTTTCAATAATTCTATTAGTTTTTCATGTCGGACTCTGTCGAACGCTTTTTCGAAGTCGATGAAACAGGAATGAATATCCAGGTTCATATCTAAGCATCTTTGAGAGAGGACATTAAATGCAAACAATGCCTCTCTTGTTCCAAGTCCTTTGCGGAATCCAAATTGGGTATCATCCATATCATTTTCTAGCTTTCTGTATAATCTTCCATGAAATAATCCCATAGAAATAATCTACCTTTAGAAATATTTTGAGGGTATGGCTTATTAGTGATACTGTCCTATAGTCTGAACAATCTTTGGCATAAATTGTTTTAGGTATTGTTACAAAGGTGGACACCAACCATTCCTGAGGTATTTTTCCGGTTTTATATACTTCATTAAACAGATCCAGTAGTACAGGTAGAGTTTCATCATCTAGACATTTCAGTAATTCTGCAGGTATTTCGTCTGGACCTACAGTTTTATGCACCTGCTTATGATCAAATTCGATGTTTTCAAAAGACATACCGCTACGACTACTAGGGACGTGTAAGATATTTTTAAACCGTTACGAGTTACAAGTACGGAAATACCGATTTAAAGTTGCCTACTCAATTCAGTACAAGGATCAGATACATAAGTATTTTGTAATCAGTATTTGTACTCAGTACCACTGAGAACCGGTATCAAAAGTAACCGTTACACGTCCGCACTGATTTAGCCCGTCTCTATTCGCGACGGCGACAGCCAATGGTTGGGTCGGGTTAGGTTCAATATGCGGTGCGCTAGAAAAATAAATGCACGGGTCACCCGTCCCGCCGGCGCAGGTGGTTTCGTTTAGTTTCAATTTGCGCCGGGCCTTAGATTCGCGTTCGGTAACTGCTGGTGAGCAGGTAAATGCCGGGCTAGAGGCGCGTGGTTACAAATAGAATCCTATTAAAAATGAATAACCATTTTCAATTTCGTTTCAAAACGAAAATACAGCCGAACCATATTCTAGTAAAATCAGAGAGTGCAGCAAGCACCTCTACCAGTTTCGAAACTTATTAGTCTCTCATCAGGAGGTACATATGCTGCTCTCCCTGATCCAACCAAAACAAACCCCAGCGTGCATCCCGGATTGCAACGAACTAAATGGTATAGATGCCCTAGCGGCAACTGCTACAACAAGAAAAAGTTTTCACTCTAATGGCGTATAAAACAACATAATGCTAATCTACACCCCACCAGAATGAAAACAATGGGAACCTTCTCTGGTTACACCTCCGAGGCTTCTACAATATGCAAGCCATACGGATGCTGAGACTAAGGAAGATGAGGGAATTCTACAATTTGCAATTCACGTCCCATCTGCTCAGCGCGGTAAAGTTCCAACGAGAATGGTTCCCTTCGTACTCCAATCAGAGTAAATGTAAATCAAAAATGAATAACCATTTTCAATTTCGTTGCAAAACGAAAATACAGCCGAACCATATTCTAGTCCAATCAGAGAGTGCAGCAAGCACCTCTACCGGTTTCGAAACTTATTAGTCTCTCATCGGGAGGCACATATGCTGCTCTCCCTGATCCAACCAAAACAAACCCCAGCCTGCAGTCCCGGATTGCAACGAACGAAATGGTATAGATGCCTTAGCGGCAACTGCTACAACAAGAAAAAGTTTTCACTCTAATGGCGTATAAAACAACATAATGCTATTCTACACCCCACCAGAATGAAAACAATGGGAACCTTCTCTGGTTACACCTCCGAGGCTTCTACAGTATGCAAGCCATGCGGATGCTGAGACTAAGGAAGATAAGGGAATTCTACAATTTGCAATTCACGTCCCATCTGCTCAGCGCGGTAAAGTTCCAACGAGAATGGTTCCCTTCGTACTCCAATCAGAGTAAATGTAAATCAAAAATGAATAACCATTTTCAATTTCGTTGCAAAACGAAATTACAGCCGAACCATATTCTAGTCCAATCAGAATATGGTTCGGCTGTATTTTCGTTTTGCAACGAAATTGAAAATGGTTATTCATTTTTGATTTACATTTACTCTGTTTGGAGTACGAAGAGAACCATTCTCGTTGGAACTTTACCGCGCTGAGCAGATGGGACGTGAATTGCAAATTGTAGAATTCCCCCATCTTCCTTAGTCTCAGCATCCGTATGGCTTACATATTGTAGAAGCCTCGGAGGTGTAACCAGAGAAGGTTCCCATTGTTTTCATTCTGGTGGGGTGTAGAATAGCATTATGTTGTTTTATACGCCATTAGGGTGAAAACTTTTTCTTCTTAGAATCCTATTATTTTATGAACTAAACATGCTAATTTTTATTTGCCATAAGGAGTTAAAAACTAAATCGCTATTGATATTTTTTAGGTTATCCCGCAGAACTATTTTACAGAGGAGCCACCATGTGGGAATCTTTATACGGAACCCTCCTAGCGTACCCAATAGTGTGTTTCGTATTCGTACCCATGTATTTCAATTTGGGTATAACTTCAGTTTACCAATATTTGGACTTGCGGTTTAAATCGCGGTTGGTGAGGTGTTTGGCCTCAGGAACTTTTATATTAAGACAGTTTTTATTGCAAGGAGTCACTGTGTTTACACCATGCGTCGCTTTAAAAGCGGTTTGTGGACTTCCTTACTGGGTGTCAATTTGTGGTATAGGAGCAATTAGCATGGTTTTTAATATACTGGTAAGGAAAATACATCACATCGTAATTACACAGTAAAATTCATTTTAACATTAATTTGACTCTTATGTGTTATTAGTGGGCTTAAAGCGACAGGTCCTGATGAAATTCCATTTGAAATATATAAGTTTATAAATGATTGCAATGTTTTAGAGGCTATAACCTCGTTTTTCAATACCATTTGTACCAGCGGACAATGATTGGTCCAATTCATAGTTTATAGCTCCACATAAGAAGACAAAGTTGGTCTGAAAATCAATAAAGCTAAGACAAAAATAATGGTGGTCGACAGATTTGACACTATTCAACTCACTAACATATTATACGAATACCAGATAGTAAACACCTTTGTCTATCTCGGGTCTAGTATAACTAACGATGGTAACTGTGAAACAGAAGTTCGGAGACGTATTGGTACGGCAAAAAATGCGATGAGTCGCCTAACTAAAGTTTGGAAAGACAGATCTATCTTTAAAAATATCAATTTGAGACTGGTAAATGCCCTTGTATTCTCAATATTTCTATACGGAGCAGAGACTTGGACTCTTCGCGCATGCGAGCGCCAAAAAATTGATGCCTTTGAGATGTGGTGCTGGAGAATGCTGCGCATACCTTGGACAGCTCATAGGACAAACTTTTTCATTCTAAACCAACTCAATATTAAAAAAAGGCTGTCCACAATATGTCTGCAACGAATTCTGCAATTCTTTGGTCACGTGGTTCGCAGAGGTGACGACAGTTTGGAGAGATTAATTGTTTCTGGAAACGTTCCGTGGAGAAGATCAAGAGGACGATCACCAACTAGATGGTCTGACCAAATAAAGCATTCAGCTGGAAACTCATTCTGCGAAGCTCTTAGAGCAGCTGAAGATAGAGACCAATGGAGAAACATTGTTAGGAATATTGGAAGAAATCACGATCCTCAGTAATGGGGAAACGACAGGAGAGAGAGATAAGAGGACAACAGCAAAAACCTGTGCTGATTATAGAACCATCAGTTTGTTTAACCATTTATTGAAAATTTTTCTGAAGGCAATACATTTGGTCGTATCTACAATAAATGCCAGTACCTAAGTGACACACAGTTCGGTTTCCGTAGCGGGTTTGGAACGAGAGAGGCATCGTTTGGGATGAACGTACTTGCTCAAATATGTCGAGATACATCTGTAGATATACACTGTTGTTTTATTGACTTCTAAAAGGCGTTTGATCGTGTTAAGCACTCTTTATTGATCGAAGCTCTAAAAGACATTGGCTTGGATGGCAGAGACGTACGAATAATTGCAAATTTGTACTGGAATCAAACTACATCAGTTTTAGTAGATGGTGTGGAATCACAGGCTCTTAATATTAAAAGATGAGTACGGCAGGGATGCCTCTTGTCACCCCTGCTTTTTAACGTTTACTCCGAAAGAATTTTCAGAAATGCACTTTCTGAAAAAGAAGAAGGAATAAGTGTGAACGGTGAAGTCATCAATAATTTGCGATATGCGGACGATACAGTACTCCTAGCTTCTAGTCAAGAAGATCTGCAAACACTACTCGATAGTGTCGTTGAGGGTTGTAGGTAGGCAGGTCTGGATCTGAACATACGGAAAACCAAAATACTCATAATAAGTAAACAACAGCATATTATAAAACCGTCTATATATGTAAATAATACCAAACTTAAGCAAGTTGATAAAATCGTTTACCTTGGACAGCAATTAAATTGTAACGCAGAAAGTCACGGCGAAATTAGATCTAGAATAGAGCATGCCGGAGCCGCTTCTAGAACGATGTCCAATGTGTTATGTAATAGAGACCTAAAATTATGGCATTGAGAATCCGCCTACTGCTACGTGTTCTCGGTCTTACTTTATGGTGTCGAGTCCTGGACTGTGAATAAAATCGACCTAAATCGCCTTGAGGCTTTCGAAATGTTGTGAGGGAGAGAATGATTGAAGAGAGAGTTCCTTAAATGAATAATATAGATCACTTAATGATTTGCGAAACTCTTGTGATAATTTTACCATCAAATTATTATGTTAATTAATGTTTTGACATATCGTTTGGTCTGTCTCCTATTCGTATAAAATTTTTATTCAAACATCATTTCCAGGGTGGTCTAAAGGCTGCTATTTGGGTGGATGCATTACAAAGTGTGATAACTATCCTCGTAAGTGTAGCTATAATAATATGTGGTGCTCTAGAAGCCGGTGGAATTGGACGGGTGATTGAAATAAACAAAATGGACGGCAGACTGGAATTCTTTAAGTGAGTATATAGCGCTTTTATAATTTTTTAAATTAAACACAAAAACAGTTTTATCCCATGTGTGGTTTCCAAATGTATAATTTAAAAATTTCACCCTGTAATATTTATAATAAACCCTACATGATGTATTTCATTGAGATCAGTTTGGGTTTACCAGGAGCTGTTTTGAAGATATCAAGAGATCTAAATGTACATAGTACATAAACAGATGGTGGTGTAGTTCAATCAACAGCCATTTTCTCGTAAATATTGAAAATCAGGGTCGATTTGCTTGAAAATTTGGATTCAGGTAGTATTTATAACCTTTGTCAAAACCTATCATACGCCGAAGCGGGCTTCTCCCCTGGGGGTGAAAACAACCCCATCTAGGGAAAGAAAATTTTTTTAATCAAAAAAACTATGGAAGTTTTTAGACTGGCCAATTTTGAGTAAATTTTGTTTCATACCTTTTTTTTTAAAAGCTGATACTTTACAAGTTTTAGCAATTTAAACTATGCATTTTTCATTGAAAAAACTCACTTTTTATAATCGTTTTTCATGAATAACTTAAGCATTAATAATTTTATACAAAAACAGAATTCTAGTTAATAAAAAAACGAAGAGATTCGCGTCCGAATGACCTATGGAAACCCGATAACGACTGAGGTATTGCTCATGAAAGGATGGTTATTTTCGAAGAACCTAGAAATGGAGAACCTTCAACCTCAATGAACTCGAATGTGGTGCAATTTTTTGGGAACACTTAAGAGATATCTTTTAAAGTTAAAAAAAAACTTTCAAATGAGCTGTGATAAAAATATTTTACATAAGAACTGACTGATTTTAATGACGAAAATAAAATCGCACCCTGCCTTTTTTTTAAATATAACAATTTTAAACTAACTGGAACATGAAGTAAAACCACTTCTATGTAAAAGGTATATTTACTAAAATTTTTAAAAATCCCAATGGATTGAATAAAATGTGTTCATCAGAACGTTTTCGAACCTATCGGTCCATCATCAATGAATTTGAAATACTTGCAAAATAGCCCCAGAACCAAACAATGGTTGTGATTATAAATCAATCTACATTGTGTTAATAATAATAATGTAAAGGCTAAACGCCGATGTTCAAAGATATAACCTCTGGGAACATGGTGATGCTCTACCCGAGGACCCAATCAACCATCTTAGGTCAACGATGACTACCAAAAAGTGTTTGTATGTAAACTAAAAGTAAAAGTATGATTTTTTGGTAGTCATCGTTGACCTAAGATGGTTGATTGGGTCCTCGGGTAGAGCATCACCATGTTCCCAGAGGTTATATCTTTGAACATCGGCGTTTAGCTTTTACAATATTATTATAACACAATGTAGATTGATTTATAATCACAACCATTGTTTGGTTCTGGGGCTATTTTGCAAGTATTTCAAATTCACTGATGATGGACCGATAGGTTCGAAAACGTTCTGATGAACACATTTTATTCAATCCATTGGGATTTTAAAAAATTTTAGTAAATATACCTTTTACGTAGAAGTGGTTTTACTTCATGTTCCAGTTTGTTTAACTATAAGGTATACATCCAACCCAGGGAAGTACCCCTTTTAGTTTAATTATTAAACTCTCGCCATTACAATCCTAATACAAATCAATAGTAGACAAGTAAGGATCTGTTTTTAGGTGGATGTGAGGGGTGGCATTCAGATTTTTGCGGATAAAGTTAGGTGATAACTTCGTTAATAATAATTAAATTATGCTCCTTCTCAAATATTCCCGGAACATTAATAAAAAAAAAATAAAATATTTCAAAATTGCAAAAAATTTCGTTTTTTTTTTCTACTTTGTTTGCTTATAACTTAAAAACTATTCACTTTAGAGCAAAGTGGTATAGGAATAAAACAATGATAATTAAATTTTCTATCAGATGCGATTGGTTAAAAATGTCTTAATTTATCACCCTTGCTGCAAAATAGCAATAAATATAAAATAAGGGGGCAAAACAAGCCTGTCTTTATTCAATGATTTTCCATCACTTAAGTTACAATTGTAACCTTCCTAATTCGCTTAGAAAATTTTTGTAATATTCTAAAACCGTACTCCAAGTTTCATTAAAATTCACTTACTAGATTTTGCATAATAATTTTGCAATATAAACTTTTTTTTTAAAAATTAAAATTTTTTAAAATCTTGCACAACAAATACTAGAACATACAAAGATTTGTCAATTTTTTTACATATAAATAAGAACTTCACCTATCTATTGCACTTTACAGAATTGAAATCTGATTATTTAAGCAGCCTCAGCAATGTTTTAAACAATTTTTTTGGCTTATAAACAAATTAGTGCTGTGTTCAGGAGGGGGTGCTACGGGCTCCTTTATTTAGTTGGACTTACCCAAGTTTTTTTATGTATTTTGACCCGTATAACATGAATTTTTTGGCTAACAGTTGATCCGGATGTCGGTAAGATTGTTATAAACAAAGAACTTGAGGAATTATTAACATCGATTTTTTGCAAAATAAAACATTTTTTTGTATTTATTGGGTAATTCTAAGCAAAAAATGTTCTTACAAGTTTTTTCGTAGGATGCATAGTTTTCGAGATAAACGCGGTGGAACTTTCAAAAAATCGAGAAATTGCAATTTTTGAACGCGAATAACGTTTGATTAAAAAATAAAATAGCAATTATGCTGACAGCGTTTTAAAGTTTAAGTCAAACTATACCGGTTTTAATTATCTGCATTGCTAAAAATTAATTTTTTTATTATTAAACCAAGCTATTTGTTTATAAGACAAAAAATTGTTTATAAATTTAAAACATTGCTGAGTCCCCTTAAATAATCCGATTTTAATTCTGTAAAGTGTACTAGATAGATAGAGCACCTCTTTATATGTAAAAAAATTAGCCAACTTTTAAAAGGTCTGCTTTTTGTTCAGAAAGATTTTAAAAAATTTGAACTTTTTTAAAAACATTTAGATTGCAAATTTATTATGCAAAATGTATTAGGTCGATTTTAATGAAATTTGGTACACGATTTAAGTATATTACAAAGAATTTCCTAAGCGAATTACTAAGATTCTAAGTACCATCAAAGTGGTTAAAAAATATTGAATAACAACAGACTTATTTTGCCCCCTTATTTTGTATTTATTGCTATATTGCAGAAAAGGTAATACCTTAAGACATTTTTTACCAGTCGTATATCATACAAAATTCAATTATTTTATTTCTCTACGACTTTGTTCCAAAACGAATCGTTTTAAAGTTATAAGCAAAGAAAGCAGAAAAAAATCGATGTTTTTCGAAATTTTTAAATATTTTAATTTTTTTATTATTGTTCCGGACATATTTGAGAAGGAGCATAAGTCAATTATTATTACTGAAGGTGTCACCTAACTTTATCTGCAAAAATCCGAATTCCACCTCTCACATCCAAAAATAGACGTTTTTTCGCAGATCCTTACTGGTCTATAGCTTCCCACGTAAAATTAACTTAAATTATACCCTATTCCACGAACATACGCCTGTTTTGGATTACTTCGACAACGAATATTTTACTGTGCAAAATAAGAAGAACGAAAGTAAATTGCAAATTACATTGTTGTTCATTGGAATAATTATTAGCGCCATTTACTTTCGTACTTCTTATGTTGCACAGTAAAATATTCGTTGTCGAAGTAATCCAAAACAGGCGTATGTTCGTGGAATGGCCCATAGGTATAATTGATACGATCTATGTGATTTTACCGGTTTAGAATTCTTTAGTTTAAAAAAAATAGTTGATTAAATCGAAAATGACGTTTTTATAATAAAAAAAAGTTTATTTTTCTTAAATAAATCTAAAAGTATTTATAATATAAAAAATGTTTCAAACCTTAATTATAGGACTTTTTTTACTGAAAATTTTAATTTTATTTTTGTTCTTGTAACATGAATAATTTTTTCTTTATTTAAGAAAGATGCCCTTTTTTTAATTATAAAAATGTCATTTTCGATTTAATTAACTATTTTTTCTAAACTTAGCAATCAAAACCAGTCAAGCTACATGGATCGTATCAATTATACCCAAATAAAGTTAATATTAACTGAAAAGCTATTACTCATTTCTCTTAGGATTGTAATGACGAGGGTTTAGTTGTTACATTAAAAAAAAAGGGAGAAAAGAAGACGACTTTTTTTCGTCATAAGTCAGTCTATTTTTATGCCAGAAACTTTTATCAGAGCTCATTTGAAAGGTTTTTTAATGAGCTTTAAACGATATCTCTTATATTTTCCCAAAAAAAATTGCACTAAATTCGAGTTATTTGAGGTTGAAGGTTTTCCATTTCGAGGTTCTTCGAAAATAACCCTCCTTTCATGAGCAATAACTCAGTCGTTATTGGGTTTACATAGGTCTCTCGGACGCGAATCTCTTTGTTTTTTCATTAGCTACAATTTTGGTCTTACTGATTTTTTCTATAACATTAATAAGTTATTCATGAAAAAGGTTATAAAACGTGGGTTTTTTTAATGAAAAATACATAGCTTCAATCGCTAATAACTTGGAAAGTATCAACTTCTCAAAAAAATGCCATACAACAAAATTTACTTAGACTTGATCGATCTGCCGAGATGCGTAGTTATTTTGATTGAAAACAATTTCATCCCCTAGATGGGATTGTTTTCACCCCCAGAGGGTCAACCGAGCTTAAATCCAAATTTTCATTAAAATCGGTGTTGATTCTCAAAAGTCCACGGTTTTAGAGTTATTTACCGCTGATGACTGGTCTAGTGGTCTTAGAAACGAAATTAATCTTAACTGTCTTTATTTACCTTCGTTCTTACTAAGGAATTGATTACCTACTAGGAATCAAAATTCATGTCTATTCATTTATCGCGCCTTTTCCTTCTAATTTATAGAAGGATGGTGTAAAGGTGAAGATTAGAATTTGTTTCCGACTTAAGAAATCCTTTAAATTTTTAAATCTGTTATGTTCCTCGTTAATAAATTAATTTAAATTTGGTTTCAGTTTTGATCCGGACCCAACAGTACGTGTTACAACAATTTCCGCAGTATTTGGAAACTTATTTATGTCACTTTCTATTCTTGGTTGCCAGCAAAGTTTTGTTCAACGATATCTCAGTATGGGATCTCAGCAACAGGTAACAAAGTAAGTTAATACTTAATTTTAGTTTAATTTAGCTTTGTTTTTAATTTTATTTGATTTTCTACAGTTTTATTTAATTTACATAATTAATTTTATTCAGTTATATTCAATATTATGTACTTTTTTTTAATTTATTTTATTTTATTTAATCTCATTTAATTTTATTTAATTTTGTTTAATTTCATATATTTTTATTTCATTTCATTTAATTTTTTTTATTATATTTAATTTTATATATATTTATTTAATTTTATCTAATTTTATTTATTTTTAATGAATTTTATTTAATTTTATTTAACTTGACTAATTTTGTGAAATTTTTGTTTATCCAATTTTTTTGTTATTTAATTGAATTTAATTATATTTAATTTTATTTAGTTTTAATTCAATTTAATCAACACCTTTAGGGTTAAAACCACCCTGAATCCAGTCAATCATAGAAAATTCTGAATCTTTATCTAGTTTCGCCTTAAAAATGTATTTCACTATATTTTTCAGAAAAAGGGAACAAATCAAACCGTAAAGGATTGAAACTACCCCAAAACCAATCAGGAATAGAAAATTTGGAATCTATATTTAGTTCTGGTATAAAATCATGAGCAGCACTATATTTTTTTTAAAAATTGAATTAATCACCACTATAGGTTTGAAGCCACCCCAAATTCAGTCAGTAATTTAAATATGTAGCCACAAATACAATGAACCCACAATGGAACATGGGCGAAATGCAGAACACAGAGAAACATCAAAAATATACAGAACAACTTGAACAAACCTTGAACTCTGAAACAGTTTACAATGATATGGAAGAGCTGTGGGAGACGACTGCCGAAATAATAACCAAGACAGCCGACAAGATCTTTGGAAGGAGTAGGTAGAAGAGAGCAAAAACCTGGTATGACGATGAATGTCGGAAACAGCTGGAAAAAAGACAAACAGTAAGGAAGACATGGATACAACTACAAACAGACAAAAGTAAAAAGGAATACTGATGACTGCCGAAAAGAAACGAGAAAAATGATACGCACAAAGAAAAGAAACTATGAACAACAAAAATATGAAGCTATGGAGAGATACCGACCCAAACCAGGCTCCAGAGAATTCTATAAAGCAATCTCCACAGATAAAAGAGGACATAGAACCAATTCTATCCATACACTGAGAGACAATCAAGACCATATGATAATCGTCGATAAAGAACTAACAGAAGAATGGAAAGAGTATTTCAGGGACCTTCTAAATATCATACAGGAAGAACAGCACAAAGAAGAGATCTATATAACAGCAGACATGCCAGTCGAAAATCCCTCTTTGGAAGAAACCCGAAAGGCCTTAAATAAGCTGAAAAATCACAAAGCGCCGGGTATGGACGAGATACCAGCAGAATTTCTGAAATATGGTGGAGAAACGCTACATCGCCAAGTCCACCAATTAATAACACAGATGTGGTAAGAAGAAAGGCAGCAAGATGGAAGGAAAACATCACAGTGCCCATCCACAAAAAAGGGGACAAAAATAAATGTGCGAATTACAGAGGAATTTCACTCTTAAACACGGCATATGAAATTCTCTCAAACATCATTCTTAGTAGACTAACCCCTTATGCTGAAAATGTCCTAGGAGAATATCAAGCCAGTTTTTAGGGCAAACAGATCCACAATAGATCAACTATTCACGCTGATACAGCTTCTAGAAAAGGGATGGGAGTATAACAGACCCATACACAATCTCTTCATAGACTTTCGACAGGCATATGACAGCGTAGAAAGAAGCCAAGTATGGAATGCCATGTTCCTTAAGAATTTCATCTCTTTTGCTCTTATTTTGTTTCTGGTTTTCTTATTTATTGTCCAATTTTCACACCCATAAATGAGGATGCTTCTTGTCATGGTATATACAGTATGTCCCTGTAAGTTGTATCCATATGGAAAACTTTTTTATTATTAATTTTACAGAAAAAGTTATTCTTTATAAAAAGCTCTGCATGGTCCAAAACCTAAGATTTAACCATCAAATATCAATTTTTTTGAATATTATAAGAGGTATGTCAAACAGTTTGAATTTCACTCAAGAGTAAAGTAGCTTCATTTTTCACAATATTGAAAATTGCTATTATGAAAAGTTGTTTGGAATTAAAAACTATATTCTAATATGCAATTACATCCTTCTAATTGAAAAAATTTTTTTTTGAAAAGTTATGGATAACTACCATTATTTTCAGTTATTTCAATTCTGATAACTCTTTTATTATTAATTTTACGAAAAAAAGTGATTCTTAATAAAAAGTTCTGGATAGTCTAAAACCTAAAATACAACTATCTTATATGAATGTTTTATCAATTTTATACGAGGTATGTCAAAAAAGATATATTTAGATCAAAAGTAAAGTACCTTTATAGTTCAGAATATTTCAATTAAAAGGATTTAATTACATAATGAAACATAGTTTTTAATTCTAAATAACTTTTCATAATAACAATTTTTGCTATTGTGAAAAATTAACGTATTTTACTCTTGAGCGAAATTCATATTTTTTTATATACGTCGTATAAAATTGATAAAATTTAACATAAGATGTTGTGTTTAAAGTTTTAGACCCGGCAGACCCTTTTATTAAGAATCACTTTTTTTCGTAAAATTAATAATAAAAGATTTATCTGAATTAAAATAACTGAAAATGATAGTTATCCAAAATTTTTAAAAAAAAAAATTTTCAATTAGAAGGATGTAATTGCATACTAGAATATAGTTTTTAATTGCAAACAACTTTTCATAATAGCAATTTTCAATATTGTGAAAAATAATGCTACTTTACTCTTGAGTGAAATTCAAACTTTTTGACATACCTCGTATAATATTGTTATACAGTTCCGTAGATTGATCCTACATTGAAAAAGTCCCTTGACGTAAAAGAAGAAGTAGTCACGTACGAAAACGTTCTGGATGTCATGGAATAACCCAGAAATGTCTGGTGACGTCCAGAACGTCAGAAATCTATATAAACATACGTGTTTGACATTTTACAGTTCAGTTGTAATTGAGTATTTAAAGTTGATAGTTGTCATTGAGTTTGTATTGTAATTGAAGTTAAATCAAGTATTTTAAAGAAGTTGTAACATTGGTGACAGCGGTGGGATTGAAGACATAACTACATTTTGAATGGTTAATACGAGATCAACAGAATTTAAGAAAGAAATGGATAAGTCCGGACCCCCAGAATGGTTTTTACAAATGAAAGCAGATGAAGAGAAACGTAGGTAAGAAGAAAATATAGAGGAAGAGAAGCGTAGGCAAGAAGAGAAAGAGGACAAGGAGAAGCGTAGGGAGGCGAAGGAGAAGCTTAGACAAGAAGAGGAGAAGAGGTGTAGAAAAGCAGAGGTAGAAATGATAAATAGTTTAACCCAAATTCATGAAAATTTTCAATTAGAGGTAAGCCAACTTAATAATAGAAGAGACACATTAGATGAAAAGCAAAACTCTTTAGTCAATAAAATACAGCAGCAACAAAATTCTTTAGTTAATTTAGAGCAACAACAAAACGATTTGAAATCTAATTTAGAAAGACAAATAGTTGAGTTACAAACCAAAATTAATACCCAAGCTTCATTATCACATATTTCAGTAACTAATATCGACTCTGAACAAACAGCCCCTTCATCTTCGATAGTGTATCCAGGTACCGTTAGAACGAGAAAAATCTTAAAACCACCGACATTTGATGGCCAAACAGCATGGGAAACTTATCGTTTTCAATTCGAAGCTGCAGCTAGAGCAAATGGCTGGAATGAGAACGAAATGGCAGCTTCCTTGGTGGTGTCGCTTCGAGGTCAGGCAGCGACCGTTTTGCAATTTCTTCCCCAGGATACACCCAATTATACCTCTCTCGTACAAGCTTTAGAGACAAGGTATGGCCAGCAACATCTGAAGCAGGTTTTTCAAAGTCAGCTGAAAGTTCGATATCAAAAACATAATGAGAGCCTGCAAGAATTTGAAGTCGATATTAAAAGATTATTACATTTGGCATATCCTTAGGCACCAAGAGATTTTCTGGAACAAATCGGTATACAGGCTTTCATAGATGGACTGCATGATATCGAAATGCAACAGGCTCTGCGATTACAATACCACAAAACGCTACATAAAGCACTAATCTCAGCTCAGGAGTACAAAGCGGCGAAAAATATTTCTAGATCTCTTCCACAATTAAAAGAAATAAGATTTACAGAAAATAAGCAAGTCACTACCACAGATAATGAACAACTAGTTTTATCCCAGATATTAAGCTTACTACAAAATATCCAACAAAAACCTCGAAATGAAAACAGAAGATGTTTTAACTGCGGAAGAATGGGACATCTAAAATCCAATTGCAGAAGCCGATCCCAAGCACGAAAAGAAGAATACAAGAATGAGATCAGAAGGTCGCCTAGTTCGACATCCAGAAGCCTGTCGCAAAGTCTCACTAGAAATGGTGGTAGATGGTCACTAAGAAACAGATTTCCTACAACTGACCATAGAAAGGAAGAAAATACACTGGAATTTGAAGTTAGCCATTTGAAGGAACAACTAGCGATTAGTAAAAATAAAATAGAAAGATTAAGAGAACAGGTGACAATATTGCAAGAAGAGTGTAAGGTAATTCAAAATAATGCAAAAACTACACAGTCCAATCTGGAAAACGAATGTCAAAAACTGATGAAAGAGAAGAATGTGTTAAATAAACAATTTCAAGAATACCAAAATGCATTAAATGAATTACAAGTTCAAAGCCAACGCCAGCTAGCACAAAAAGAGAATGTAACCGAAGAAGTTAGTCTGCGGATGACCACAGTTGAACAGCAAGAAGATAATGACCAGATTTCTCTGGAAAACATTAAGAAGAGTCAAAAGAAAGATAATGACTTAAGAGTTATACGAGATTGGCTTAAAAATGGAGTAAGACCTCTTTGGCAGGAAATATCTAAATACAGTCGAACTATAAAGGCGTACTGGGCTCAATGGGAATCCTTGCATCTTTCGAACGGTTTGTTATATCGGAAGTGGGAAAGTTCCGATGGAGTACGTATAGTTCAACAGGTGGTACTGCCAAAATCACACATTAAAAGTGTGTTGGAAGACCTTCATAGCAGCCTGTCTGGAGGACATTTTGGAGTAAAAAGAACACTGGCCAGAGTTCGAGACAGATTTTATTGGATCAATTGTCGCCGAGATGTAGAAAAATGGTGTAAGAAAACGTATGTAACGGAAGAAAAGGCCCTAGAACAAGAAGTCGTGGTAAAATGGCACAATATCTTTCCGGAGAGCCTTTTGAACGACTTGCAGTAGATATTCTCGGTCCACTCCCGCTGACAGAGAGAGGAAACAAGTACTTAATGGTTGCAATGGATTATTTTTCGAAATGGCCTGAAATTGCACCCCTTCCTAATCAAGAAGCGACTACAGTAGCAGAAGCATTTATAACACACGTCGTATCAAGACATGGAGTCCCTTTAGAGTTGCATTCTGATCAAGGTCGAAATTTTGAATCAGAATTATGGCAAGAATTAATGAAAATCTTGGGTATTAAGAAAACTCGAACTACGCCTCTTCATCCCCAATCAGACGGAATGATCGAAAGACATAATAGAACTATTTGTCAATATCTTTCAATGTTTGTTGCTGATAATCAAAAAGATTGGGATACCCTAATTCCTCTGTTCTTGTTAGCCTACAGAAGTTCCGAACATGAAGCAACTGGTTATTCTCCATCGATGATGATCGCCAGAAGAGAAATGAAGCTTCCTCAAGATCTTATTTTCGGAAGATTGCCTCCCTGCGAAGTAGAACCTTCATCCCTGACCTACGTTGAAAACTTAAAAGAAAGATTGGAAAAAGTCTACGAATTTGCTCGTAAAAGTTTGAAGCTCCAAAGTGATAGAGCAAAGTCCAGGCTCGATATGCATGCTACTGGGACAATTTTCGAAAGAGGCGACCCAGTATGGCTATACAATCCCACACGCAAGAAAGGACTTTGTCCGAAACTTCAACGCAACTGGGAAGGCCCGTACACCGTTTTGAAGAAAATAAATGATCTAGTCTACCGCATCCAGTTTTCAGCTAGAAGTAAACCCAAGGTAGTTCATATCGAGAGATTAGCCCCATATCATGGAACTGATCCACCCTGTTGGCTTCAACCAGACCCTGATAGAGCAGTTATTCGAGGCGAATAACTATAAAGGAGGGAGCAGTGTTATACAGTTCCGTAGATTGATCCTACATTGAAAAAGTCCCTTGACGTAAAAGAAGAAGTAGTCACGTACGAGAATGTTCTGGATGTCATGGAATAACCCAGAAATGTCTGGTGACGTCCAGAACGTCAGGAATCTATATAAACATACGTGTTTGACATTTTACAGTTCAGTTGTAATTGAGTATTTAAAGTTGATAGTTGTCATTGAGTTTGTATTGTAATTGAAGTTAAATAAAGTATTTTAAAGAAGTTGTAACAATATTCAAAAAATTTGATATTTGATGGTTAAATTTTAGGTTTTGGACCAAGCAGAGATTTTTATGAAGAATAACTTTTTTTCGTAAAATTAATAATAAAAAAGATTTCCATTTGGATACAACTTAGAGGGACATACTGTATTTTCTTCTTTTTGAATTTATGCTGATGTTCTTATCCCACAATATCGGATTCAATTTTGGTATGCAGTCTATTGTTTGTCCTAGTCTATTTTTATATCTTCCTCAGTTGTTCCTTTGTTTGATATTATAAAACCGTACTACTTGTACCTATGCATATGTTCCTCTGATTTGTTTACCTTTGTCTATTTCCAGTTTAGGTCTATTTCCAGGTATTCAGTTTTCTTTAGGTTTATTTCCATCCCATTCTTTGTATATTCCTGTTCCAGTTTCCTCATCATAAAACTGAGGTTATCTTCGTCTTGTGCGATCACTATTTGGTCGTCAGCAAAACTTAGGGTATATAGATATTCGTTCCTTACTGGTATACCCATTCCTTCGCACTTTTTTTCCATGGTTTTAGGGTCTTTTTCAGGAATATTTTGAACCGTATAACTTAATTCTACCATCTTGGTACAATGGGAACTTAATTTGATTTACTGATGGATCTAAAACTACCCATGGTACTGGATCAGGAGTCTTTGGGCAAACATGTAACTATAATAAATCTCACAGCCTAGGTCAATATACAAATGTGATTCAGGCTTTTGCTTTGGTGGCCTGAATTGATGAAATAATTGATGAAGACCCTAAAGCTAAGACAATCTACACTTACATAGATAACCAAGCGGCTAACAGTAAACGACTCACTCGCGAAATCAAAACTGGTGAGAAACTGCAAAGATCTACTCAACAAGCTGCAAAAGACAATCACGTCTTAACGAGCTTAAATCACGAATTAACGAGCAGATGTGTTGGAAAAACAAGGCTCGAGAGAAACTTTTAAAGGCCCAGAAACTTCCTGTGCCATTATTAAAGATGCTACGAAAAAACTGGTAAGGAATCATCAAAAGGAATGGAGAGCCTCTCAAGGGCAAATCTGGATTAAAAAAATAATCAGGAATATTGATAAAAAAAAACTTTCGAACAGTTTAGTGAACCTCAATAAACGAGGTATCAAAACGATCACTAAAGTGGTGACTGGATATTGCCGTTTAAGCAACCAACTACACAAACTAGGTAAGGTGAATGAACCATCGCGCATCGTGCAGAAAGTGTGACATGGAAGAAGACACTGCCATACACAAACTATGCCATTGCAGTGTGCTAAGTGACGAAAGACAGGAAATAACTGGTCAACTGAGGTTTGAAGCAAAAAAAAACTAAAACTAACAATAAGAAAACTGTTGGCCTTTTTTGAGGCCACAGATTTTATTAAAATTTAAGGAAAAACCAAAGTACGGTACAAAGGCGACCTTATGACCAAATGTCAGACTAAGGAGTCTCGCCTCATCGAAGAAGAAGAAAAGCCGTGTCCTGGACACGGCTATTGAAGAAATGGACTTTTTTGAACCTGATATTTTCATAATAATTAAGCATAAATATCATAGTAATTAAGTCTACAATCTCAAAAGTATAAATAATTTTCACCGGAAAAATGAAATTAAAAAAAAATTTCACTTAAAATACTTTCAAGAGTCATTTATAAACTTTAAATAATATCCTAATGAATTTATGAATGGTTCCTCAACTAGCACTAGAGCAAACCGTAGCGATCAACAGGTAGCAACAAACGCGTTCCAAGATTGCAGCTCTAATTTTGAATATTTTGTCGAGATATATGGCACACATATTCGTAATATAATACAGAATGTCGGTACAGAGCCCAATTTCAGAAATATGTTAGTATGTGGAAATTACTCTATAACTAAATAAAATATTGAAAAAATTAGCCTATACCGCCATTAACCCATTAACCGCCAAGCAAAGAAATACTGCAATAATATGTAATATATTTGATTAACTAGAGTAAAATAAACTTAAACATTTGTAAAACATTTTTTTTACACTTTGATAATGGCAGGTGTCACAATAACAAAATGGTTCGTTTTCGAACCTTTGGCGGAAATGAGATATAAAAATTGAAATACACAATTTTATTTGTTGTGAAAAGTCTCAAAACATTTGGAGTGTAAATGGACCTGGAAGTTTTCATAAACAAAAATAATATGGTTAGAACATTGCCTACACCTTCTTCAGCTTCTTTGTCAAAAACGAAGTCGAACGGCCCTCTATCCTTTTTAGAAATTATTTTAGATATTTCAAGTTTACACTTTCCAATCCTGTATCTTGCACTGTGCCAGTTGCATAAATTCGACAAATCGACATATTGTCTACTGTCTACAACACTACACAAACTCCCTTATGGAGCCGCCCCCTCCCCCACCCTAGATTATAACAATACCAGAATACCCGTCTTTCTAAAGGTACGTATCCACTATGTTCGTAATATTGGACCACCGAGGCACTGCCGCACGGTGGTCGTTGGCGCACTGTTGCACGGCCCGGGAGCGCCAACCATCCACTATGTTCACGAACCTCTTGCACTCCGCGCTCCCTGCAACTGCTCCAATCGATACGGTATGCGTTCCTCTACATATAAACCGACACCAATTGGAACGCCGAGGCGGAGCGCGCACTGTTGCACGGTCCGGGAGTGCCTACCATTCACTATGTTTACAAACCTCTTGCGCTCCGCGCTCCCTGCAACTGCTCCCATCTACATGCATGCGCTCCTCTACATATAAACCGCCACCTATTGGACCGTTGAGGCGGAGCGCACACTGCTGCATGGTCCGAGAGCGCCAACCATCCACTATGTTCACGAACTTCTTGCGCTCCGCGCTCCCTGCAACTGCTCCAATCGATACGGTATGCGCTCCCTTACATATAAACCGCCCCAGATTGGAGCGCCGAGGCAGAGTGCGCACAATTGCACAGCCCGGGAGCGCCAAACGTGTCCACTATGTGGAGCAGTTGCAGGAGCTCGGAGTGCAAGCATAGTGGATACGTGTTTTTACACATAATAAAGAAATATCCCAACAAATTACTGCCTGTGCATCACCTTGAGCTTATTCCTGATCAGACAGGATTATATGTCGACTTCCGCCAATGGTTCGTTATCGAACCATTATTTTCAAACACGAGATTTGATGACTCAGAAATTATTTTTTTTGTATTTTTATAGCAATTGGTGTACAAATAGGTTAAAAAAATAATGTTTTAATTTATTTGACCACAAAAGTGTTATGCCGATAAAATTACTACAGTAAAAATAAAGTTGCGTCGAAGGATTGAAAATGTCGGACATTTAGAAAATATTTTTATGATGAAAGCATGAGTTTGGAAATTAAACAAAATTAAATTTAGTTACACTTATATCTTCTGGTTGCTTAAAAAATACAAAGGTTTAAAAAAAAAATAACGAATTGCCAAAAAAAATTCTACAAAAAAATGGTGCGTTTTCGCACCTTTGGCGCTAAATGGGTTAAGAAAGACAAAAAATACACTTCCTTCAAATAAACTTTTTTATCCCGTGCCTAGATTTTGTGTCACATTGGAACTACTAAAAATCGATTATTTTATAACAAGAAATCGAACATCACTGACTTGACAACATTTCGCGCCTATGTGTATAAAAATTATTGTTTTGATAGTATAAACGTCACTGTCAGTGTCGAATTACCGACGCACTGTTGCCTCACGTTTGAAAGTTCGCAGTACTTTCACAATCTTGGTCCGCGTTTGTTGCTACCTGTTGATCGCTACTGTGTGCTCTTATAGACGGAGAGCTAGAGCCGAAAAATCATCGTCAAAAGTAATATAGAGTTTTTTCTGTGAAATGTGTCCATTGTATATTGACAATTATGACCCCTTTCAGGCTGACACCTCAGTGGATACAGGAAGTAGCAATAAGGAATGGAAGGGGAAAGTTAGTGCAGTCATTAAAGGTTTTCACCTCCTATTTTGTTAAACCTCCATCGATTTGCATGAAAATTGGTGACTCGTTAGAGCATACCTCAAGAAACAAAACTGATTTGGTGCCACTTGCACTTTTACCCTGGTGGTGAATACCACCCCTTCCCGCGGGTGAAAACTATTTTATTAAAAATAACCCCACAAATCGTTAGATGGACAAATTTTAAGTAAAATTTGTTATATATATATATGTTATTAAAATGAATCAATACTTTTTGAGTTATTAAAGATCAAAGATTGGTCTATTTAAGAGCATATGCGTGAAGTTGCGGATGATAAAAAGAACATGTTAATTAATTGTATGTTAGTAAAATATTATTTTTGTACTATTTCGATATTTAATTGAATTTTTTTTTTCAATAAAAACTGAATATGTTCAAAAACTGGGGGTATCCAATAATGGGTACATTTGACATATTCGAATACACTTTTGCTAAATTTATAACATCGAAATAATATAAAAATAATATTTTAATAACATACAATTAATTATAGTCTGGGCTGATTATCGGAGAATAGGCCATTTTTGGGAAAAGTTATTTAACAGCAATTTTATTGCTGAAATCGAATTATAAGATCCTATATATTATTAATATAGGTATGCAAAGTCCTCAGATATTGTGCTACTTTTTTTATAAACAAAATGGCGTCCGAAAATCGTGTCTTTTTCAATTTTTGCTCTATAACTCCAAAGATTTTAACTTTAGACCAAAAACACTCAAATAAAAATTCACCGCAATTAAATTCTGCATAGAGTTGTGTTTTTTCCGATTTATTTCGACGAAAACTTTCCCCGGAAAAAGCGGGTTTTTCCAACAAAATCTTTAATTTTCAACTAAACTTTTAGATAAGCAGTTGTTAATCAATGATTAAATAACTTGGTAACTTAAAAGCCCTTTCGGAATATATTATAATTCCAGAAGTCGATGGAAATTTAATGAACAGTTTAGCAACAATTGAAATGTTAATTACAAATTTACGGTCTCTATAATAACGACAATAATTATGATGCATAAGAATAGCTATGATTTTTTCATAAAGAGACACTATACCTATCTAATGTACTTTACAGAATTGAAATTGGACTATTTAAGCGGCCTCAGGAATATTTTAAAATTATAAACAATTTTTTGGCTTATAAACAAATAGAATATCTCGGAAAATATTAAACTAAATTAAATAGTGAAAACGGTATTCGAAAGACAGCGGCAGGACGCTTCTTTAAAAAGAAAAAACGTTTAATTATGACGAGTGGTTCCTAAGACACAACCGGTCAAAGTTGACCGAAATTTACGGCAAAGATATAAACAATAGTATCATAATTTTCAAACCATCACCTTTTTATTTTTGTCCTCTTTCTCCACACCAATACGTTAAAAAAATGCATTTTCTCGGCTTCCCATGGAGCAATTTCCTTCATTCTTTTTTTGTTCCCAAGTAACTCGAGTAGTGCCATCGAACTAACGCATTATTAAATGTCAAACTTGCTTTTTTTATTATAATAAATTTATTTATTTATTATAACATAATATGTTAATTTGTTTAAATAAAAATTGTTTAAATAATTATACAGCTTTCAAATGAGAATATTTATGTTTTTAACTTTAAAAGGTACACTTGTAGTAAGTTTATCTAAAAAAAAGCCTACAACTGGAAGAAATATGTAATTTTCTGTTCTTATAAATAAATTAATCTATTATAACAAAACAAAAGCAAGAGTGACATTTAATAATGCGTTAGTTCGATGGCTCTACTCGAGTTATTAGGAAACAAAAAAAAGAATGAAGGAAATTGCTCCATGGGAAGCCGAGAAAATGCATTTTGTTAACGTATACCGATTTTGAACTTTGAGGGTTACATTTTCTCCAACCTAATTTTTGATTGGAATTTTGCTATTTTTGGCAATTTTCACACGTATTATCGATAGTTTTTATAATAATAATATATGTTATGAGGATTTTAAAGATATGTAGATTGGTGTGGAGAAAGAGGACAAAAATAAAAAGGTGATGGTTTGAAAATTATGATCCTATTGTTTATATGTTTGCCGTAAATTCCGGTCAAGTCAACTTTGACCGGCTGTATCTCAGGAACCGCTCGTTATAATTAAACGTTTTTTCTTTTAAGAGAAGCGTCCTGCCACTGTCTTTCGAATACCGTTTTCACAATTTAATTTAGTTTAATATTTCCCGAGATATTCTATTTGTTTATAAACCAAAAAATTGTTTATAATTTTAAAATATTACTGAGGCCGCTTAGATAGCCCAATTTCAATTCTGTAAAGTACATTAGATAGGTATAGCGTCTTTTTATGAAAAAATCATAGTTATTCTTATGCATCATAATTATTGTCGTTATTATAGCGACCGTAAATTTTTAATTAACATTTTAATTGTGGCTAAACTGTTCATTCAATTTCCACAGACTTCTGGAATTATAATATATACGAAAAGGGCTTTTACGTTACCAAGTTCTTTAATTATCGATTAACAACTACTTATCTAAAAGTTTAGTTGAAAATTAAAGATTTTGTTGGAAAAACCCGCTTTTTCCGGGGAAAGTTTTCGTCGAAGTAAATCGGAAAAAACACGTCTCTATGCAGAATTTAATTGCGGTGAATTTTTATTTGGGTGTTTTTGGTCTAAAGTTAAAATCTTTTGAGTTATAGAGCAAAAATTGATAAAACACGATTTTCGTGCGCCATCTTGTTTATAAAAATAGTAGCACACTATCTGCGGACTTTGCATATCTATATTATTAATACATACAATAATAAGATTCGATTTCAGCAATAACATTGCTGGTAAATAACTTTTCCTTGTATTTTGCTAATTAGCCCAGAGTATTAATATTTTCTTTTTATCATCCGTAACTTCACGCATGTGCTCTTAAACAGACAAATCTTTGATCTTTAATAACTCAAATAGTATTGATTTATTTTAATAACATGATATAACAAATTTTACTTATAATTTGTCCCTCTATCGATTTGTGGGGTTATTTTTAATAAAATCGTTTTCACCCCCTTGAAGGGGTGGTATCCACCCCCAAGGTAAAAGTGCAACAAATCGATGGAGGTTTAACAAAATAGGAGGTGAAAACCTTTAAAGACTACACTAACTTTCCCCTTTCATCCCTTATTGCTACTTCCTGTATCCACTGAGGTGTCAGCCTGAAAGGGATCATAATTATCAATATACAATAGACACATTTCACATGCCAAACTCCATATTACTTATGACGATGATTTTTCGGCTCTAGCTCTTAGACTACTAATTAAACCTATCCATTACAACTGAACCCTTCACAAATTAACCATGTTATTTTGCCTGTGTGTGTATAACCACTATTAGACAAAAAGCATTCTATATAATATCATGTAACATTTTTTTGACGGATTTACCTTTATTTTTTAGGGTCCTAATGTATAACATTCCGGTAATAACAGTCCTATTCAGTTTAGCTTGGGTTGTGGGCATGGTGATTTATGCTGTGTATGAGAATTGTGATCCTCTGTCTTACGGTTACATCAAAAACTTGGATGAAATCCTTCCATTTTACGTCGGAGATCGATTCAGCTTTTTTCCAGGATTATTAGGATTATTTATGGCAACTCTTTTCAACGGAGCACTTAGGTTGGTAACTAATCAATTTTTATATCTAAAAAAAATAAATGTGTTTTGCAATATTAATCTTAGAAATGTTCTGGACCCTCTGTTTTGGTCTGCTCCCAATAAATTGGGATGCTGACATTATAATAATAGTTAAATTTGAAAAAATGTTGCATGTATGGAAATAGTGTATGTCTCTATTTTAAAATAATTCTCTATTATTTACTACCCGTATTATATTTCTTATACAAAAATGGAAAGAAACACTTTCGGTCTAGTCAGACCATCATCATGGAAACCTAGAAGTAGTAACCATAGTCGCTTAGTGAAATAGTCCAAATTTTAACCTTTTTATTCATTTTGACGTGGAAATACTTACCTCTAGGTTTCACTGATAATGGTCTGACTAAGATATTTGGATGATTTTTAAATTGTTTAAACAAAATATACCACTTTACACACGTAGTTTTTACTTCTTTGTAAGTGGGATTTTCCCTTTTAGTTTTTTAACATTAGATAACTATATTTTTAATTCGTTTATACACGAAAACAGTGCAACAGGAGCTATTGCGTGTCGACTATCGACAATCGGATACGTACTTGTTGAATTACTTTAGTTATGACGGTTCTGCAATAATTAATCTGAAAGTGTAGTTATAAATTAGCTCAACAACTTCCGAAGATATAATTAGTAATGTCAACTTCACTATAATTGCCTAGTATCCTACAAAGCACAATGTACTGAAATATTTTTAAGCACTCAACTTTAGTTAGCTAAGTTATAATTGTCATTAGATTGTATCGTATTAAAGTTTAGTGATTGTGACGTTTTTAAATAAAATTTAAATGTCATTAAAATATATTTTTAAGTAATAAATTCACAAGATCCATCAGTGAGATAGCCATAGCTTCTGCAGCCATATATTTTATCAATCAGTTAGTTGTCTTCCAGGTGTGTACCACACATTGTTAATTCTTCATTATGTCTGGCATTGTTTTTTGTTTTTTCAGTTAAATACACCTTTATATTTGACGTAGTTCCACTACATTTTTCTATCTAATAGTCGAATATTAATATATAATATAGAATAATATAGAACAATATATTTATTCCAGGATTTTTAGGCATTCCTTTTCATATTAAGATATTTCCCGTTCCTGCTTGTTACCCAGCCTTAACGTGAAACAGTAGCGATCAACGGGTAGAGAAAACGCGTTCCAAGATTGCGGCTGTAATTTTGAATATTTTTTCGAGATATTTGGCACACGTATTCGTAATATAATAAAGAATGGCGGTACAGAGCCCAATTTGAAAAATATATTAATATGTGGAAATTGCTCTGTAATTAAATACAATATTAAAAAAACGAGCCTGTACCCCCATTAAGAAGAACAAAAAATACACTTTCTTCAAATAAACTTTTTTATCCGATGCCTAGATTTTGTGTCATTTTGGAACTACTAATGAAATAAAAATTTTTAGTAGTTCCAAAATGACACAAAATCTAGGCATCGGATAAAAAAGTTTATTTGAAGAAAGTGTATTTTTTGTTCTTTTTAATGGCGGTACAGGCTCGTTTTTTTTAATATTGTATTTAATTACAGAGTAATTTCCACATATTAATATATTTTTTAAATTGGACTCTGTACCGCCATTCTTTATTATATTACGAATACGTGTGCCAAATATCTCGAAAAAATATTCAAAACTACAACCGCAATCTTGGAACGCGTTTTTGCTACCTGTTGATCCCTACTGTTTCCTCTCCGAATATAGGTCGATGTGTACACATCTGCTTGCCGGATGAAACATTTTTTTATGAAATTTCATACATAGACAAATATTTCTAGGATAGAAGACCCTTCTAAAGGGTTGCCTATCAAAATCGTGTCATAGCTATCCTTAAGGGGGGGGGGGGGCGTATGGGTTGAAATCAATATTTCAATCATATTTTTTTTGAAAGTATGGTAGAATTTATTTTTAAATTAAATAGGCATATTCAGCAGAATTGATGGATTATTAAAGAAAAAACTCAAGAAAAAATATTAAAAAATAAGCCAACTGTGGCAAATTTTTAAAGACACCTCAAAAAACAATGGATTTTGCGGTGGACTCATCAGAACTCATGATTGTATCAGGGTAAATAAAGCATTGAAGAATATTTGATTAACTTATGAGTTTATCTAGATTAAGGTGTCGAGTTTTTTAGTTTTATCGAATTTTTACTTTTTGATATAGCTCAGAAATCAAAACAACGATTTTTTAGAAAAAGGGTGAAAATCAACATATTTATTATTGTTGAACAAAAAATAAGCATAAAACAAAAAATATCTCAACAGCTTTATATTAAGGAGTGTCTAAAGAAAATATATGCAAAATTCCAGGTGGGTGGTCAAGTAGTTTTTGAGTTACAATGTCTACAGCCTTTTAAAAAGGCAGTTTTGAGGAAAAAGCGTTTAAAGTATTGTCAACTTTTATTTTTAATTTCTTCTTTGTCCGTCAAATCGTAAAATGATGCAAACCGGAATATCTTTTGGAATCGCGAAGTAATTTACAAAAGAAAAGAAGAACAGCTGTTTACCGTTGTTCACTACGTTCAAGCGTGCTGGGGCTTTTTACTAAACTGGCGACTTTTCAATAGAAATCGGGCCATTTTTTTAATATAGAAATGTAATATCATCATTTTATTGATTATTTGGCATTTTTATGTTGACAATGATATCTTTGATAGGATTAAGCCACACTTGGTTGTAATGACAGCTGATTCATGTGTATACCTACATGAATTGTTATTGCTTTGGCATCGTTTTTTGAGAAGAAGATAATTAAAATACAGAAACGAAAAAAGTCCACAGATTGAGCTTTTGTAGAACCATAATATATAATATACCACGATATAAAATGCATGCGTTTTGGATGTAATATTGGTACCTACATGTGTAGGTATTGTTCTTGTATTACACTCTAGAAATTGTCGACTTTTTTTCGTCCCACCAATTCGATTTGATGTTAATTCTTAAAAAAATAACGTATTTATTAATTTAAAACAGTTCTTTACCAAAAAAAAAAACTATACCGAAATGTTGAAAATTCGGATGGCCCGGAAGCTTTGCCCGGGACGCCGGGACACGACTTCGTAATTCGGGCCATGTCCCAATTTTTCGGACTAGTTGGTCACACTAAATATGCTTGTAAAGTTAATTTTATATTCTCCCAGACTGAGTATATGTTGTTACATTTCTCTATTTATGTTAGTGTTATTTTTCTACGTTTTTGACTTTTTGTTAACTTCTTTTCTGACTCATTATCCTGCAGAATTTCGGTATTTCATATTGTTATTGGCGTATTACTGTTGGGTTTTTATCCTTCGTGCGGCCTTTGCAATTCTGGTTCTCTTCTGGCGTCTATCAGAACTATCAGAACATTATAATTATAATATTATTATTATTATACAATAATATCGAGCCAAAGCAAAGCTTATATGGCTCAAAGTACAAAAATAATTGTAGGTCTTAAACTAAATAATATAACATAAAACAAATTCTTACAAAATAAAAATTAAATTAAAGCAAATATTCAAAAGAATTGGTTTTCATAAAAGTTGTTACAACAATAGCAAATTAAAAAAAAGAATGTGTGTGTGTACTTTGTACGCACGTAAGAAGTTATACTTCTATTATATGATTTAAACGAAATTAATATACTTTTTATTTATATTTTGTTTAAATATTAAACTAATTTATACTTACTACTTCTCAAATATTTTTATTAGAACAGTGCCAAAAATTAAAATAATAAAAGAATAAAACACACACAAACACATTAAACAAGCCACAAATGATGTCTGAACATTAATTGTCGAAAATTTTTTTAACTAAATACGTATTTTCTGAAAATACAATTATATAATAAATATACTTAAAATCATAAAATGTATTAAAAAAAACAAAAAAGAAAGTTTCTATTGGGACTCGAACCAGCGCTGATAAGAGCGGTTGGTATTGGAATTCATTCGCCTTCTCCGCTTAGCCACAGACACTATGTGTCATTATTTACGAAGATCGACTAACTAAACGGATTAAACTTGTGATATTTTGATATTTTGAAAATTGATCAAATTATTTTAATTTTGAATTGAAATAATTTAGAATTGAAAAAATACAACAAAACATAGAGTAAAAAAACAATATATTAGGTGAATATTGATAGAAATTTTGATGGTAATCAAATTATATAAATAAAAGTATTACCTTTACCTCCAAACCACAGCAGCCATATCGGATAATTTTTGACATGTCATTTGAACATCCAATCAGAACAAAGTTATAATGCGCATGCGCCGGGCTGATAGGTTTTAACATATAAAAAAATCACCCTCTATCGCCGGTAAAGAAGTATAACTTCAAAAAGATATAGTTTCTGTCCTTGTGGGATCGGTACTCACCGGAGGTACCGCAGATGTTCGGATACAATTAGCGTCTCTTTGCAAAAACAATGACGTCGACTTTGCAAAGTAACAAGACACTTACTCAACACACACACTACACATGACACTAGGTACCTAACTGTTCAAAATTACCGTACCTACCATGCCAATGGCCATTAGTTGTCGAGGCATTAGCTAAATAAAAAAAAAGATACAAAAATTAGAAAGTAAGTATACCTAAAAATTACAAATTTTTTTCTCATAAAAAAAACATAAAACATATCCTTACGTTTTACAGAAATTGCTAACATTACACATACAATGTCCAGTTAGTTCTCATCAAACCTGTTTTTGAAAGTATTTAAGCTAATAGCCCCTACGATATCATCACTTAACTGTTCCATTTATCAAAAACTCGATTTACCAAAAAGTTTTGCCTTACAGTAGTTTTAAAAGGTTCGTTTTTCAATTTATAGTGATGACCTCGTAGTCTAGCATCTTCGTTGATATTAAAAAAATTCGATGTTTCCCAAAATTCCGCCCTAAGAATTCTATAAGTAGGTAGATATTAAATCACCTCTCTCTTTTCTTTGAGTCAATGGAGACAACTTAAGCTTTCTTAATCGAGTTTCATAGCTTAATCTTGCATAATTAAAAGGTAGCTTAGTAGCTCTTCGTTGTACTCCTTCTAATAAATTAATATCTCTTTATAAATGAGGTGACCAAACAGATACCGCAAATTCCAGGTGAGGTCTGACATAACTTTTATAGAGTTTCAAAAACAAGTCTGGAGACATTCTAGGAAAAGCTTTTGATATGAGGTATAAAGCAGAGTTAGCTTTACCGACCACATTTGCTGTCTGAGTAGACCAACTTAACGTTTGGTTGACCGTAACGCCCAAATCATTAACTTTCTGTACCGATTTCGGAGGAACTCCATCCAAAAAATATGTTATATATGGATTATTATATCCACATTGAATAACACAACAATTACGCGAATTTAATGGAATAGCCCATTTCATGCTCCATTCTGATAGCTGGTTAAAGTCACTCTGAAGAGTATTAACAATATCGGGACAGTAATATAATTTTAAATCATCGGCATATGAAACTGATTTTGACTGACATCCGCACGTTAAATCAAATACGTACAACAAAAAGAGAATAAGCCCTAATATTGATCCCTGAGGGACACCACTGGCTACCGCACGTGGAACACTGCAGTCATTTTCCACTTTGACCGAAAAAATTCTTTCAGAGAGGAAGTTTTCTAACCACAATAACAACTCACCACGCACGCCGTAATGTTCTAGCTTCAGCATTAATTTTTTTATGGGTACCATATCAAATGCACGGAAAAAATCTATATAAATAATGCCAATCGGTTCATATCGGTCCAAAGATAAAGTCCATTCATTAAGAGAGTGAACCTATTTGATCTTATTTCTTGTGGCACCGTACCGGTATTGGTGACCCACCTTTATGTAGGCATTTTCTTAAACTTGAATATTGTTACCTATTGTTGATCTCTATTCCTTTCTAATTTTTGCATTAATATCCATCAAGATAATGTGCATGTCCAGTTTGGTGAAATTATTTCTTCGTCCCTCTAATTTTTTAAAGAAACTGTCATTTGTTTGCCTTGCTTTTCCTCTAGCGGTGCATTGGTGTCAATTCGAGAAAAGTTAAGGTACGATGCCGAACAAGACCGCAAACCGCAAACTGCAAACCGTAGACCGCAGCGACAGATCTACTGGTTCATATGGTTTCTTATGAGCTGTATGTCGAGTAGAGCGGCACTGTCGCCGACGCACGCTGAGAACGTGGACATCTTGGGTTTTAAAGCACCCTATGTAACGCACAGCTGGCACAGCTGAATGTGGCTGCATTTTTATGTTTGTGCATCACAGTGTTGCCATGCTCTTTTCTATATATTTCTTTCATAATTTCAATCAATGTTAAATATACCTACAAGAATAATAGAATAATAACATTTACTTCCCCGTCATTATACTAGGTATAATGATAAATGAGGTGTCAAATTAAAGCTTATAATCCAAGGATAGTAATAAAGGTAAGAAATTAGACCTAGGTTGTCTGTCCGTCTGTCTGTCTGACCGCGAATATAACTCCTCCGTTACTATACCAGGTAGAATGACAAATGAGGTGTCAAATGAAAGCTTATAGTCCAAGGATGGTACTGAAGGTGAGAAATTTGACATAGGTTGTCTGTCCGCCTGTCCGTCCGACCGCGAATATAACTCCTCCGTTACTATACCAGGTAGAATGACAAATGAGGTGTCAACTGAAAGTTTATAATCCAAGGATAGTAGTAAAGGTGAGAAATTAGACCTAGGTTGTCTGTCCGTCTGTCTGTCTGTCCGCGAATATAACTCCTCCGTCACTATACCAGGTCGGACGGACAGGCGGACAGACAGCATATGTCAAACTTCTCATCTTTAGTACCATCCTTTGATTTTAAGCTTTCATTTGACACCTCATTTGTCATTCTACCTGGTACAGTGACGAAGGAATCATATACGTGGTCGGACAGACAGACGGACAGACAGCCTAGGTTAAATTTCTCACCTTTAGTACCATCCTTGGATAAGTTTTCATTTGACACCTCATTTGTCATTCTACCTGGTATAATGACGAAGGAGTTGAGTTTGCAAACAGACAGACAAGACGGACGGACGGACAGACGGACGGACGGACAGACGGACGTGGACAATTCAATGTTTTCATATTTTTTCAAAATTGGTGAAAACAACAACATAATAAACTTTACTTAATTGGTGTTTCAAAACTACTTACTTTTAACATATTAGGTACACAATATTACAAGGTTTCTAGCAAGTTAAACGTCACAATGATTTAAAATAATCAAGTAAAAACCTATATACACATAACATATTAGAACATACCTAAAATACACAAAAATGATACATTTCACACACAAATATACACACAAAAAATTGTAACGTGATAGTATGAAAAAATAGAGGATACGGCAACGGTGTTACATGTGACGGTCGGTCCGGGTCGGATTCAATGCCAATATCTACACAGACATATTTTAGGGTGCTTTAAAAGCCAAGATGTCCCAGAACGTAGCCACCGCAGCCCGCAGTACTGCACCAGAACCAGTAGTGTCGCGTGTCGCCAACCGCAAAGCGACAGCACATATTTTTGCTATTTCCAAATTAACTGAAAAGTGAAAAGAATTGAATTTCTTTTGAAAATGAGTTTTTCGAATAAAGAAGAAGAGCAATTAATTAATTTTGTAGCAAAATATTCAGTTATTTACGACGCAAGGCACGTTAATTATCGTAATAATGTCATTAAAGAAACCTTATTTAGGTAGAATTCCGCACCTAGCTACCGAGACAGGAGACCGCAACAGGTGACAGATAGGTCGCTATAGGCTATAGTTGGTCGCTGGTCTCGGTCGCGGGCTGCAGAACTACCCTGATATAATTGCATTGAGAGCAGTCGTGGGGAGACCTCGCCTATCTGTCGCCTGTCGTGGTCTCCTGTCTCGGTCGCTTGGTGCGGAATTCTACCTTTAAAAAAATATTTTTCTTCGCCACTAATAGCATTTCTTGTGACTTTAGATCCTAAATAAAGCTGAATATATAATTGAATTGTTTTTTATTTAAACGACAGTAGCATCTGAATATATCTTCGTTGGCCATTAGATAATTTTTAATGAGAATTGAATTACTTCCTTCAATTGTCTATTTTTAAATACTGTACGCGCCACTCACCCCCAATTTTAATTTGAGTCAGAGCGCATCGTGGATGCGTGCGACCATCACCCCGACTGAGGGAAAGACAACAGTACTCATTCGTCTTCAGAGTAGTACACAACGTACAATTTTGTCACTATCCAATAGCAATAAATACATAGCATTTATAGTGTTTTTCAATAATTATTCAGCATATACAGAACACTTCAAGCATCAGCTACAATTTTGGTCCTTCGTAATAAACCAGATCTACAGTTCAATTAATAATAATAAGATTAGTTCATTTAAAAGCATCGTGTTTCGTGGAAGTGACGCCAAGCCAAGCCGAAAAAGCGCGCGCTCTAGACCCGGCCATCAAACGATTCATCATTCATCTGCATTGTAGGATTC
Organism: Diabrotica virgifera virgifera; assembly: GCF_917563875.1. Lineage (NCBI taxonomy): Eukaryota > Metazoa > Arthropoda > Insecta > Coleoptera > Chrysomelidae > Diabrotica > Diabrotica virgifera. Next base: position 180,521,248 of record NC_065448.1, on the reverse strand, counting down.
TTCGATTCTTCAACTGGCCGATCGCAACAACCACATCTCGAGGCGAGAACAGACAAAAGATTCTCAGGTCAGGTAGCTATTATAAGTATTATACAAATATTCAGAGCTAATTAATCCTTATTTACCGTTTTTCTATACCATTTTTCAATTATTCAATGAAAGCAATTTAAAGACATTTTAACATGTTTTAATTTTAATTCAATTACATATTTCATTTTATTTAGCTTACGCTATACTTATCTATTAAATAATTTAAAAATAATTACACAATATCATTATAACGCATATTTATATAGTACAGTCATATTTAGTATTCGGTTTTATTTTAGTTAAATTTTATTTGCACTTTTAAATAAAACTTGTTGTTTTTTTTGTTAATAAATAAAATGGAACATTTAAAAACATTACGTGTCAAGCGAGGTAGCTTAGAAGCGCGACTAGCAAATTTTCAGATATACGTAGAAAAATGCATGACACAAATCGATTCAATAGACGATAGAGTCTTAAAAAACAGACTTTCCGATATTGAAAGCCTACTCGCGGAATTTTCGGAGCTTCAGGTAGGCATTGAATGCTCGGTGTCGGTGAAAGAAGAAGACTTACAAGGCGAGTATGACAAGCGCAAGGCATTTGAAAACGACTTTTATTCAATTATTTCAAAAGCGCAAGGTCTTGTCAAGGAAAATAGTACAGATAATGTAGGTTCAGCTTCGGTTTCCAATCCAGAAAATAACAGATTCCCTAGCTCATCAGAAGTACGATTACCGGCCCTAAATCTGCCAATATATTCAGGAGAGGCAGGTGAATGGCTCCAGTTTCGCGATAGCTTTGATAGCTTGATAAATAACAACCTTTCCATTAGCAATGTACAGAAATTTCACTATCTAAAGAGAGCTTTGAAGGGTGAAGCATTTGAAGTTATCGCCAATATCCAGGTCACACATGACAATTTTCCGATAGCTTGGGATTTATTGTGTGACCAATATACTGACAAGAGGGCATTGTTGCATGTACATACCAAGGCCTTATTCGATATTCATCCTGTAAAAAAGGAATCTTCAAAGAGTTTAAGCCACTTGGTAGATCATGTGAGGATGCACTTAAGGTCTTTAAAGTCATTAGGACAACCTACAGAATCATGGGATACTTTAATTATATATTTGGTATTCACTAAACTTGATCCAGTGACAATTAGAGAATGGGAATCAAAGGATTTCATGAATGATACTCCTAAGTTGGAAGCTTTTCTCACATTTTTGAAACAAAAGGCAAAAATGCTCAAAAGAATGGAGGAAAAACCTACAGAGGCAAATTCAAGCCAAAACGTAAAGGGACAAACTTCTAAACCACCAGCAGAGTCTAGTAATAGATCTAATTCTCATGTTCAGAGAAGTTATCACATCTCAAATCGTACTTGTGCATCATGCGATGCTCCAAATCATAAAATTTATACATGTAGAAAGTTTCTAAGGTTGTCTGTGCCTGAACGAACCGATTTAGTCAAAAAATCCAATTTGTGCATTAACTGTCTGAATCGGGGCATCAAGTAAACAATTGTAACTTTGGTCATTGCAAAAATTGTACTGTTGAGCATCATTCTCTGTTGCACGTTTAAGAACCTTCTACATCTAACACCAGTGCGTAACAGTCTCTATTTACATTTAATTTAAGTTCAAAACAGGTACTTCTATCCACTGTCTTGTTAGAGGTAGTTGATTCAAAGGGAAATCGTCATGATTGCAGAGCACTTTTAGATCCAGGGAGCCAGTCTAATTTCATTAGTTCACATTTATGCCATAAACTTGCACTACCAAGAAAGCCTACAAATATTACGATTTCAGGGGCATTCAAGGTGGAATCCAAAATTCAGGCTGTTTGTCAAATTCAAATTGTGTCTAAAAATGCTGCTCCTTTAGTCTGTTTGGTAGCTCCAGAAATATGCGATGTTGTACCCGAAGCTCCTATTGATCCAGTATCTCTTTCGATACCTACATGTCATAAATTAGCAGATCCTGATTTCCACATTCCCAAACAAATTGATCTTCTCATAGGTGCTAAGTTGTTTTGGGAAACATTATGCATAGGACAGATTCGTCTTGAACCTTCAGATCCGTTTCTTCATAAAACTAAGTTCGGTTGGATAGTTAGTGGTCCACTTTCAAAGCCCCTTCTTTCAGACCGATCCAGTTCTTCTCCAAGTTATTCACAAAACTTAAATATACAAAGTCAGCTTGCTCGCTTTTGGGAAATAGAGGAGTGTGCTGACTTAATTCAGTCTCCAGAAGAAAAATATTGTGAAGATATATTCACTTCTACACACTACAGAGACAATGAAGGTCGCTTCGTGGTCTCAATACCATTGAAAGAACCTATTTCTAGACTAGGTGACTCAAGATCTATTGCACTTAAAAGGTTTCATGGTCTAGAACGTAAACTTCAGCGGAATGCACAGCTTCTAGAGTTACACACTTCATTCATGAGAGAGTATCAAGACTTAGGGCACATGTCCAAGGTAGAAATGTCGAATAATACAACACAGTTCTTTTTGCCACATCATGGCGTATTAAAGGCAGATTGACTTACAACCAAATTACGGGTTGTATTCGATGGTTCTTGTTCTTCATCTTCAGGCTGGTCCTTAAATGATATACAAATGGTAGGACCAACCATTCAAAATGATCTCTTTCACATCTTACTTCGTTTCAGGCAACATACATTATGTCGTTTCAGCTGATATCTGCAAAATGTATCGGCAAGTTTCAATTCATCCTCCACAAAGAAATCTTCAACAAATTCTGTGGAGAGAAAAACCTTCAGATCCTCTTTTGGAATTTCAATTAAATACGGTTACGTATGGCACATCTTCAGCGTCATATCTAGCCATAAGATCCATTTTTCAATTGGCTTTAGAAAATATGAATTCATATCCAGTCCCTTCCAAGGTCATCCAAAACGACTTCTATGTAGACGATCTACTCACAGGTTCTGATTCATTAACAGACCTGTCCAATATTTGCAAAGAGGTATCTTCAATCCTCAAACAAGGTTGTTTTGAATTACGGAAGTGGATATCTAACGAACCTCAAGCCCTTAAACATATTTCAGATTCCAATGTGCAACTACACACATTGAACTTAGGTTCCAAGGAAAATACAAAAACATTGGGCATATTTTGGTCATCTTCGTCAGATGTCCTAACCTACAATTCAGATGTTTTATTTGATAACTCTTCCAAAACCGTTACAAAACGCCTAATTTTATCCAGTATCTCACAGATCTTTGATCCATTAGATTTACTAAGTCCTTGTGTCATAATAGCAAAAATTCTTCTTCAAAAACTCTGGACGGAACGGTTATCTTGGGATGAGTCCGTCCCAGCATATATTCACACAGTGTGGGTAAATCTTCGTGATGAGCTCAATCATATTAATACCTTTACGATTCCTAGACATATAAGATGTAACAACCCTGTTGTAACTGAACTCCACACTTTTTGCGATGCAAGTGAGAAGGCTTATGGTGCCTGCGCATACATTCGCACAATTGACATTCAAGGCAATATTATTCATGTTCATCTACTTTGTGCCAAATCCAAGGTGAGTCCAATCAAGGCTCTTACAATTCCTAGATTGGAGTTGTGCGGTGCTCTTGTAGCCGCCAAATTGTCCCAGCATATTCAGAGGGCGCTCACCATATCTTTCAGTGGCATATTTCATTGGACAGATTCCACAATAGTCTTGGGTTGGATAAACATGTCATCTTCTTCACTAAAAACATTTGTTGCAAAGAGGATATCTGAAATTCAGAGCAAAACTTCATGTGAAAACTGGTACCACGTCAATTCAGCTTCGAACCCTGCAGACCTATTGTCACGAGGTGTCACTCCAACTTCATTATTTGCATCTTCTTTATGGTGGCATGGTCCAGACTGGCTTTCTCTTCCCTCAGTGAAGTGGCCCATTTCTTCCGTTTTCAAGGAAACAGAAATTCCTGAAATAAAAACCCCTCAAGTGCTACAAACTACAATCAGAGTTACTGCAATAATAAATATTGAACGATTTTCAAATTTCTCAAGACTTCATCGCTCTGTGGCATTTTGTTTACGTTTTATTCATAACCTCAAACCAGGTAACGATAAGTGCCATGGGCCATTGAGCAGTGAAGAACTTTCAAATGCGTTGAACATTCTTTCAAAGATAATTCAAGCTGAACATTTCAGTTCAGAAATAAAATTGTTGAGAGAATCATGCCCAATAAAAAAGGGTACTCTTAAGTTTCTTTCGCCGTTTTTGGCCGACATGGGTATTTTGCGAGTTGGAGGTAGACTCAAACATGCCTCATGGTCATTCGAAAAACGCCATCCTATTCTACTTCCCAAAGATTCGCATTTTACAAAATTACTTTTCATTGATGAACATAAAAGGCTTCTTCATTCAGGTCCCAACCATTTACTTTCTTCCGTTAGGGACAGGTTTTGGCCCATTTCCGGCCGCAACATTGCTCGCAAAACAGTGCATAGTTGCATAACATGTTTCAGGGCAAAACCCTCTTTTCAAACCCCTATAATGGGTGATCTTCCCAAGGAGCGGGTTACTCAAACGTTTCCCTTCCATTCAACTGGCGTGGATTACGCTGGGCCCTTTCTCCTAAAGGATAGGAAGGGTCGGGGGTGCAAGACGTTTAAGGCTTGGGTTTGCCTCTTTATATGCCTTACAACCAAGGCTATTCATCTGGAGATAGCCACAAGTCTTACTTCCGAAGCATTCATTGCCTGCCTCAAGCGCTTTATAGCTAGAAGAGGCTGGCCCTTACAACTATTTTCGGATAATGGCACTAATTTCACAGGAGCCAAGAGTGAGTTAGATGCAATTTCAAATTTTTTACTCAATAATGAGGCTGAGCTTTATTCTGCGCTCACGATCAAATAGTTTGGAAATTCATTCCGGCAAATTCTCCACATTTCGGGGGAATTTGGGAGGCGGGCGTAAAATCGATGAAGGTGCATTTACGCCGAACAATGAAAAACAACATACTCACTTTTGAGGAATTTCGAACACTTTTAATTCAAGTAGAGTCAGTATTAAATTCCCGACCACTCTCACCTCTTAGCTCCAATCCCAATGATTTAAATCCCATTACACCAGCTCATTTTATCATCGGCAGACCATTCACTGCATTGCCTGAACCAAACCTGACGGACGTATCTACAAACCGATTGTCTCGTTATCAACATCTTCAGATGATGCACCAGCACCTATGGCATCGCTGGTCCAAAGAATACATGGGAGAGTTGCAGCAACGTCAAAAATGGTTTTCTGACCCTTCACCTAACATACAAATGGGACAATTAGTTTTAATCAAGCACATGCGGTTTCCACCTCTGTGTTGGCCATTAGGCCGTGTGACTGCCATTCATCCAGGACAAGATGGTGTGACTCGCGTAGTGTCAGTGAAAACAGCTCGCGGCGAATACAAACGCGCGGTTAAGAACATTTCACCACTACCGAACATTTAAGTTTTACTTATATTGAAGACTTTTCGTTATTTTCACTACCGAACATTAAAGTTTTTACTTATATTGAACACTTTGCGGTATTCTCATAACCATTTTTTTTATCTCATTTATGTATTTTATCTTATTTATGTGTATTTCTTTCATTCATTTGTATACTTTATATATGTTGTATATGTACTTGCATAATTTGTGTAACATATTTGAAATGTATTTCAAGGCGGGGGGCATGTACGCGCCACTCACCCGGCACAACGGAACGTACAATTTTGGCACTATCAAATAGCAATAAATACATAGCATTTATAGTGTTTTTCAATAATTATTCAGCATATACAGAACACTTCAAGCATCAGCTACAAATACAGACCTTAGTTGACTTCCTTTTTCTTTTATAATGCAAAAATAAAAGATCCACGTCATCTTCTCCTTCCATCAAACGATATGACATTAATTCATCGTTGTTAATTGCGTCTGACATCCTACCTATACAATTTTTAATATTATACTATTATAACTTCCCATCATGCAATGCTGTTGTCGCTAATATGCAGATGTAGTGTAGTTATGCTCGGAATTGGTCTGACCGCAGACGACACTGTCGCTGCAGTCTGCGGTTTGCGGTCTGCAGTCTGCAGTCACTTTCGTAATCATACCTTTATGCAGCTGTAATTCTAGTATGATCTAGTGCAACCTTTCATTAACAGGTTTGATGGTTATGACTGACCTCACAAGACTTCCCTTGTGTATGAAGCCAGTGTCAAGTTGATGATCCAGTTCAGTTCTGCTGGAAAATAGTACAGATTTATTAGATTTCAGTATGCCATTTCCAGTCCATCTCATCGCCATTTTTTGGGATTCAAGTTCTTTGGCTACCTGAGTTAGGCATTATACATTCATGCCAATCAGTTTATCTTCAAAAGGGCTGTGTAAATTTTACACCGCCAGAAATAATGTTTACAACTATGAAAACGATAAATTTATACAATAGCTTTGATCGCGCTGTACGTCCTGGGTATACCCAGAGGGAGAACGCCTGCGCATTACAAAATCGAGCGTTCGCGGAGTTCAAATCTTTCCCTCTGAACACCCTCCGGATTTTTAATTCGGTGTTCGCGCAGTACAGAAAAAAGATCCTGAACGTGTCCGGGATACGTTCTCGACGCGCGACGTTCGAGGATTTTGTTTGGGATTTTCACAGGCGCACAAAATATTTGGGAAGAATTTCTTGACATCATTTCTTACTCCTTCCAATTCTTAACCTAAAATATTGTTTTGTTAAACAACTTGTAGATGTAGATTCTGGTTTTTAAAGTTTTAAAATTATGTAAAGTGTTGTATCATTTAAATATTCTTCAAAGAAAATTTAATATTTTTTATATTAAAGCTTTTTTAGTTGTGTTTGTCAATGTTTTCCATTAGTATGTTTACAAATACGTAGGTACCTTTTCTAGTGTTATTTTCATTCCATATTCGATAATTATCTATTACGGTAGTATGTATTATAATAAATTGTACTCTGTTTTTACTTAATTTCTTCTAAGTAGATGAGCTTATAAGTACCTACATATTCTTCTGGTTTATTTTTCAGTTTAATTTATGAGTTAAATTAGTCTCTTATTGAATATAATGAAACATAAACAACACATGCATCAAACTTTATTCTGAAACTATTTCTTGTGTCTTGTTATATTTCATTATTTTTGTGGTGTAATAAACCACAACACAATGCCACAACCTATCAAATTCCATACTTATATAATATATCAAAATTGGAAATTATCGCTTTACTAAATTATTCCTTCCTTCAGATACTATTCAACCCCCAGGAAGTTAAAGGTAATTTTTATATCTAAATATCAAGCTGCCATTTCCAAGTAATACATAACAATCTTTTACTCTCTACAAAAATGTAAGCCGGATTTCGGCATGGAAATACCTAATTATCGAAATAATGTGGAAATAATAAAGAAAGGCGCTAATCAAATTTCTAACTTCTAAGAAAGGCATTGAATAGAAAGTTAATCATTTGTCTGTTGCTTTTATTCTCTTTCTCTTTGTTGGCATACAATTTTGTTGCATTTGCATTTTTTTTGACATTGATTTCGAAATAAGAAAGGGACAACGGACAACAAAAGGTTTCCTTCTCTAACCTTAATGTATGCAACCCGTCATTACATTACGAATCCGAAATTTGTTCGCGGAGCGAAAAATCCTGAGCATGTCCAGGATAAGTTTACGTTGACGCCTGCGCATTGGAAACTAATCCCGAACTTACTCTGAATACGTTCGATTTGTACTGCGCGAACACTGCTAATAAAAAAGCTGATAGAGGAACTGCAAGAAGTTGAGTTCGCATTAGCTGAATCATGAATTTTTTTCTATTAAATGATTTGTTTATTACATCCGTCTAGTTATTTGTCTTCCTTTGTTTCTTTTACAAAACAATAGTATTTTTTCTACTTTGCTAATTTCTTGTTCAATCGAATATTCATAAGTAAGGAGAATAATCCGTATTATAAAATGCAATAATTTGAACAACAGCATATTTTTCTGATTTTCTGACTTTGATTATCTGGCAACGCTGCTCTTTCAGAAACGTAACGTACTAAATGAATTGGTTTGATGCGCCTTTTTGCATATCTACCTATATCGTCATAAGTATGTGTCTCACAGTGGACTTTTAGTTGTTTCGGCCAACGACCCCTAACCCGACTGACATTACGATGTTACAACGTTAAGTAATATCTTTAGTTATATGGGCAACTAAGTTATTACTATTGTGACAACTACATATCACAGTTAAGTTTTTTCAACAATCGCAACTACTTAAAAACGTTATAATGCTAAACTAATTTACGCCCATGGGCTTTGTGGCCGTCTAGGTAGTTGTCTCTCACGACCCCAGGGCCTTTACGTATAGTTCTATAGATGTGTGAGACGTTTACGGCAACTTCAGGAGCAAAAGAAGAATTTATTTCATAACCTTATTTTTTCTTATTATTTTATATTTTATTTTGCTGGAAATTTTCGATTTATTTAACAACCTGTTTATTTGTTTTTTATTAGCTGGTTTCTCCATTGTCCATTGTTTTATCAGTAGATTTGATAAGCTTAAATCTTTGTATCAGCTTTGCTAGACAGGGTTGCCAGGCCAGTTCTTTACTCTTTCAGTACTATATCCGTTGCAAGATAATTTGGCTGAAACTCCGACAAAATATGTACTTTTTGTACATATTTTGTCTGAATTCCATCCGAATTATCTTGCAGCGGATAGTAGTGTTGCTTTCAAAAAATCAATAGAAATCAGTAGATTCTTTTTAGGCCCTGTAAATACAGTAAAATCTGTGTTAACGGTTACCTGTCAAAATCGCCCGGTTTCATAATCAACTTAAAGTAAACATTAAGTAAAGTTCACTTTAAAGTTGACATTTACCCATATATGAATTGTGATAAAGGTAGGTACCAACTTACTTAAAATTTAAAATCCACTTTAACTGATTATGAAACCGAGCGTTACAATCATTTTGAAAATTCTCCAAACCAATTATTAGTGTAGGAAACAAAGGTCGAACCTTGCAAAATGGACACAAGTCCAGTTTTATTTTTTTTCTGGTATATCAAGGGGTGCTTATTATAAGACTAACTTTTTCTGAAAAAATTTCGCCCCGGAACCTCCCTTTTCACCCCTTTAAAGGGGGTAATTTGTGGTTTTTGCGGAACGTAGCCCTTCCTGTAACTTTTACAAAAAATTTCTTTTATAGAAATATGAAGAGGACTATATTTTCTACGATTCATTTCCAACATCATCTCTCTATCATCCACCGTTTAGCGGGGGTGGCGCCCTAAATTTGACAAGTTTTTAAAAAATATGTTTTAAAAAAATATATATTTTTCCCTAACTGTAACGGAAATTAAGAAGAAATCCTGCGGTGATTATTCACAAATAATTGACTGATTTTTTGGTATAGGTTTTACTTAAGGGTAATTGCCCTTTTTTAATTACAGGGTGTTACATTTTAAAAAACCTCTTTTTATACCATCTGAACCGTTTATGCTACAGTAAAAAGACTTTCAGCGATTACCCATGTACTGGTGCTATTTACAAATTTGTATAATGCACCCCCATTTTTTCCCCGGAACTACCCCAGAAAAAAGAAGAATTAATAAATAAATTGATTTTCTTGGAACCCTTCACACAAAATGCCCTTTATTAATATGCTTCATACATCATTTTGTGGACGTTATTATCACCCATGCATGGACACCAAAAGCAATTTCCTAGTGCAACACCTGAAGCAAAAAAAAATAAATAAAATGGGGGGTTGAAAATTTTTTTTTGTTTTTTGCTTTTTGATCCATATGGGCATATGCTTCATCAATAGTGCTTTTCAAAAATATATATGGTTATTGCAACATCTCTGCGAAAACCACCCCTATCCTTGAAAATATACTGCAGAAACTACCCCTATCCCTTGGCGAGCATGTTTTTACGATTTTCTCATTACCTATGTATTCTTTTTAAACAAAACTTATACAAGGTTAAAGACCACTATTTACTCTAAAAATTATGTCCTATTCATTTTTTCGTATAAGCAACCGTTACGGCACAGTGGCGCCGTAAACCTCATATATGCTTTGGCGGCCTCCAGTTTTTGTTTTTTTTTTCGTCATCTGTTCGTTTTATTGATAAAGTACTTATGCAAAATAAAACAACACAGTATAACCTACAAATTATGACTTATGCACATTCTACATTCTTTGCTCCCCAAAGCCACAGTGGTGGCCCAAAATAAATTTTTGCATATTTTCGCCACCTACATGCATTTTATTGCATTAATGCTACCTTAACAGCACAATATTTACCCTTAGGTGGTCGCTACGCAGTGGCGGATCCAGGGAGGGGTGATGGGGGTGATCACCTCCCCCCTCTCAAACCAAGTGATATTATATTCAAAGATTATAAAAATATTCATTTATTTTTATAGAAATTTAACCAATTGGCACCCCTTTCTTAACGATGCTGGATCCGCCACTGTCGCTAAAGCATAAAAAGTCATTCTTATAAAAATAATATTAATATAATATAAGTATTTCTATAAAAATAAATGAATATTTTTATAATCTTCAAATATAATATCACTTGGTTCGAGAGGGGTGGGGGTGATCGCCCCCATCACCCCTCCCTGGATCCACCACTCCTTAGCGACCACTTAGGGGTGAATATTGTGCTATTAAGGTAGCATTAACGCAATAAAATGCGTGTAGGTGGCGAAAATAGGAAAAAAAATTATTTTGGGCCACCACTGTAGCTTTGGGGAGCAAAGAATGTAAAATGTGCATAGGTCATGATTTGTAGGTTACACTGTGTTGTTTTATTTTACATAAGTACTTTATCAATAAAACAAACAGATGACGAAAAAATAAACAAAAACTGGAGCCCGTCAAAGCATATATGAGGTTTACGGCGCCACTGTGCCGTAACGGTTGCTTAAACGAAAAAAATGAATAGGACCTAATTTTTAGAGTAAATAGTGGTCTTTAACCTTGTATAAGTTTTGTTTAAAAAAAAATGAATAGGTAATGAGAAAATCGTAAAAACATGCTGGATAAGGTATAGGGGTAGTTTCTGCAGTATATTTTCAAGGATAGGGGTGGTTTGCGCAGGGATGTTGCAATAACCTTATATATTTTTGAAAAGCACTATTGATGAAGCATATGCCCATATGGATCAAAAAGCAAAAAACAAAAAAAAAATTTCAACCCTTTATTTTATTTACTGTTTTTGGCTACAGGGGTTGCACTAGGAAATCGCTTTTAGTGTCCATGCATGGATAATAATAACTTGCACAAAATGATATATGAAGCATATTAATGAAGGGCATTGTGTGTGAAGGATTCCAAGAAAATCACTTTATTTATTAATTCTTCTTTTTTTTGGGTGGTTCCGGGGAAAAAATGGGGGTGCATTATACAAATTTGTAAATAACACCAGTACATGGGTAATCGCTGAAAGTCTTTTTACTCTAGCATAAACGGTTCAGATGGTATAAAAAGGGTTTTTTTAAAAATGTAACACCCTGTAATTAAAAAAAGGGCAATTACCCTTAAGTGAAACCTATACTAGAAAATCAATCATCTATTTGTGAATAATCTTCGCAGCATTTCTTTTTAATTTCCGTTACAGTTAGGGAAAAATATATTTTTTTTAAAAACATCTTTTTTAAAAACTTGTCAACTTTGGGGCACCACCCTTGCTAAACGGTGGATGATAGAGAGATGCTGTTGGAAATAAATCGTAGAAAATATAGTCCTCTTCATATTTCTATAAAAGAAATTTTTTGTAAAAGGTACAGGAAGGGCTACGTTCTGCAAAAACCATAAATTACCCCGTTTAAAGGGGTGAAAAGGGGGGTTCCGGGACGAAATTTTTTCAGAAAAAGTTAGTCTTATAATAAGCACCCCTTGATATGCCAGAAAAAAAATAAAACCGGACTTGTGTCCATTTTGCAAGGTTCAACCTCTGTTTCCTACACTATTATATGAAGATTTCCTTATTTAGATCTGGTATTTACCAGTTTCATTTCTCTGTCCATCTATTATCATCATCTACGTCCTGAATCTTATTTTCGGTAATGACATTGGGAAATTGTAACAAAATGTCTGAAAATTAATTTAGAAATGGGGTGAATACTATTAAAAAGCAAATTTTATTTTAGTGATAACAAAATATTGAAATATACCAAACATCTAATAAAAAACATTGCCTACTAGAATTTTTTAAATAATAGAAAAAATATGCCAAAACAGTAGATATCTACTAAATGTGGCAACGCTGTTAAGGAGAATGATACACTTCATTGCACTGGTCACATGACCTCTGTCACCCAATAAGAGGGTGTGTTCTAAAGTGGTTGGGATAGTCGGTCCAGGCCGTGTTTGGTCGGCGATTGGGCTTCTCGGTTGTCTCATCCGTCTATGGTTGGTAATAACGTATATTTTAAGTAATATTGGTAATGTTGTTTAATGCACCATTTTGGTTTTTTTGGGATGTAAAGAAAATAAAAACACAAAATATAAAAAATGCAGGCATTTTCTAATACTTTTAAAAGCACCATCAATACATTATATTTATACAAAACATCTTTAACATAAATTCTGGCTTTTATATTAAAATTATATTTTTTAAATTTGCATATTTTTTGTTAAAAAGGTGATAAAAAATGAGCGCGTGTGTTTTTTAAAGGTGGAATATCCATATTTGACGGTAATCTGAGATGCGTTTATAAATTTCACATCAGGTAATTTTGTTTAAGTCCTTATTTATGTATTTATATAAATTTAAATACCTGATATGATGTCAAAATAGTTTACTTTTTATATAGGTAAAAGAACATAACCAGTCCGACTCTTTGAGCAACCATTGCACGCAGGCACTTTTTATAGTCGCTTCAGTTGTCTTATGCAACGCTTAAGGTTGCCTAGGCAACGTCAAGACAACTCAAAAATCGTCCACCAAATTAGTGCAGAATTGGGTCGTCTTCTAGGCAATAACAACGTTGTAACAAAACGTTGCCACGCGGTAGACAACGTTGTCGCGTCGACAAATTGCTACTTGGGTATGTTCCACTCGTTGAAAGCGCATACCTACGTTAAATTCTTTCCTATACTGTATCTAGTATATATCCTTTTTACTACAAAAACATTCAAGATTTCTGACGTCAGAGCGTTGCCAAAACATTAGAATATGAGTTTTGATCATGGCCGTGTTTAGCGTGAAGTGTTTATTGTACAGTGTGAAGCTAGGCATCCTTACTTATCAGAGATATTTTTCTTTGTTTTTGTTTACTGTACAAGTAACAAGAATAACAAACCGCTAAACACCGTAAAAATGAGTGGCGCATACAATATTCCAGCTACAAAAGAGCTGATATGAATATTACGTGGCGCGAAAATGTATTTTCATTTTGATGGCAAATAAAATTCTAGCTTTATTTTAAAAGATGTTTCCATAATATTTGCTAAATTTGAAGTAAAACGCGACACAAAAGGGTAACTTTGATATACTTTGTATTTTGAAGCTGTTTTGTGACGCGTTTTACTTCAAATTTAGCAAATAATATGGAAACACCTTTTAAAATAAAACTAGAATTTTATTTTTCATCAAAATGGAAATATTTTCGCGCCCCGTAATGTTTATATCAGCTCTTTTGTAGCTGGAATATTGTATGCACCACTCATTTTTACGGCGTTTAACGGTTTGTTATTCTTGTATCAGGAGTTTTTCAAAGCTATTTATAAACTAAATGTATGAAGTTCAATGTAGTGTTTCTCGATTCCACGCTAAGCGTTATAAATGGTCGCCTTTCTAGAATTATCTCTCAAATGATCTAGTGTCCATTGAGTGTACACTAGATTTTTTTTTCTATTCGAATTAGATTGAAAGAAAATATTGGGATGGCCGGTAAATGAACTCGAATTACCCTATCAAATTTAACGTCGTAACCACTACAACTGCATAAACCATATCGGCGATAATTATTGTCAAATGGATTATACTTTAGAGCTTGATAACTTCGAAACGGCTTAACTGATTTTGATCACTAAACATGAGTTTGAAACGTATTGACTAGTAGTATCTGATGTATCTAAGATCAAGTATAATGAGTGAAGGTATTACAGGAATTATTGAGCTTGAAAAACCGTTTTTCCAGTAGGAAATAGATTTGATCACGCTTATGAAGCCTATAACTTAAAAATTTCCCCAGATATGAAGTAAACACCGTTAGAGACGTCTAGAGACCTCTTACAAAGCTCAGTTATTGGCGCAATTCGTAGGTTGAAGTTTTGAGTAATTGTCGAAAAAACAAAAGTTAATTTTTCAGTTTTTCGGCTGTACTGAGCCGTGTGTATGTCTGATTCTAACCGGTTAGGCACCATTTGAAGGCTTAACTCAACGCTATTAATTTGATGCATTTGCGGTTTTCCTATCTCTTCTTGAACCTAAGATATATACCCCCAAAAAATATGCCGTTTTGTACCTACCCAGTCTGATAGCTGGCTTATGGGTGGTCGAAAATCACAAACTACACCGGTTCTGAATCGGTCCTGACTCCTTCTCGAAACGCAGAAAAAAATTTAGATCGGTGTAACTTTTCCACAAACATACACACATATACAAACATTTTCCCCTTTTTAAATAGAAATTGAATAAAATTTCTGAGCTCGGTAACTTTTGATTGGTGTAACCGATTTTCAAAATTAAACATGCGTTGGAAAGGTAATGAACAGTACTATAAGAAACCGCAAAGTTCGGATTTAAATTTTCGAAATTTTTGGGAGTTTTGGGGACGAGAACTAGAAACAGACCCTAAATAAGAAGGACCGTAAAATTCACACCCTTGGACCAAAATGGATAGTTTACATATGGATGAGAGAGTCATTTCCTATACTTTAAGATGGGATTTGGCCCAATTTTCAATTCAGTCAGATTTAGAAAATCGAAAATTTCGTGTATGTATATATTAGTGTAACATGTAGGGATATTGTGCTCCACTGCACTGGCGAGAACGGCCGTTCTCTGCTAATTATGCCAAAACATTAAATTTGTTAATGGTTATTAACGAAAATAATATTAATCCATAACATCAACTAAAATTGAAATTTCTATAGCAGAGCTAATGAAAATCGATAAGCGACAAAAGCGACAGCGGCAAGTATTGAAAACCGATTGACATCATTAATTAAAATAAAGAATTATATACAGTCCATCTAATTTACTTACCGTTGCACGTCATTATCTATACCAGAGATCTAAGTTGACATAGTTGCCAAAGTATAAAAAAATCCTGAATCCATTTTAAATCAAATATATCACATAAATATTGTAAACGTGGATTATACAACAAAACAAATTAATATTCAATGTGAATAAGTAAAAAGTTAAGAAATAGAGAACAAGAATTAAGTTATAATCTTTTAAGATTTGCAGTGCAAGCGTTTTTGCACTGCATTGTGAATAATTAAAAAACGGCTCCGAACTCTTGGCAAAAAGCCGGTAGGTTTCTTTGTATATGTCTACAATAACAACTAAAAAAGTTGTCAGATACCTCAATTATTCCAAGTCGTTATAAAATTAGGTGAAATTTATATTTTTATACTAGAGGATATTTTTATAGTAAAGTAAATAATAAAAACAGTAAATATAATAAATAAAACAGATACTTATAGTAAAGAATATAAACAAATATGAAGTGTCATCACCGCAACTGTCAAATAAATGTTACCAATTTATTCTAAAATGTCACCTTCGTTCACCGAACAAATCTGCTTCGTAAAAACGCTTTATAATCCATTTATACAAATTAAATGAAACATATTATTGTGTATTTCTTTAGGTTAACATTAATAGAAATCTTCAAAAACTATTTCTACGCGTATATAATGAAATATGTGTAGTGGCTGTAATTCCAGTGTACTCCGCAAAGTGATTCTAACAAAGAACACACCTACTGCCTAAATATTTCGTGTTGGTATCATGCGACGTCACAGGCTATGACGCGGATGACGTGCAACGGTTAGTAAATTAGACGAAGTATATGTATATTATTTGTACAGTAAACAAAAGCAAAAACTCTAACAAGTAATGATGCCTAGCTTCCTTACTGTACAATATACATGGCCATGATGAAAACTCTTATTCTGATGTTTTGGCAATGCCCTGACGTCAGAAATGTTTAATGACGTTAGCGTGTTTTTGTAGTAAAAAGGGTATATGTGAGCATTTGTACAATATAATATAATATTTGTATAATAATTTATATAATATAATATTTTTATATAGGGCTTTTCATCAATTGTCATTTGTTTCGAGCTTCTGTTATATGTTGTATAATCTGTGTAAAATATTAATATAGACGGATTATACGACATATGACGGAAGCTCGAAATAAATGACTGTGAATGAAAAGCCCTATTCAATATTTTAGCAAGCAATATTATCTATCATTACTGAATGGATCAAGTAATCCAAAGCGTTAAAAAAAAGATTTTGATATTGAATTGATTTTTCAATTGTTAAGCAATTAACTTTACATTCTAATTTGCAGTACGTTAATTTGGTAAAAAATTATATAGAAAGAATCTAACTCCCTTTTTTATGTTTTAGTTTAAACGTTTCAATTATAAACTCATTAGCCACGGTAACATATGAGGATTTTCTTAAACCGATTCCAGCTTTCAAAGGACTAAAAGATTACTACGAGCTTTGGACAATTAAGTTTATTAGTGTAGCATATGGATTTATAATTATTGGAATGAGCTTTTTAGTTAGCATGATCGATGGAGTTATAGAAGCGTCTATGTTGGTTACTTCGGTAACGTCTGGACCCTTATTGGGAGTATTTTTGCTGGCTATGTTAATACCTGTGGCTAATGGAAAGGTAAGGAAATCACGTTTATTTAGGTTTATAACTACCTTTAAGGGGATATTCTATTGTAAAAGTACGAAATTCATATACTTTTTGGGAATTTATAAAACAAAAAGTATTGTAACAATTCTTTTGAAAATTTACATGAACATTTATTATAAAAAGAAGTACATGTAAAAAAATGTTCATGAAAAATATTGAAAATTAAAGGATTTATGCGTCATCTGCTGGCACCGTGAAAAAAACTAAGCTCCACTGCTGCAGTGATTGGAGCTAATAGCCCAGTAAATGAACGGGAAATACGGCGATACCGTGTAATTTTCAGGGAAACTCCGAATTGCATGAAAATTTGTATTAAATTTCTACTGATTATATCCTTCACTTCAAAGTTAAATTTGTGCCGTTGTTTGCTTTTAATTGGGGGGTGACAGTCACCTATCCTCGGGGGTGAAAAAACATACGTTTAAGATAAGCCTGGAAATGGATAAACTGACTGATTGTAAGCAAATTTCGTTCTATAGAGCTTAATGAAAAATGTTTATTTTTCGAGAAAATGTTTATTTTTCGACAAAAAAACTACGTTTTCAGACGGTTTTTCGCAAATAACTCAAAAAATAAATATTTTATCGAAAAAAATATTTCTAAAAAAATATAGCTTAGAAAAAAGACGAAAAAATGGTGTATCAGTAGGTAAAGTCTATAAACCGAGTAAAAGCAAAGATGTAGCTCATGAAAAATACGTTTCTATTCGTCTCCATTATATCCATAATTCCAAATCCAATATTTCAACGTGTAATCACCGAAAATATAAGCAATTTTCAGGAAAAACTTATTAATATTTTTTGAAGTGTTTAAAAAAAGCTTTATTTTATTTTTTACAAAAGTTTCTAGCATTAAAAATAAACGAGCTACGCTGAAAAAAAAAGTTAACCCTTTTTTTTTGGAAAAAAAATTGCCAATTTATCCATTTCCGGGCTTATTTTAAACACGCTTTTTTTCACCCCAAAAAGGGGTGACTGTCACCCCCAAGTAAAACCAAGCAACGGCGCAAATTCAACTTTAAAGTGGAGGGTAAGTAGTGAGTATTCCTTCCTGCAAATCGGAGGAGTGGGTCAATGAACAACCGCTGGCTAGGGTGAATATTAATTAGGTAATAGGGTGAATACTAATTAGGTGACGCCAACACTATATGATTAGCAAAGGAATTCACATTAACAAAAATCAGTGACCATGACGCTCTTCATCTTCTCCTGTACGCAAAGTAATGTGTGTCTTATATTCTTGACTGTGTACATATCTCAAGATCTGACAGTAACAGTCGAATGCCTCTTTAGTAGTAACCATGATTTTTGTAACATGCAAAAAGCAGCGGAATGTTATAATTTTTACTTGTGAATGAACGCTATGGAATGGGGTGAATAAATTAAGAAATATTTCCCTCTTAATCGACGTATGTTACACATGCAGACATATAGTGAGAATCGAAGACAAAGGGGAATAAAATAAAACCTCATGCATGTGAACAGTAATAATTAAAAAATACGTGTGTTTCACTACATTGTATTTTATAATTGCATAAATTAAAAGTACCCAACCATGATTTAAGATTTAGTTGGATATCACATGCATTTGTAAAGATTGGTACTTTAAAACACACTAGGTGGGGGTGCTGCATACATTTCATTGGCTGGTCACCTGCTCATGATCAAAGCAGGGATTTTAAAATTCCATACCCATTCCATTAAGCTATAAAACCGTAGGTACTATCCAAGTAGTTTTACTAATATAATCTTCTTGTTTTCATGTACCTAAGTTTTCGGTCGTAAAAGGTCACCAAAATCATTTAAAAATGTCACCTGATGTGGACTAGTGGACATAGAAAACAGCTTAAACCGTAGTTGTGGAGTGTTCGTCGTCGGCTTGGATACGAAAATGAAAAAAAAAAATAAGTGAAAAAGAATATGTGTACGGGGTGCCTAACAAGTGGATGTAAACATCAAAACGCGACAACAAAAATTCGTCGTCGGCTTGGATACGAAAATGAAAAAAAAATAAGTGAAAAAGAATATGTGTACGGGGTGCCTAACAAGTGGATGTAAACATCAAAACGCGACAACAAAAATTCGTCGTCGGCTTGGATACGAAAATGAAAAAAAAAATAAGTGAAAAAGAATATGTGTACGGGGTGCCTAACAAGTGGATGTAAACATCAAAACGCGACAACAAAAATTCGTCGTCGGCTTGGATACGAAAATGAAAAAAAAAATAAGTGAAAAAGAATATGTGTACGGGGTGCCTAACAAGTGGATGTAAACATCAAAACGTGACAACAAAATGTGCCGTCGGCTTGGATTATGAAAAGTGATAAAAAATCTTAAAACATGACAAGTGAACAAAAAATAGTACGGGGTGCCTAACAAGTGGATGTAAACATCAAAACGTGACAACAAAATGTGCCGTCGGCTTGGATTACGAAAAGTGATAAAAAATCTTAAAACATGACAAGTGAACAAAAAATAGTACGGGGTGCCTAACAAGTGGATGTAAACATCAAAACGCGACAACACAAATTCGTCGTCGGCTTGGATACGAAAATGAAAAAAAATATGTGTACGGGGTGCATAAAAAGCATTTGTATTGTTTGTATTGTCTAACTTTCATTTTGGGATATGTAAAAACAACAAGGTAATCTTATTAGTGGGTATGAACAAAGACGGTTAAGGGCGATAGAAAGCCTAAAAAAAGTGGAAGCAAACATGGTGCTTGCTAATAAAATCCTAACATCGGTTTTGATTACGCAACCGGAAAAAAATCTTAAAACATGACAAGTGAACAAAAAATAGTACGGGGTGCCTAACAAGTGGATGTAAAAATCAAAACGTGACAACAAAATTCACCGTCGGCTTGGATTACGAAAATGAAAAAAAACTCAAGTGAAAAAAAATATGTGTACGGGGCGCCTAAAAAGTCGGTTTTAAAAATCAGACGCGAGAACAAAATGCGCCGTCGGCTTGGATTACGAAAATGAAAAAAAAACTCAAGTGAAAAAAAATATGTGTACGGGGCGCCTAAAAAGTCGGTTTTAAAAATCAGACGCGAGAACAAAATGCGCCGTCGGCTTGGATACGAAAATGAAAAAAACTCAAGTGAAAAAAAAATATGTGTACGGGGTGCCTAACAAGTGGATGTAAACATCAAAACGCGACAACAAAAATTCGTCATCGGCTTGGATACGAAAAAAAAACTAGTGTGCAAGAGGTGCTTAAAGCATTTGTATTGTTTGTATTGTCTAACTTTCATTTTGTGATATGCGAAAACAATAAGGTAATCTTAATAAAATAAAAAGTTTAAATAATATTTCAGTTCTTTTCTTAACCCACACCGGACTTTTCTTTGTTGGAACTATCTAAATTAATAACATTGTGTTATTGGTTTAAATAGGTAAACACACATATATTCTAAAATTTAAAATTTTTTCCTTTGGGATATATGTCCAAAAACTATATGGTAATCTTAATAAAATAAAAAGTGTAGATAATATTTCAGTTATTTTCTTAACCCACACCCGAGCTTTCTGTGTTGAAACCATTTGAATTAATAAAATTTTATTATTAATTTAAATATTTAAACAAACATATATTCTAAAATATAAATTTTACTTGCATTTAGGAAAATTAACTCACACCTGACTTTCAAAACCAAAAAATTTCCCGAAAGGAAATAATTTTTCAGGTATTTTTTAACCCAAAAATGAGTAGACCAAAGATTTCTTTAAAGCAAAGAGTGACTTTTTGCAAAATAATAACCTCTTGATAAAATATTAATCATATACCTCTGAATAAATATTCATGACCACAATTAAACGTAAAAGTGTAGCTACCATATACCGATCGGCTTTTACTCACCACAGCTGTAAATTTTTTGCATTATGCGGAGAAGATACATTCGGCCCGCTAACGTAAAAACCCAGCATAGTTGAGCGAAAACCGATTCTCGATAGTGAATGAAAACGCCATGAGAGTACTTAGTAAAATTTTTAGTCAAAGTATTTATTGATTTAAATATTAATTTTCCAAGTCATTTACGAAAATTAAGAAAAGATTTTTTGAATTAATGTTTTAAAAAGAAATATCTTTCTAAAACTAATATTATTTTTATTATTTGACTATTGGAAACAGGGCTACCTTACAGTGAATTTAATCATAAAACAATATAATATTGTTATATATCAATGAAAAGGGAAAAAACATGAACAATTCAAAAATATATATAGCTCATTTTTAAATTCAAAACAAAGGGGGTAGTTTTTTTTTACTAACACATGAATAAAATTAATTTTCCAAGTCATTTATGAAAATTAAGAAAATATTTTTTGAATTAATGTTTTAAAAAGAAATATCTTTCTAAAACTAATATTACTTTTATTATTTGACTATTGGAAACAGGGTAGGTCACTCTTACATTTTTTTATCTATCTAAATTAATAACATTGTGTTATTGATTTAAATAAGTAAACACACATATATTCTAAAATGAAAATTTTTCTTTCGGGATATATGTCCAAAAACTATATGGTAATCTTAATAAAATAAAAAGTTTAGATAATATCTCAGTTTTTTCATAACCCACACCTGACTTTTCTGTGTTGTTTTTTAACTATGTAAATTAATAACATTGTGTTATTGGTTTAAATATGTAAACACACATATATTCTAAAATGAAAATTTTACTTGCATTTTGGGATATGTTCAAAAAAAAATGTTTAGCAATATTAATAAAATACATATTTTAGATAATATGTGGTTTAACCCACACATGACTGCCAAAAACCAAAAAATTTCTTTAAAGCAAAGAATGAAAAACGAGAAATATTAATAAAAAACATTAACAAATAACTGATTATATATACGACACACCTAATCAAAGGACAAACCAGACAAAAGACCGAAAAAGGACGAAATATGTTAAAATATAATAAAACTATGTAAAATTCACTCAAAAAGTGAAAACCAGGTCAAAAACATTGACAAATAACTGATTATATTTACGACAGACATAATCAAAGGACAAACGAGATGAAAGACCGAAAATCGGTGAACGATGTTAAAATATAATAAAACTATGTAAAATTCACTCAAAAATAGGAAAACCAACAAAAAACATTGGAAAATAAGGGATTATATATTCGATGGACGTAATCAAAGAAAAACGAGACAAAGAGGCCAAAAATATGCTAAAATACAAAAAACTATGTAAAATTCACTCAAAAGTAGGAAAACCGACCAAAAACATTGGTAAATAACGGATTATATATCCGATGGACGTAATCAAAGTAAACGAGACAGAGACCGAAAATATGCTAAAATACAAAAAAAAACTGTAAAAATATACTCAAAAAAGTGAAAAAAACAAACCAAAAAAAAAACATTGACAAATAACTGATTATATATTATTCGACAGACATAATCAGACAAACGAGTCAAAATGACCAACAACCAGTGATATATGATAAAATATAATAAAACTATGTAAAATTCGCTAAAAAAAACGAGGAAAACCAACCAAAATAATTGGAAAATAATTGAGTATATATGCGAAGGATGTAATTAAAGGTCAAACGAGACTAAAGAGCGAAAATCGGCGAACTATGTTAAAATATAACAAAACTATGTAAAATTCACTCAAAAACGCGTAAAACCAATCAAAAAACATTGACAAATAACTGATTTGAGTAACAAAACCAAAAATTTCTTTAAAGCAAAGAGTGAAAAACGAGTAAAACCAACCAAAAAACATTGACAAATAACTGATTATATATCCGACAGACGTTATCAAAGGACAAACGAGACAAAAGACTGAAAAATCGGTGAATGATGTTAAAATATAATAAAACTTTGTAAAATTCACTCAAAACGAGTAAAACCAACAAAAAACTTTGACAAATAACTGTTTATGTATCCGACAGACGTTATCAAAGGACAAACGAGACAAAAAGACCGAAATTTGGCGAGCGATGTTAAAATATAATAAAACATTGTAAAATTCACTCAAAACGAGGAAAACCAACCAAAAGCCTTGAGAAATAACTGAGTATATATCCAACGGATGTAATCAAAGAAAAAACGAGACAAAAAGACTGAAAATATGGTAAAATACAATAAAACTGTGAAAAATGTCTCAAATACGTGAAAACCCGGTCAAAAACATTGACAAATAACTGATTTTATTTACGACAGACGAAATCAAAGGACAAACGAAACAAAAGACCAAAAATCGGTGAACTATGTTAACACATAATAAAACTATGTAAAATTCACTTAAAAACGAGTAAAACCAACGAAAAAATAATTGATTATATTATACGACAGACGTAATCAAAGGACAAATTAGACAAAAAGACCGAAAATTAGTGAACTATATTATAATATAATAAAACTATGTAAAATTCACTCATAAACAAGTAAACCCAATCAAAAACATTGACAAATAACTGATTTGAGTTGCAAAACGAAAAAATTTCTTTAGAGCAAAGAGTGAAGAACGAGTAAGATCAACCAAAAAAACATTGATAAATAACTGATTACGTATCCCACACACGTAATCAAAGGACAAACGAACCAAAGACCGAAAATTGGCAAACGATGTTAAAATATAATAAAACTATGTAAAATTCACTCAAAACGAGGAAAACCAACCAAAAACATTGGAAAATAACTGATTATATAGTCGACGGACGTTATCAAAGGACAAACGAGACAAAAGACCGAAAATCGGCGAACTATGTTAAAATATAATGAAACTATGTAAAATTCACTTAAAATGAGTAAAACCAACCAAAAAAACATTGACAAATAACTGATTATATATTATTCGACAGACATAATCAGACAAACGAGTCAAAAGACCTAAAATATGGTAAAATACAATAAAACTGTGAAAAATGTCTCAAATACGTGAAAACCCGGTCAAAAACATTAACAAATAACTGAATATATTTACGACAGACGAAATAAAAGGACAAACGAAACAAAACGACCACAAATCGGTGAACTATGTTAACACATAATAAAATTATTTAAAATTCACTTAAAAACAAGTAAAACAAATGAAAAAACATTGACAAATTACTGATTATAGATACGACAGACGTAACCAAAACAGAAATGAGACAGAAAGACCAAAAGTTGGTGAACTATGTTATAATATAATAAAACTATGTAAAATTCACTCATCAACGAGTAAACCCAATCAAAAACATTGACAAATAACTGATTTGAGTTGCAAAACCAAATAATTTCTTTAAAGCAAAAAGTGAAAAACGAGTAAAACCAACCAAAAAAAAAACATTGATAAATAACTGATTACGTATCCGACACGTAATCAAAGGACAAACGAACCAAAGACCGAAAATTGGCAAACGATGTTAAAATATAATAAAACTATGTAAAATTCACTCAAAAATAGGAAAACCAACAAAAAACATTGGAAAATAAAGGATTATATTATATATCCGATGGACGTAACCAAAGAAAAACGAGACAAAGAGGTCAAAAATATGCTAAAATACAAAAAAACTATGTAAAATTCACTCAAAAGTAGGAAAACCGACCAAAAACGTTGGTAAATAACGGATTATATATCCGATGGACGTAATCAAAGTAAACGAGACAAAGAGACCGAAAATATGCTAAAATACAAAAAAAACTGTAAAAATATACTCAAAAAAGTGAAAAAAAAAACGAACCAAAAAAAACATTGACAAATAACTGATTATATATTATTCGACAGACATAATCAGACAAACGAGTCAAAATGACCAACAACCAGTGAAATATGATAAAATATAATAAAACTATGTAAAATTCGCTAAAAAAAACGAGGAAAACCAAACAAAATAATTGGAAAATAACTGATTATATATGCGAAGGATGTAATTAAAGGTCAAACGAGACTAAAGAGCGAAAATCGACGAACTATGTTAAAATATAACAAAACTATGTAAAATTCATTCAAAAACGCGTAAAACCAATCAAAAAACATTGACAAATAACTGATTTGAGTAACAAAACCAAAAATTTCTTTAAAGCAAAGAGTGAAAAACGAGTAAAACCAACCAAAAAACATTGATAAATAACTGATTATATATCCGACAGACATTATCAAAGGACAAACGAGACAAAAGACTGAAAAATCGGTGAATGATGTTAAAATATAATAAAACTTTGTAAAATTCACTCAAAACGAGTAAAACCAAGAAAAAAACTTTGACAAATAACTGATTATGTATCCGACAGACGTTATCAAAGGACAAACGAGACAAAAGACCGAAATTCGGCGAGCGATGTTAAAATATAATAAAACTTTGTAAAATTCACTCAAAACGAGGAAAACCAACCAAAAGCATCGAGAAATAACTGATTATATATCCAACGGATGTAATCAAAGAAAAAACGAGACAAAAAGACCTAAAATATGGTAAAATACAATAAAACTGTGAAAAATGTCTCAAATACGTGAAAACCCAGTCAAAAACATTGACAAATAACTGATTATATATACGACAGACGTAATCAAAGGACAAATTAGACAAAAAGACCGAAAATTAGTGAACTATATTATAATATAATAAAACTATGTAAACCCAATCCAAAACATTGACAAATAACTGATTTGAGTTGCAAAACGAAAAAATTTCTTTAAAGCAAAGAGTGAAAAACGAGTAAAACCAACAAAAAAAAACATTGATAAATAACTGATTACGTATCCGACACACGTAATCAAAGGACAAACGAACCAAAGACCGAAAATTGGCAAACGATGTTAAAATATAATAAAAACTATGTAAAATTCACTCAAAACGAGGAAAACCAACCAAAAACATTGGAAAATAGCTGATTATATAGTCGACGGACGTTATCAAAGGACAAACGAGACAAAAGACCGAAAATTGGCGAACTATGTTAAAATATAATGAAACTATGTAAAATTCACTTAAAATGAGTAAAACCAACCAAAAAAACATTGACAAATAACTGATTATATATTATTCGACAGACATAATCAGACAAACGAGTCAAAAAGACCTAAAATATGGTAAAATACAATAAAACTGTGAAAGATGTCTCAAATACGTGAAAACCCGGTCAAAAACATTAACAAATAACTGAACATATTTACGACAGACGAAATAAAAGACAAACGAAACAAAACGACCAAAAATCGGTGAATTATGTTAACACATAATAAAATTATTTAAAATTCACTTAAAAACGAGTAAAACCAATGAAAAAACATTGACAAATAACTGATTATATATACGACAGACGTAATCAAAACAGAAATGAGACAGAAAGACCAAAAATTGGTGAACTATGTTATAATATAATAAATCTATGTAAAATTCACTCATAAACGAGTAAACCCAATCAAAAACATTGACAAATAACTGATTTGAGTTGCAAAACCAAATAATTTCTTTAAAGCAAAAAGTGAAAAACGAGTAAAACCAACCAAAAAAAAAACATTGATAAATAACTGATTACGTATCCGACACGTAATCAAAGGACAAACGAACCAAAGGCCGAAAATTGGCAAACGATGTTAAAATATAATAAAACTATGTAAAATTCACTCAAAAACGAGGAAAACTAACCAAAAACATTGTATAATTACTGAATATATATCCAATGGATGTAATCAAAGAAAAAACGAGGCAAAAAAAAGTCCGAAGATACGCTAAAACACAATAAAACTAAAAATTATACTCAAAAACGTGAAAACCCGGTCAAAAACAATGACAAATAACTGATTATATTTACGACAGACACAATCAAAATACAAACAAGACAAAAGACCGAACATCGGTGAACTATTTTAAAACATAATAAATTATTTAAAATTCACTTAAAAAACAAGTAAACCCAATCAAAAACATTGACAAATAATTGATTATATATATATATTAGACAGTAATGAGCACTCACACTAATAACCGGCAAAACTAATAACTTGTGAGATAAAAAGAGATGAAACTGGTAGAAGTGGAAATTATCGTTATAAACGAATAAATTAACATAACGTTGGATAAGAGTTTTAACCTGCTAACTCCATTTTTCACTTTGAGTGATATTGGGCTAGTTTCTGGGTCTGTGTATTTTCATACACCACCCCACAAACCCGCTGGTTCCACTGTAGTTTAGAGTTCTAAACTACAGTTGGACCAGCGGGCTTGTGGGGTGGTGTATGAAAATACACAGACCCAGAAACTAGCCCAATATCACTCAAAGTGAAAAATGGAGTTAGCAGGTTAAAACTCTTATCCAACGTTATGTTAATTTATTCGTTTATAACGATAATTTCCACTTCTACCAGTTTCATCTCTTTTTATCTCACAAGTTATTAGTTTTGCCGGTTATTAGTGTGAGTGCTCATTACTGTCTAATATATATATATAATCAATTATTTGTCAATGTTTTTGATTGGGTTTACTTGTTTTTTAAGTGAATTTTAAATAATTTATTATGTTTTAAAATAGTTCACCGATGTTCGGTCTTTTGTCTTGTTTGTATTTTGATTGTGTCTGTCGTAAATATAATCAGTTATTTGTCATTGTTTTTGACCGGGTTTTCACGTTTTTGAGTATAATTTTTAGTTTTATTGTGTTTTAGCGTATCTTCGGACTTTTTTTGCCTCGTTTTTTCTTTGATTACATCCATTGGATATATATTCAGTAATTATACAATGTTTTTGGTTAGTTTTCCTCGTTTTTGAGTTAATTTTACATAGTTTTATTATATTTTAACATCGTTTGCCAATTTTCGGCCTTTGGTTCGTTTGTCCTTTGATTACGTGTCGGATACGTAATCAGTTATTTATCAATGTTTTTTTTTTGGTTGGTTTTACTCGTTTTTCACTTTTTGCTTTAAAGAAATTATTTGGTTTTGCAACTCAAATCAGTTATTTGTCAATGTTTTTGATTGGGTTTACTCGTTTATGAGTGAATTTTACATAGATTTATTATATTATAACATAGTTCACCAATTTTTGGTCTTTCTGTCTCATTTCTGTTTTGATTACGTCTGTCGTATATATAATCAGTTATTTGTCAATGTTTTTTCATTGGTTTTACTCGTTTTTAAGTGAATTTTAAATAATTTTATTATGTGTTAACATAATTCACCGATTTTTGGTCGTTTTGTTTCGTTTGTCTTTTATTTCGTCTGTCGTAAATATGTTCAGTTATTTGTTAATGTTTTTGACCGGGTTTTCACGTATTTGAGACATCTTTCACAGTTTTATTGTATTTTACCATATTTTAGGTCTTTTTGACTCGTTTGTCTGATTATGTCTGTCGAATAATATATAATCAGTTATTTGTCAATGTTTTTTTGGTTGGTTTTACTCATTTTAAGTGAATTTTACATAGTTTCATTATATTTTAACATAGTTCGCCAATTTTCGGTCTTTTGTCTCGTTTGTCCTTTGATAACGTCCGTCGACTATATAATCAGCTATTTTCCAATGTTTTTGGTTGGTTTTCCTCGTTTTGAGTGAATTTTACATAGTTTTTATTATATTTTAACATCGTTTGCCAATTTTCGGTCTTTGGTTCGTTTGTCCTTTGATTACGTGTGTCGGATACGTAATCAGTTATTTATCAATGTTTTTTTTTGTTGGTTTTACTCGTTTTTCACTCTTTGCTTTAAAGAAATTTTTTCGTTTTGCAACTCAAATCAGTTATTTGTCAATGTTTTGGATTGGGTTTACATAGTTTTATTATATTATAATATAGTTCACTAATTTTCGGTCTTTTTGTCTAATTTGTCCTTTGATTACGTCTGTCGTATATATAATCAGTTATTTGTCAATGTTTTTGACTGGGTTTTCACGTATTTGAGACATTTTTCACAGTTTTATTGTATTTTACCATATTTTAGGTCTTTTTGTCTCGTTTTTTCTTTGATTACATCCGTTGGATATATAATCAGTTATTTCTCGATGCTTTTGGTTGGTTTTCCTCGTTTTGAGTGAATTTTACAAAGTTTTATTATATTTTAACATCGCTCGCCGAATTTCGGTCTTTTGTCTCGTTTGTCCTTTGATAACGTCTGTCGGATACATAATCAGTTATTTGTCAAAGTTTTTTTCTTGGTTTTACTCGTTTTGAGTGAATTTTACAAAGTTTTATTATATTTTAACATCATTCACCGATTTTTCAGTCTTTTGTCTCGTTTGTCCTTTGATAATGTCTGTCGGATATATAATCAGTTATTTATCAATGTTTTTTGGTTGGTTTTACTCGTTTTTCACTCTTTGCTTTAAAGAAATTTTTGGTTTTGTTACTCAAATCAGTTATTTGTCAATGTTTTTTGATTGGTTTTACGCGTTTTTGAATGAATTTTACATAGTTTTGTTATATTTTAACATAGTTCGTCGATTTTCGCTCTTTAGTCTCGTTTGACCTTTAATTACATCCTTCGCATATATAATCAGTTATTTTCCAATTATTTTGTTTGGTTTTCCTCGTTTTTTTTAGCGAATTTTACATAGTTTTATTATATTTTATCATATTTCACTGGTTGTTGGTCATTTTGACTCGTTTGTCTGATTATGTCTGTCGAATAATATATAATCAGTTATTTGTCAATGTTTTTTTTTGGTTCGTTTTTTTTTCACTTTTTTGAGTATATTTTTACAGTTTTTTTTGTATTTTAGCATATTTTCGGTCTCTTTGTCTCGTTTACTTTGATTACGTCCATCGGATATATAATCCGTTATTTACCAACGTTTTTGGTCGGTTTTCCTACTTTTGAGTGAATTTTACATAGTTTTTTTGTATTTTAGCATATTTTTGACCTCTTTGTCTCGTTTTTCTTTGGTTACGTCCATCGGATATATAATATAATCCTTTATTTTCCAATGTTTTTTGTTGGTTTTCCTATTTTTGAGTGAATTTTACATAGTTTTATTATATTTTAAAAAACCAATACAGAAGTAAAAACTTCGAGATGTATTCTGGTATAAAATCGTTTATTTAAAAACTATAAAATGTCATCGATTGCAGAACGTTTTCGTTCTAAACAGAACATCTTCAGTGCCTAGAATGAAGTATTTCCACGTTAGATTAAAGCAAAGGGTTAAAAATGTGACTGTTAAAATGAAAAAAGTGTGGGAATACTTACATCCTGCCGAGTATTTTGAAACTAGCACACCGTAAATAGTGTTAACATCATCATATATGGTTTACATAATGTAATATGTTAAAATGTTATGACTACAAGTCGATGTTAATGGATAAAGTGGAACACATGCTAAAAGGGTGCCATGGTTCCCTGCTCGAAGATACTAGGTACTTGCCAATTCAATGGGCACAGACCAACTGAGAAATTATGAAGTGGATTTACAATTTGACAAGGGTGACATGACATGACAAGATAAAGCCAATTTTTGGTTAAAGTTTCATTTGATTTTGGATTTTTTAATAAAATGCGGAGGTTTGTCTGCAAAAATAATTTAAATTATTTGAATAATAAAATCTACTGTAAAGTTTAAATTAGCAACTCTCTATTCCAGAATAACTTATAGATTCATTAAATTTAATGCAGATATATTACGTGGTTTAAGTTGTGACGTCATCGGATGTGAAATGACGAGTTGAAAGTTAAGTTTGTGGAAACAAGGAAATACACTACATAGTAAGATAATTAGACTTGCATGGAAAAACAAAGCTAAACAAGCCGAGAAAACCAGAATTTAAGAGTGTTTTTATGTGATGAAATGTTGGTTGCCTAACAAGGCAAGCAGACAACAGGTTGAAGGTAAACGGTAGAATATTGCGAGAAAACAGTATATATACAAAAGGTGGCTATATGTTGTGTTAAATTTATTATTATACTATTGTAATGAATAATTATGTCTGTTAAAAGTTGGAAAATAGTTGTTAACAAAATTAAATAACTAAAGATTACTGTTAGTGAGGTAGATATATGTGTGAAGGATATGATTGTATATAGTATTGTGAAATGAATGAGAGTATGTAATAAAATAATAAAATTAAACTATGTGACATAAAGTCTAATTCATCTTTATGTAGTTTTGAAAGGACTGAATGAATTGGAAGTAATGTATCTTGATAGTCTACCAACGTGGAATAGTGAATAAAATAATTAGAATGAGAGCTACCAATATAGGTCAAATTGTGGGTTGGTGTCAGTATGTAAAGAAGAATCTAAATTGAATGGGTATATGAAATAGAAAAGTATGAGATTGATTTCTATTGGTGATAGTGGAGTAAATAGACTGAACTAAATGATATATATTTAAGTGCACAAACTTTATGAACGTATGTGATTGTAACTGAAATCAAACAAATGCAAAATGTGAAAAAATTTTTTTATTTTAAATTGGGATAAATGGATATTGGAAGTTGCCTGATATGAATGGAAATGAAAAGATAGATGAAAAAAGAAGAATAGTGAATGCAATAAAACTTATGAAAGAAGTTTGACTGAATGGGTCGTAATGGATATAGGTGTGCAGTATCCTATTGTTAAGTAAAGTCTAAGAATCTAAAAAGAAAGCAGTGACAGAATGTTACTAAGTAAGGAAAGTGATATATATGACAGACCAGAGTGATTGGATGTATGGTGTTTTTTTTTTTTTTTATTATTGTAAGCGGAGATGAGAGAAAATGAGTAAGTAACATAACAGGCAACAGGATAAGTGAGTGTGAAGAACATTCCAAAGAGACAGGAGATGAGACAGTGAGATGAGATATAGAGGACCTGAAAAAGAGACAGAGACACAAGGTCAAACCAGAAATGACTAGGAGTGGAGAAAAATATGAAGGATAGGAAAATAGAAGAATCAAAACTGTGTGAGGGATGGGATAGTGGGGGAGGCAGCAATGAAGTTGAAAAGAAATGCAAGTTGAGATATGTGTTAATGGGTGATTAGTATGGAAAGAGAAGACTGTTATAAACTAGTGGGGTAGTGGGAAAAGAGGGGGAGGGGGAAATGGAGAATAGGAGTATAGGGGAAGGGGGGTGAGAGGAAAAATGAGAGAAAACTAGGGTTGGATTAAGGGAATAGTTGTCGATGGATAGGAGTGAAAGGACGATTTAAAGTTGTTTGACGATTAACGCAATTGGGGCTGGTCCTCATGTCTCTGGAAATCTCAAGGTCCTCGTACAAATCCAGGCGTAGATTGTTTCTGTCTTGGATGTTATGAATTAATTTAACACCATCAGGGATGTCGAGATGATGATTATTAACTTTCAAATGATGGGAAAAAGCTGATGTAGTGTCTCTTTTAGAATGTTCAGCAGATCTGGTTGAGAGTGATCTGTAAGTCCTGCCGATGTAAGAGGCATCACAATCAGAGCAAGTCAGTCTATAAACACCACTACGATTCATATAGTGTATTGTATCCTTAGTATTTGTCAAAAAGTGGCTAAGGGTATTTCCAACTTTGAAAGAAATATGTATATTCTCAGAAGAGTTAGATACAATACGTTTAATCTTTTCAGATAGATGTGGGTTATGATATGGTAGTGACCTGTAAATAGCAGAAGAGGAAGATGACTGATGGAAAGCAGAATTTTGAAGCAATTTAGATTCTCTTTTACGGATGAGTTTATCTATTATAGAGGGATCGTAACCATTGTTGACAGCTATTTGTTTTATAATGTTGAGTTCTTTGTTGAAAGAATCTGTTGACATAGGTATAGAGAAAAGTCTGTGTATGAAGCTTCTGAAAGCTGCTAGTTTGTGTGATAGAGGATGATTAGAAGAAAAATGAATTACATGGTCAGTTTGGGTGGGTTTACGAAAGATACCAAAGTTGAATTGGTTGTTAAGTCTGGTAATAGATAAATCAAGGACTTCACTACAGATAAAACTTATGAAAAAAGAGATATGTTCACATTATAGTAAACTTAATTACATCAATTGTAAGCTTAAGGTAATGTATGATTCTTTGCTCGATATTATAGGATTCATTAACTTCAATAATTTTTTGACAGATGTGCATGACAAGGTAGATGCTTCTAACACAATTAAATTCAATAGAGTACATAACAAGCTTATTAATCTCATTAGAGACAAAACTGTATATGATCAAGCCTCTCAGGATAGAAATAACAATAAAAAGTTTTCAGATTTTCAATTCCACCCTAGAATAAAGAACCTTACCGATATCAGCTTTTCAACAGATGAAATCAAATTATTAAACTATGGTCTCAAATACTCCGTCCCTAAAGATTTATCTTTACACGATCTTGAGAGTCTATCTATTGAGACAGATGTAGTAATCCAAAACCTTTCATTATCTCTTTCGCAAAGAACGTCAACTAGAAATTCCTGTTACCGTTACATAAATAAATATAAAAATAAGATTTCTTCACCTTCAAATTCTTCTTCTTCTCAGAACTCTTCTTTTATTGATAATCTATCATTTAAACAAGCTCAATCTCATCTCAAAACTCTTAAATCAATTAAACATAAAATTGCTAATCACAACCTAATTTTTTCTAAAGCTGATAAAGGTAATTGTTTGGTTATTCTAGACCGTGATACTTACAACAATAAAGTTTCATCTTTTCTAGATGACAACCACTTCATTATTTTACCAACTGATCCTTCCAAGAGATTCATAAGTAAATTGAAAGATAACATCAAAAAACACTCTGAATTTTTATCCAATTATGAGGCCCCTTACAACAAACTGCCTGGCAACCCTCTTATTCCGAGGTTGTACGGTTTACCCAAGATACATAAAGTTGGAATTCCTATACGTCCTGTCGTCAGTTTCATTAACACTCCAGTTTCTATTTTATCAAAATTCATACTCAACACCTTAAAAAATTTAATCAACTTCACACCCCGTTTTACTGTATCAAATTCATACCAATTAGTTGATAAACTTCAACTCATCAATCTCAATCCAGACATAACTATGCTTTCTTTTGATGTAAGCAACCTATTTACTTCAGTGCCCAAAATCGAAACTTTAAGTCTGGTAAAATCACTCTTAGTCAACAAGTCTTTTCAGCCCAATGTCATTTCACCGATACTAGATATCCTTGAATTATGTCTATCTCAAGATTTCTTCCAATTCAACAACAAATTCTATAAACAACCAGATGGTTTAGCAATGGGCAGTTGCTTATCCCCATTCCTAGCTGATGTCTTTATGGATCATTTAGAGTCCAATCACATTATGAAAAATCCAGAAATTTTACATTGGTTTCGTTACGTAGATGACTGTTTGGTCTTCATCGCTGGACATCATGACTCAGCTCAACAACTACTTCTTAAAATTAACTCAATTCACCCTAATATCAAATTTACCATGGAACTAGAATCTTCTCAGGCCATTAATTTCCTTGATTTATCTATTACCAGACTTAACAACCAATTCAACTTTGGTATCTTTCGTAAACCCACCCAAACTGACCATGTAATTCATTTTTCTTCTAATCATCCTCTATCACACAAACTAGCAGCTTTCAGAAGCTTCATACACAGACTTTTCTCTATACCTATGTCAACAGATTCTTTCAACAAAGAACTCAACATTATAAAACAAATAGCTGTCAACAATGGTTACGATCCCTCTATAATAGATAAACTCATCCGTAAAAGAGAATCTAAATTGCTTCAAAATTCTGCTTTCCATCAGTCATCTTCCTCTTCTGCTATTTACAGGTCACTACCATATCATAACCCACATCTATCTGAAAAGATTAAACGTATTGTATCTAACTCTTCTGAGAATATACATATTTCTTTCAAAGTTGGAAATACCCTTAGCCACTTTTTGACAAATACTAAGGATACAATACACTATATGAATCGTAGTGGTGTTTATAGACTGACTTGCTCTGATTGTGATGCCTCTTACATCGGCAGGACTTACAGATCACTCTCAACCAGATCTGCTGAACATTCTAAAAGAGACACTACATCAGCTTTTTCCCATCATTTGAAAGTTAATAATCATCATCTCGACATCCCTGATGGTGTTAAATTAATTCATAACATCCAAGACAGAAACAATCTACGCCTGGATTTGTACGAGGACCTTGAGATTTCCAGAGACATGAGGACCAGCCCCAATTGCGTTAATCGTCAAACAACTTTAAATCGTCCTTTCACTCCTATCCATCGACAACTATTCCCTTAATCCAACCCTAGTTTTCTCTCATTTTTCCTCTCACCCCCCTTCCCCTATACTCCTATTCTCCATTTCCCCCTCCCCCTCTTTTCCCACTACCCCACTAGTTTATAACAGTCTTCTCTTTCCATACTAATCACCCATTAACACATATCTCAACTTGCATTTCTTTTCAACTTCATTGCTGCCTCCCCCACTATCCCATCCCTCACACAGTTTTGATTCTTCTATTTTCCTATCCTTCATATTTTTCTCCACTCCTAGTCATTTCTGGTTTGACCTTGTGTCTCTGTCTCTTTTTCAGGTCCTCTATATCTCATCTCACTGTCTCATCTCCTGTCTCTTTGGAATGTTCTTCACACTCACTTATCCTGTTGCCTGTTATGTTACTTACTCATTTTCTCTCATCTCCGCTTACAATAATAAAAAAAAAAAAACACCATACATCCAATCACTCTGGTCTGTCATATATATCACTTTCCTTACTTAGTAACATTCTGTCACTGCTTTCTTTTTAGATTCTTAGACTTTACTTAACAATAGGATACTGCACACCTATATCCATTACGACCCATTCAGTCAAACTTCTTTCATAAGTTTTATTGCATTCACTATTCTTCTTTTTTCATCTATCTTTTCATTTCCATTCATATCAGGCAACTTCCAATATCCATTTATCCCAATTTAAAATAAAAAAATTTTTTCACATTTTGCATTTGTTTGATTTCAGTTACAATCACATACGTTCATAAAGTTTGTGCACTTAAATATATATCATTTAGTTCAGTCTATTTACTCCACTATCACCAATAGAAATCAATCTCATACTTTTCTATTTCATATACCCATTCAATTTAGATTCTTCTTTACATACTGACACCAACCCACAATTTGACCTATATTGGTAGCTCTCATTCTAATTATTTTATTCACTATTCCACGTTGGTAGACTATCAAGATACATTACTTCCAATTCATTCAGTCCTTTCAAAACTACATAAAGATGAATTAGACTTTATGTCACATAGTTTAATTTTATTATTTTATTACATACTCTCATTCATTTCACAATACTATATACAATCATATCCTTCACACATATATCTACCTCACTAACAGTAATCTTTAGTTATTTAATTTTGTTAACAACTATTTTCCAACTTTTAACAGACATAATTATTCATTACAATAGTATAATAATAAATTTAACACAACATATAGCCACCTTTTGTATATATACTGTTTTCTCGCAATATTCTACCGTTTACCTTCAACCTGTTGTCTGCTTGCCTTGTTAGGCAACCAACATTTCATCACATAAAAACACTCTTAAATTCTGGTTTTCTCGGCTTGTTTAGCTTTGTTTTTCCATGCAAGTCTAATTATCTTACTATGTAGTGTATTTCCTTGTTTCCACAAACTTAACTTTCAACTCGTCATTTCACATCCGATGACGTCACAACTTAAACCACGTAATATATCTGCATTAAATTTAATGAATCTATAAGTTATTCTGGAATAGAGAGTTGCTAATTTAAACTTTACAGTAGATTTTATTATTCAAATAATTTAAATTATTTTTGCAGACAAACCTCCGCATTTTATTAAAAAATCCAAAATCAAATGAAACTTTAACCAAAAATTGGCTTTATCTTGTCATGTCATGTCACCCTTGTCAAATTGTAAATCCACTTCATAATTTCTCAGTTGGTCTGTGCCCATTGAATTGGCAAGTACCTAGTATCTTCGAGCAGGGAACCATGGCACCCTTTTAGCATGTGTTCCACTTTATCCATTAACATCGACTTGTAGTCATAACATTTTAACATATTACATTATGTAAACCATATATGATGATGTTAACACTATTTACGGTGTGCTAGTTTCAAAATACTCGGCAGGATGTAAGTATTCCCACACTTTTTTCATTTTAACAGTCACATTTTTAACCCTTTGCTTTAATCTAACGTGGAAATACTTCATTCTAGGCACTGAAGATGTTCTGTTTAGAACGAAAACGTTCTGCAATCGATGACATTTTATAGTTTTTAAATAAACGATTTTATACCAGAATACATCTCGAAGTTTTTACTTCTGTATTGGTTTTTTAAACTATGGTATACAGCCAACTATTGGGATTTTCCCATTGATTTTTTATTATATTTTAACATCGTTTGCCAATTTTCGGTCTTTGGTTCGTTTGTCCTTTGATTACGTGTCGGATACGTAATCAGTTATTTATCAATGTTTTTTTTTTGGTTGGTTTTACTCGTTTTTCACTTTTTGCTTTAAAGAAATTATTTGGTTTTGCAACTCAAATCAGTTATTTGTCAATGTTTTTGATTGGGTTTACTCGTTGATGAGTGAATTTTACATAGTTTTATTATATTATAACATAGTTCACCAACTTTTGGTCTTTCTGTCTCATTTCTGTTTTGGTTACGTCTGTCGTATCTATAATCAGTAATTTGTCAATGTTTTTTCATTTGTTTTACTTGTTTTTAAGTGAATTTTAAATAATTTTATTATGTGTTAACATAGTTCACCGATTTGTGGTCGTTTTGTTTCGTTTGTCCTTTTATTTCGTCTGTCGTAAATATATTCAGTTATTTGTTAATGTTTTTGACCGGGTTTTCACGTATTTGAGACATTTTTCACAGTTTTATTGTATTTTACCATATTTTAGGTCTTTTGACTCGTTTGTCTGATTATGTCTGTCGAATAATATATAATCAGTTATTTGTCAATGTTTTTTTGGTTGGTTTTACTCATTTTAAGTGAATTTTACATAGTTTCATTATATTTTAACATAGTTCGCCGATTTTCGGTCTTTTGTCTCGTTTGTCCTTTGATAACGTCCGTCGACTATATAATCAGTTATTTTCCAATGTTTTTGGTTGGTTTTCCTCGTTTTGAGTGAATTTTACATAGTTTTATTATATTTTAACATCGTTTGCCAATTTTCGGTCTTTGGTTCGTTTGTCCTTTGATTACGTGTGTGGGATACGTAATCAGTTATTTATCAATGTTTTTTTGGTTGATCTTACTCGTTCTTCACTCTTTGCTCTAAAGAAATTTTTTCGTTTTGCAACTCAAATCAGTTATTTGTCAATGTTTTTGATTGGGTTTACTTGTTTATGAGTGAATTTTACATAGTTTTATTATATTATAATATAGTTCACTAATTTTCGGTCTTTTTGTCTAATTTGTCCTTTGATTACGTCTGTCGTATAATATAATCAATTATTTTTTCGTTGGTTTTACTCGTTTTTAAGTGAATTTTACATAGTTTTATTATGTGTTAACATAGTTCACCGATTTTTGGTCTTTTGTTTCGTTTGTCCTTTGATTTCGTCTGTCGTAAATAAAATCAGTTATTTGTCAATGTTTTTGACCGGGTTTTCACGTATTTGAGACATTTTTCAGTTTTATTGTATTTTACCATATTTTCAGTCTTTTTGTCTCGTTTTTTCTTTGATTACATCCGTTGGATATATACTCAGTTATTTCTCAAGGCTTTTGGTTGGTTTTCCTCGTTTTGAGTGAATTTTACAATGTTTTATTATATTTTAACATCGCTCGCCAAATTTCGGTCTTTTTGTCTCGTTTGTCCTTTGATAACGTCTGTCGGATACATAAACAGTTATTTGTCAAAGTTTTTTGTTGGTTTTACTCGTTTTGAGTGAATTTTACAAAGTTTTATTATATTTTAACATCATTCACCGATTTTTCAGTCTTTTGTCTCGTTTGTCCTTTGATAACGTCTGTCGGATATATAATCAGTTATTTGTCAATGTTTTTTGGTTGGTTTTACTCGTTTTTCACTCTTTGCTTTAAAGAAATTTTTGGTTTTGTTACTCAAATCAGTTATTTGTCAATGTTTTTTGATTGGTTTTACGCGTTTTTGAGTGAATTTTACATAGTTTTGTTATATTTTAACATAGTTCGCCGATTTTCGCTCTTTAGTCTCGTTTGACCTTTAATTACATCCTTCGCATATATACTCAATTATTTTCCAATTATTTTGTTTGGTTTTCCTCGTTTTTTTTAGCGAATTTTACATAGTTTTATTATATTTTATCATATATCACTGGTTGTTGGTCATTTTGACTCGTTTGTCTGATTATGTCTGTCGAATAATATATAATCAGTTATTTGTCAATGTTTTTTTTTTGGTTTGTTTTTTTCACTTTTTTGAGTATATTTTTACAGTTTTTTTTGTATTTTAGCATATTTTCGGTCTCTGTCTCGTTTACTTTGATTACGTCCATCGGATATATAATCCGTTATTTACCAATGTTTTTGGTCGGTTTTCCTACTTTTGAGTGAATTTTACATAGTTTTTTGTATTTTAGCATATTTTTGGCCTCTTTGTCTCGTTTTTCTTTGATTACGTCCATCGAATATATAATCCCTTATTTTCCAATGTTTTTTGTTGGTTTTCCTATTTTTGAGTGAATTTTACATAGTTTTATTATATTTTAACATCGTTCACCGATTTTCGGTCTTTCATCTCGTTTGTCCTTTGATTATGTCTGTCGTAAATATAATCAGTTATTTGTCAATGTTTTTGACCTGGTTTTCACTTTTTGAGTGAATTTTACATAGTTTTATTATATTTTAACATATTTCGTCCTTTTTCGGTCTTTTGTCTGGTTTGTCCTTTGATTAGGTGTGTCGTATATATAATCAGTTATTTGTTAATGTTTTTTATTAATATTTCTCGTTTTTCATTCTTTGCTTTAAAGAAATTTTTTGGTTTTTGGCAGTCATGTGTGGGTTAAACCACATATTATCTAAAATATGTATTTTATTAATATTGCTAAACATTTTTTTTTGAACATATCCCAAAATGCAAGTAAAATTTTCATTTTAGAATATATGTGTGTTTACATATTTAAACCAATAACACAATGTTATTAATTTACATAGTTAAAAAACAACACAGAAAAGTCAGGTGTGGGTTATGAAAAAACTGAGATATTATCTAAACTTTTTATTTTATTAAGATTACCATATAGTTTTTGGACATATATCCCGAAAGAAAAATTTTCATTTTAGAATATATGTGTGTTTACTTATTTAAATCAATAACACAATGTTATTAATTTAGATAAATAAAAAAATGTAAGAGTGACCTACCCTGTTTCCAATAGTCAAATAATAAAAGTAATATTAGTTTTAGAAAGATATTTCTTTTTAAAACATTAATTCAAAAAATATTTTCTTAATTTTCATAAATGACTTGGAAAATTAATTTTATTCATGTGTTAGTAAAAAAAAACTACCCCCTTTGTTTTGAATTTAAAAATGAGCTATATATATTTTTGAATTGTTCATGTTTTTTCCCTTTTCATTGATATATAACAATATTATATTGTTTTATGATTAAATTCACTGTAAGGTAGCCCTGTTTCCAATAGTCAAATAATAAAAATAATATTAGTTTTAGAAAGATATTTCTTTTTAAAACATTAATTCAAAAAATCTTTTCTTAATTTTCGTAAATGACTTGGAAAATTAATATTTAAATCAATAAATACTTTGACTAAAAATTTTACTAAGTACTCTCATGGCGTTTTCATTCACTATCGAGAATCGGTTTTCGCTCAACTATGCTGGGTTTTTACGTTAGCGGGCCGAATGTATCTTCTCCGCATAATGCAAAAAATTTACAGCTGTGGTGAGTAAAAGCCGATCGGTATATGGTAGCTACACTTTTACGTTTAATTGTGGTCATGAATATTTATTCAGAGGTATATGATTAATATTTTATCAAGAGGTTATTATTTTGCAAAAAGTCACTCTTTGCTTTAAAGAAATCTTTGGTCTACTCATTTTTGGGTTAAAAAATACCTGAAAAATTATTTCCTTTCGGGAAATTTTTTGGTTTTGAAAGTCAGGTGTGAGTTAATTTTCCTAAATGCAAGTAAAATTTATATTTTAGAATATATGTTTGTTTAAATATTTAAATTAATAATAAAATTTTATTAATTCAAATGGTTTCAACACAGAAAGCTCGGGTGTGGGTTAAGAAAATAACTGAAATATTATCTACACTTTTTATTTTATTAAGATTACCATATAGTTTTTGGACATATATCCCAAAGGAAAAAATTTTAAATTTTAGAATATATGTGTGTTTACCTATTTAAACCAATAACACAATGTTATTAATTTAGATAGTTCCAACAAAGAAAAGTCCGGTGTGGGTTAAGAAAAGAACTGAAATATTATTTAAACTTTTTATTTTATTAAGATTACCTTATTGTTTTCGCATATCACAAAATGAAAGTTAGACAATACAAACAATACAAATGCTTTAAGCACCTCTTGCACACTAGTTTTTTTTTCGTATCCAAGCCGATGACGAATTTTTGTTGTCGCGTTTTGATGTTTACATCCACTTGTTAGGCACCCCGTACACATATTTTTTTTTCACTTGAGTTTTTTTCATTTTCGTATCCAAGCCGACGGCGCATTTTGTTCTCGCGTCTGATTTTTAAAACCGACTTTTTAGGCGCCCCGTACACATATTTTTTTTCACTTGAGTTTTTTTTTCATTTTCGTAATCCAAGCCGACGGCGCATTTTGTTCTCGCGTCTGATTTTTAAAACCGACTTTTTAGGCGCCCCGTACACATATTTTTTTTCACTTGAGTTTTTTTTCATTTTCGTAATCCAAGCCGACGGTGAATTTTGTTGTCACGTTTTGATTTTTACATCCACTTGTTAGGCACCCCGTACTATTTTTTGTTCACTTGTCATGTTTTAAGATTTTTTTCCGGTTGCGTAATCAAAACCGATGTTAGGATTTTATTAGCAAGCACCATGTTTGCTTCCACTTTTTTTAGGCTTTCTATCGCCCTTAACCGTCTTTGTTCATACCCACTAATAAGATTACCTTGTTGTTTTTACATATCCCAAAATGAAAGTTAGACAATACAAACAATACAAATGCTTTTTATGCACCCCGTACACATATTTTTTTTCATTTTCGTATCCAAGCCGACGACGAATTTTTGTTGTCGCGTTTTGATGTTTACATCCACTTGTTAGGCACCCCGTACTATTTTTTGTTCACTTGTCATGTTTTAAGATTTTTTATCACTTTTCGTAATCCAAGCCGACGGCACATTTTGTTGTCACGTTTTGATGTTTACATCCACTTGTTAGGCACCCCGTACTATTTTTTGTTCACTTGTCATGTTTTAAGATTTTTTATCACTTTTCATAATCCAAGCCGACGGCACATTTTGTTGTCACGTTTTGATGTTTACATCCACTTGTTAGGCACCCCGTACACATATTCTTTTTCACTTATTTTTTTTTTCATTTTCGTATCCAAGCCGACGACGAATTTTTGTTGTCGCGTTTTGATGTTTACATCCACTTGTTAGGCACCCCGTACACATATTCTTTTTCACTTATTTTTTTTTTTCATTTTCGTATCCAAGCCGACGACGAATTTTTGTTGTCGCGTTTTGATGTTTACATCCACTTGTTAGGCACCCCGTACACATATTCTTTTTCACTTATTTTTTTTTCATTTTCGTATCCAAGCCGACGACGAATTTTTGTTTTCGCGTTTTGATGTTTACATCCACTTGTTAGGCACCCCGTACACATATTCTTTTTCACTTATTTTTTTTTTTCATTTTCGTATCCAAGCCGACGACGAACACTCCACAACTACGGTTTAAGCTGTTTTCTATGTCCACTAGTCCACATCAGGTGACATTTTTAAATGATTTTGGTGACCTTTTACGACCGAAAACTTAGGTACATGAAAACAAGAAGATTATATTAGTAAAACTACTTGGATAGTACCTACGGTTTTATAGCTTAATGGAATGGGTATGGAATTTTAAAATCCCTGCTTTGATCATGAGCAGGTGACCAGCCAATGAAATGTATGCAGCACCCCCACCTAGTGTGTTTTAAAGTACCAATCTTTACAAATGCATGTGATATCCAACTAAATCTTAAATCATGGTTGGGTACTTTTAATTTATGCAATTATAAAATACAATGTAGTGAAACACACGTATTTTTTAATTATTACTGTTCACATGCATGAGGTTTTATTTTATTCCCCTTTGTCTTCGATTCTCACTATATGTCTGCATGTGTAACATACGTCGATTAAGAGGGAAATATTTCTTAATTTATTCACCCCATTCCATAGCGTTCATTCACAAGTAAAAATTATAACATTCCGCTGCTTTTTGCATGTTACAAAAATCATGGTTACTACTAAAGAGGCATTCGACTGTTACTGTCAGATCTTGAGATATGTACACAGTCAAGAATATAAGACACACATTACTTTGCGTACAGGAGAAGATGAAGAGCGTCATGGTCACTGATTTTTGTTAATGTGAATTCCTTTGCTAATCATATAGTGTTGGCGTCACCTAATTAGTATTCACCCTATTACCTAATTAATATTCACCCTAGCCAGCGGTTGTTCATTGACCCACTCCTCCGATTTGCAGGAAGGAATACTCACTACTAGGGTAAGAAGAACCTAAATTCAAATGCTCATGCAATTCGGAGTTGCCCCTGAAAATTACTCTCCAAAACGGTCATTTACTGGGCTATAATAGAGATCCTGAAACATATAATTTAAAAGTGATTATTGAAATATAAGTTATTTCCTATATTATCAACTAGGGGTTTTTTAATTGGATTAAACATGTCAATTGGACGGTTTTTGAAACTGAGAATTTTTTAGCTAATTTAAAAAAAAATCAAAACTACGTCATTTTTCTAAATTTTAATATTTTTCAAAAGTGCTAGTTGACAGTATAGGAAACAACTTATATTTCAATAATTACATTGAAATTTTATGTTTCAGGATCTCTGTTAGTCCCAATAACTACAGCAATGAAGCTATGTTTTTTTATGGTGCCAGCAGATGGCTCAAACTCTTTTAATTTTTAACATTTTTTTTATAAAAATAAA
Organism: Diabrotica virgifera virgifera; assembly: GCF_917563875.1. Taxonomy (NCBI): domain Eukaryota; kingdom Metazoa; phylum Arthropoda; class Insecta; order Coleoptera; family Chrysomelidae; genus Diabrotica; species Diabrotica virgifera. The sequence continues at coordinate 180,477,166 of NC_065448.1, read as the reverse complement.
TCTTCTGCATGTGCATGCTTCCTTTTATAATGAAAAATATTCGTGTCCAGTTTCAAAACAATTGGTACAGTAGGCACTTTTTATTTTAGAAATTCCCAAAAAAAAAGTATACGAATTTCGTACTGTTACACTAGAATAACCCAATAAATTTAATTTTATGTTATCCTATTATAGTTTATTTGCGTGATAAAAACTGTAGAGCGTATCTAAATTGTAGAGGCACTAAATTTTGAGAAATGATAATTTAGTTTTAACGACAAACTGTTGGCAGGTTGTGGTATTATATTATATTATAATTTGGATAATTTATCAGCTTCTATAATATTAATGGTAGGGGAGCCCAAGCGGGGATTTTTGCAGTTACTCGAGCGCGTCAGATTATCATATGGGGAGAAATCTGGTACCCTGCAGATGTACCTCTACCATATATTGGCTCTTAACACAGGGGAGTTCGTGAAGGGGGGCCCGAAAAAAAAAATCTATCCTTAAAAAAACTCGAAATTGTCAGATTAAGATAAGGTAAGTTAAGCACATGCAAAAGAGTGTATATTTAAAAAATCTGACGATTTGAGCCGGGCATAAGGAAATGGGTGGGTCCCAAAGTTTCACAAGAAAAAAGCGAATATTTCGCGAAATAAAGATCAGATCGAAAAACCGTAAAATACACTTATTCAATATTTTTGAAAAATCTATCGAATGGCATCAAACACGACCCCCTACGGAGGTGGGGTGGGGGGCTACTTTAAAATCTTAAATAGGAACCCTAATTTTTTATTGCATATTTGGATTCCTTACGTAAAAATAAGTAACTTTTATTAGAAACATTTTTTAGAATTATGGATAGATGGCGTTATAATCGGAAAAAAACGATTGTTGGAAATGGAAAATTAAATTAAAAAATGGCAAGCGCCCGCTAAAATGGAAAACTTTACTTAACTTTTTTTGATTTTAAGACCTACTCTTCACATCCCAATAGGTCCCCAAAGCGCTCGAGTGACTGCACATTTAGCATACTTTGCTCCCCTACCATAATAATTCAGAATCAAATACTCGCAGAATAAATAAAGGACTAGTAACAAATAAGTATCTAATACAACATGACAACGCTAACTATTAAAAAACAAAAAAACGATAGGTAATCGATGCTGTAAGTTAGAAAGAGATACATTACTCAGGCTGAGCATTCACTTGATACTCAGTAGCATGTCGTTTACGTTGTTAGTTGTTATATTTATTAAAAGAGGAGTTTTTACAAAATTTATGTTTTTGTGTGTATTTGAAACATAATTACGTGAAGCTTCTTTAGCTAATAAAAATTAGTGACGTATGTAGTAATTGTAGCAGACGTAAATACACTAAGCGCCAAAATTAACGCACCACCTTAAAAATGGGACATTTTTGATGTCTCCTATTTCCTAAACCTGTTGTCCGATTTTAGTGATTTTTTAAATATGTTATAGCTTTATTCTTCAAGAATGTGGATGTAGTAATATTGTTGCTAAATAGATAAGTGTCATTGTATACCGGGTGTAACAATGATAGTGTGTTTTTTCCTCAAAGTTTGGAACACCCTGTGAAATATTCTAGCGTATATAAAATATTGAAATTAAAACTCAACTATAACCTTAAGCTATCTTAACATTTTGCTTTTTGATTCATTTGCTTATGTTGGATAATAAAAAAGTTAGGTACTTTAACAACTAGCAACGTTTTTCATCAATACAGGATGTTTCTAAATAAGTGCGACAAACTCTAAGGGGTAATTCTGCATGAACAAATAATGACCGTTTGCTTTATAAACATATGTTCGCAAATGCTTCGTGTCCGAGATACGGGATGTTGAATTTTTTCTTACAAACTGACTATTTATTTATTGCTCTAAAACCGGTTGAGATATGCAAATGAAATTTGGTAGGTTTTAAGAGGTAGCTATTGGGAATTTTTTGGCATACAATTAAGAATTTTAAATTCACCATTGCGTGCATACGGCTAATATGACCGGGTAATATGACCCGTATGGGCCGTATGCACGCCAGTGGTGAATATAAAATTCATAGTTTCACGTCAAAAAATGCGCAATAACTACCTCTTAAAACCTACTAAATTTCATTTGCATATCTCAACCGGTTTTAGAGCAATAAATAAATTTGTCAGTTTGTAAAAAAAATTCAACATCCCGTATCTCGGAAACGAAGCATTTGCAGACACATGTTTATAAAGTAAACGGTCATTATTTTTTCATGCAGAATTACCCCTTAAAGTTTGTCGCACTTATTTTTAGAAACACCCTGTGTTGATTAAGAACGTTGCTAGTTGTTAAAATATCTAACTTTTTTATTATTTAACATAATCAAATAAATTAAAAAGCCAAATGTTAAAAAGCCTAGGGCTACAGTTTAGTTTTAATTTCAATATTATATATACGCTAGAACAGGGGTTCTCAATCTGTGGTACATATACCACTGGTGGTACATATTATTATTTGCGGTGGTACCCAAAACGCAAAAACTTAGCCAAAATCAGCACTATAATAGTTAATTAGATTATCTAGCTACATAAATATTTAGGTTAAGTAGTACCAAAAAAAATTACAAAGTATTTTGTGGTACATTACTCAAAAAGTTTGAGAACCACTGCGCTAGAATATTCCACAGGGTGTTCCAAAATTTGAGGAAAAAACACACTATCATTGTTACACCCGGTTTACAATGACACTTATCTGTTTAGCAACAATATTATTACAACGATATTCTTGAAGAATAAAGCTATAACATATTAAAAAAATCACTAAAATCGGACAAACAGTTTAGGAAATATGAGACATTAAAAATGTCCCATTTTTAAGGTGGTGCGTTAATTTTGGCGTTTAGTGTATTTGGATTGTGACAATTGGTGTAACAAGCTTAACTTACCTATTAAGTAATATTATCTTGAAGCTTCTAGGTCTTATTCTAAGAGCGAAATATTACCTTAATCAGTTTTTTCTACAACCGTGTTAAAAATGCAATTTTTAGCACTCCATACGAGAGTTAAAAATGCTACTTTAAAGCACTAGCGCTTTAAAATTTTTAAGGCACTGCAGTTCGTATTAACCGTATAGGCAATTTTGATGTAATGTCAAAAAAATATAAAAATGGAATGTCAGTCAAGTTCAAGTAAAAGTTTTTGTAGATATTGTCTTGTAATTACGTTTGTAGAAAAAATATTGTACGCTATGCGTGTTAAAAAGTACATTTTTAAGGCACTCATGTGAATTGCAGAACTCGCTTCGCTCATTCTGCAAACTTTCACATGCGTGCTTTGGACGTGTACTTTTAACACTTATATCATCAATAACTATTATATGAATATATTTGACTGTAAAATAACATTTAAATTGCAGGGTGCAGCTTTTGGTATAATCCTTGGGCATTTAGTTACATTTTGGATTGCCATCGGAGCATTTATTATAGACAAACCTCCAACACCTTACTTACCGTTAAACACAGATGGTTGCAATGAAACGTTTTTTAGCGACCACGTCAAAAGGCCAAGTGATATTAGTTTTAACGTTACCACATTTAACTTAGTGAAAAATAGCTACACGGAGACTATTCAGGAAGAAGTTAGTAATAATAAGTAAGTACTAAATTATAGATTATCATTGTTTATTAAAAATCAATGGTCCATAAGAAGTCTACTTTAATAACATAAGGGATACTACAACCCATGTTAAGCCTTATGAGAGGCTTCCCATGTTAAGCCTCGTTTCCTTCGTATTGTTCCGTTCTGTCTTGTTTCTGGCAGCTTCTGCCAATTGGAAACACCAATATTTCTATAATCCTTATCTTGACTAAACCTCGAGATCAACGTTCGTCTACTACTTATTCTCCCTAGTATTTTTATGAGGACTTTCCTGTCGAATATTACTTGTCTCTTTTATATGAGTTAGAAAGCACCCATAACTTCCACAACCGCACATTAGAACTAAAGGTATTAAGGTTTTAAATATCATGGTCTTTTTATATTAGACTATCTTTCTCTTCTACCTTCTTGTATGAAGACCTTTTTCTTCTCTCGGTATTAGCCTCCTGCATTTTGTAAATGTTTTTGGTGATTTCTCTCTTACCATTTTTATCTTTTGCCATTATGCTAACGTGTTCTCTTCATTCCTGTTTCCCCTTTGTTACCCATGTAGGTATACCTTTTGTTCATGCCCTACTTATGTTTTCACTTCTCTCTCTATTCAGTAAACTTTTCTCTGATATTCTTCGGACTATTCTCATCTCTGTCGTTTATAGCAGTAGTTTTGTTTCGAATGTACCGAATCTCGTCTCCACCGTGTATGGCATTGTAGGTCTAATTGCTTTTTATAGATCCTTGCTTTTATATCTTGTCTTAATGGCTTGTTTATCGAGACTGTATTATTTAGAGATCCCGCTGCTTTATTTGTTCTCAAGAATTGTTGTCGAACTTAATCAATATCAACATTGCATGTTAGAAAAATTCGGATAGGCTCTAGGTTCTAGGATTGGAAGTCTTACAAGTAACAGTGTGGAGTTATTATTATGCGCTTAAAAAAAGGAGAGTGAAAATTGTCTGAAGAGACGAGATAAAAACAACAAACGGCGAAACAGCTATAAAGGATACAAATTGTGGTATGTAGGGAAACGTATCACTAGGCATGACATTGTTATAACTGCTAATAATGAAATGAAAGATACTGCATAAGGAGTTGTTAGAACGAGTGGCAGGACAATGTTTAATGTTCTATATAAATTGAATTTTAAGCGAAATGTTTATAACCAATATATATATTGCCGTACAAACATATGGGAAGGAGATTTTAACACTGACATAAAAATAGGCAAATAAACTCAGAGTTACACAATGAGCCATGGAGTAGTGATGTTGATTATAGTTACTTTCGAGTATTCGTTACAAATCGTTACTTTTGTATAAAGTAATAATTTACAGTATTCGTTACTTTGATTACTATGATTACTTTTGTTACTTTTGTATTTTAGTACCGGTAATCATATCGAGAATCGTATTTCTCAGTAGGTAGGTATTTTGTATAAAGTAATCATTTTTTACAGTATTCGTTACTTTTATTACTATGATTACTTTTGTTATTTTTGTATTTGAGTACCGGTAATCATATCGAGAATCGTATTTCTCAATAGATAGGTATTTTGTATAGGTATTCCGATATAACAACGACCTTCACCGATCTGTTTAAGGGATAAAAATGATTTGATTACTATGATTACTTTTGTTACTTTTGTATTTGAGTACAGGTAATCACATCTACAATCGTATTTCTCAGTAGGCAGGTATTTTGTATAGGTATTCCGATATAACAACTACAATAGTCGTAGTAATTACTCGCTCTAATACGATTGGTACGAAGTAACGAAGTAATCAGAGTAATCAAAGTAATCAAAGTAGATACATTAATCGTTACTCGCTCTGATACGATTGGTACTAAGTAATCAAAGTAGATACAATAGTCGTTACTCGCTCTAATACGATTGGTACGAAGTAACGAAGTAATCAGAGTAATCTAAGTAGATACAATAGTCTTTACTCGCTCTGATACGATTGATACGAAGTAATCAGAGTAATCAAAGTAACGATTTGCCTCTCTGTATAATAATCTTTACTTTCGGTATCCGTAAGTAACGAGTACTTTGTATCGAATAGTTACTTTTTCAACAACACTACCATGGAGCCTGCAGTGCCGGGCGTGAGCCTTCGACACCACGTAACAAAACAACAAATCAGGCAATACCAGGTGTTCAAGACGTCATCGAAAGAATCGCGACGCTTAAGTGGAATTGGGCAGAACACAAGATGGGCGATGGACAAGACGCATTATGGAATGGCGGCCCAAAAACTATAAAAATAGTCGAGGATGACCGCTGACTAGATGGCCCGACGACGTGAAAAGAGAAGAGGGAAACCTAAAAGCGAATGTAGAGAACATTGAAAGAAACTGAGGATGACCTATGTGCTGCAGTGTACGAGCTTGGCTGAATAATTATATATGTCATGCGACACATGGTTCAAATAATAATGCAAGTGAGACTAGAAGGATGAAGGAGTCAACGAAAAAGATGTATTTTCTAGTTGATGAAAGATTGAGCAGTCAGTTTAAATTAGTTTGTCTATTCAGACTAGCGGTTTTAAAAATAGGAATTACGATGATGACCGTCATTCTAGTTAAAAAAAACGGTTAACAAAATAAAGAACGAACGACTTAAGCCGTGTACACATATACGAGCCGAACTGTTTGCGAACGATATATTCGTATAATTTGTACGGTAGTACGAACCGTTTAAGAGCTGTTCAATTCAATCGTCACTCGTCATAAACCACGGCCTGTCAGTTTTTGGGACGAACACAAAGGATATTCGCAGTTTAATTTGAACGGCGTACGCAGCGATATTTTCTCGTCGAATCGAGATTGTGTAAATGAACGTGTTCTTAGAGATAAGAAACGTCAGAAACACAATGTAATCAATTTTTATTTTATAGGATACGAAACCGGTAGAGGTGCTTGCTGCACTCTCTGATTGGACTAGAATATGGTTCGGCTGTATTTTCGTTTTGCAACGAAATTGAAAATGTTTATTCATTTTTGATTTACATTTACTCTGATTGGAGTACGAAGGGAACCATTCTCGTTGGAACTTTACCGCGTTGAGCAGATGGGACGTGAATTGTAAATTGTAGAATTCCCTCATCTTCCTTAGTCTCAGCATCCGTATGGCTTGCATATTGGAGAAGCCTTGGAGGTGCAACCAGAGAAGGTTCCCATTGATTTCATTCTGGTGGGGTTTAGAATAGCATTATGTTGTTTTATATGCCATTAGAGTGAAAACTTAGTCTTTTTATTTTATAGTTGATAAACAAATAACTGTTGTCTTTATTTACATTTCGAACGTGACTTTAAGATAAAATTACAAGTTAAATGAATCATTTTTACATTAAACTTCGTACAAATTGATTTGTAGTTGATTCGTTGCTTTCCATAAATTGTGATGAGTTTGCAAGAAGTTCGCTATACATATATTTTCAACGAACTATATGCGAGCAGTTCGCAAACAGTTCGGCTCGCATATGTGTAGCCGGCTTTAGATGTAGTACGCGAATATTTTTGTCAAGTTTGCAAATAATATTATGTAAATTATTAAATACATATTATGTATATTATTATTGCTTATGCTTATTGTACTTTATTTTTGTAGGAACCCTTTATATCTGCTTTATTCAGTAACATATATGTACTACACGTGCATTGGATGTCTAATAACAGTGTTAGTTGGCACTCTGGTATCATATATCACAAAGAGTAAACTCGACAATTGCGATGAAGATTTGATTCATCCTTGGATTTGGAGAATGAAAAATTTGTGTCGCAGGGGCAAAAGTTTTGAATTACAAAACATTAATGATAAAAAAACAAAAAATGATAACGTAAATTAAGGATAAAAGAGACTGATATCCAGTATATTTTTATTTTATTTGTAACAAATAGGTTATAATTTTTTACGGATTGAAATATATTTTTTATTGTTTTATTTTATTTTTTACCTTTATTCTAATGTAACCTTTTCATTTGATGTGAATAACGTACTATTAGTACATTCTCTCACGGTTTTTGCTGTAAATTTTAAAGAACCGATTGGATTGACATGGAATTTGGCATAGGCATAGCTAACATGTCAAAGAAACAAAGTGATATGGTGCCGATGTGTGTTTTTAAACTGGGGGTGATTTTCACCCCATCTCGTGGGTGAAAAAGTATATGTCCAAGATAAGTCCCGAAATAGATAAACTGACTAATTATAAGCAACTTCTGTTCTATCGAATTTTTTCAGAAAGTCAATACTTTTCGAGTTATTTGCAAGTTAATATGTTCATATAACCACGTTTTTAGACGGTTTTTCGCAAATAACTCAAAACGTAATCATTTTGTCGAAAAAAATATTCTTAGTAAAACTATAGCCTATAGAAAAGTGAAAAAAACTGTGTATATATTAGGTCTCTATACCTAGCAAAAACAGAGTAATGAAAAATAGGTTCATATTCTAAAAATTCCAAATAGAATAATTCAATGTGAAATATCCAAATAATGAAGAATTCTTGGGGTAAACACATTACAAATTTTTTAAAGTGTTTAAAAAAGCTTTATTTCTGTTTTTATAAAAAAATTTCTAGCATCAAATGTAAGCAAGTTGGGCTCAAAATAAAGTTGGTCCCTTTTGTTTTGGCAAAAAAAATCAGGAAAACCACCCCCAATTAGCAACTCAAATGAAATTAATCGTTACCGCTTCACAAGATACTTTATTTAAGTTTTGTTTATATGTTCTGTACGTTTCATCGATTCAAAGTGCTTATTTTTGAAAAAAATTTGGTTTTAAAATAAAATTTTTAAAAAATTTAATTTTGAAAAAAATACTTTTTTCAAAATAACTTAAAAATTGTTAGAGATACTAAAAATGTTACACAATAAAAAAGTTGGCTTTGCTTTTCTTAATATTTTGTATTTTTTTGTTTTTCTGTAAGACAAAAATTGGTTAAGATTCGGTGTTTCTAAATTTGCATACACTCGTGAGAAGTGACTCGTTCAAGCCCTTTCAACTACAGCTTCTTTCAAAAATAAGGACTTTGAACCGATGAAACTTACAGATCATTGACCAATACATACGCGAGTAAAAAACTTGTGAAGTAGTAACAATTTACTTCATTTGAAATGCTAATTAGAGGGTGATTTTCCCGATTTCTTACCAAAAAAAAGTTACCAACTTTATTTTGAGCGTAACTTGTTTACATTTGGTGCTAAAAAAATTTTTAAAAAGGAAAAATAGGCATTTTTTAAACACTTTAAGAAAGTTAAAATAAGATTTCCCCGAAAAAATGCTTCGTTTTTCGGTTATGGCACGTTAAAATATTTGATTTGTAATTTGACGAATATGAACCTTTTTTTCATTAGCTATAACCCTGCTTCTGCTAGGTACAGTGACCTAATATATACACCATGTTTTTCACTTTTTTACGGACTATAGTTTTGATAGGAATTTTTTTTTTTTTCGACCAAATACTTACTTTTTGAATTATTTGCGAAAACCGTCTGAAAACGTGGTTATTTTGTAGAAAAATTAACATATTCACTCGCAAATAACTCGAAAACTATTAACTTTCTGAAAACACTTTATGGAAAAAAAGTTGCTTGGAATTAGTCATTTTATCCATTTCCGGACTTATATGTTTCACCCACAAAAGGGAGTGAAACTCACTCCTAGGGCAAAAGCACACATCGGCACAATATCACTTTTTTTCTTTGACTTGTTAGCTATGTGTATGCCAAATTTCATGTCAATCCAAGCGGTTCTTTAAAATTTAGAGGTTTTACAATATTTTACCTTTAAAGAACGTACTATATATCAAATTGGAAAATATTATATGTACATACATTACTTGCACATAATATCAGAAACTGGCGGATAATGCTATTAAGATGAGAATCGAAAACAAAACCAACAAAATAGTCCAGAGAAATAGGATTTTTCTCGTGACACATCCCCCTCCAGGCCGAAACCAAATTTTTTGAATAGTATGGACATCTATATTATTAACCTATATGTTTCCTGCAGCCGATTTTGATGATATACATAGTTATAAACAAATGAATATCAAAAAACGCTAAATTTTCGCTTTTTTCGTCTATTACCAAAAAGTTAAGAACTTCAAACAAATAAGAGTGTAAGAAACTCATAAATCGTATAAAAAACTTCAATATGGCGTTCGCTGAATATGCCCATCCTTATTGGTTGCTTAGAAAATTGCAAAATAAATCATAAATTTTGAGTTTTTAAAAATATTCATAACTTATGTAAAAATTAACTTAGAACCTTCTTTTTACACGGAATGATCATACTTCTTGTACTTAAATTATATTTTAAATTTGAAAGCAATTGGTCAAATAGTTTAAAAGTTATTTAATTTGTTTATCCCAAATTCATTTTTTTTGCAACACTACAAGTCAGAAATTTATGAGGCTACAATCATACTTCGGACAGTTTATGAAAGAAGAACATTTATAATATTACCACTATTAAAAATAAATGACAAAAAATAATTTTAAACAGTGTAAAATTATCTTGAAAAAACATGTCGATTTTTTGCTTACTTATAAACAATTAGAATAACTTTTTAACCGTTACCTGTAGAAAAATTATTTTTTCATATTTAGAAAGACTGAATTTTTATACACATTTAAAAAGAAAAACAACTGTCCTAGGACAATTAGGGACAAAGTTAGCCCCCCATTTATTTAATTCACATGTTTTTGCAAATTAATTTTGCAATATTTATAATTATTTTTTGTATTTTTTTTTTAATTAAATTAATACTGTAAATTTCCTTCTTCCATAAACTATCCAAAGTATTACTGTAGCTTCATCATTTTCTGACTTACAGTGTTGCAAAAAAAATAAATTTGGGATAAACAAATTAAATAACGTTTAAACTATTTGACCAATTTCTTCAAAATAACCGTGTAATAAGAAGGTTCTAAGTTAATTTTTACATAAGTTATAAATATTTATAAAAACTCAAAATTTATGATTTATTCTGCAATTTTCTAAGCAACCAATAAGGTTAGACATATTAAGCAAACGCCATATTGAAGTTTTTTTATACCGTTTATGAGTTTCTTACTCTGAAATTTGTTTAAAATGCCTATTTTCTTAGTAATAGACGAAAAAAGCGAAAATTTACCGTTTTTTGATATTCATTTGTTTATAACTATGTATACAGTACGTAAATCGTTCAACTGGACATAGGGAATATACATTGAGAGAGTTGTGGCAACTGCGCTAACCTGTGTTAGTTGAAGCCTCTGTTCGAGTATGAGTTTTTGGTGCAACAGAACTCTTAGAATGATTAGAATGAGTGAGTTTTGAATCAAAGATGTCCATAAATTAATCAAAAACAAAGTTTATGATTAATGAGTTAATAATTTTACTTTAATTTTTAAAATAGTTTTTATTTAAAAACTAATTTCAAAACTAAACAGTTTTCCCATTCCCTTAGGAAAAAAATTATATAGCTACTGCATCATTACTGCATTGTCATATTTTGACGTTTATTTGTGTCAGTCGAAATGAGTTGTCAATTTTGAGGTTCATGCCCCTTAATGCCAACAACTATATTGTCATCGAGAGAGCTCAGTTGCCACAATTATCTTAATATAATACAATGTATGTATTTATGTATCTAAATATATACAATGTACGTTCCCTATGTCCAGCTGAACGATTTACTTACTGTATCATCAAAATCGGCTGCAGTAAATATATAGGTTATTATTATAGATATCCATATTACTCAAAAAATTTTGTTTCGGCCTGGAGTGGGTTGTGTCACCAACAGGTTATTTTTTTTCCTTATTTCTCTGAACTAAAACAAAAACAAAATAAAATTGAATTGAGAAAAATAAAAATAGCAGATATAGTATGGTATAGTTAGACCCAAACCCAGACATCCAAAGTGAAAGTTATCCTCCAACACCAAACTGTTCTATATGGTCCACATAATGTTCAGAAAAAAGTCACACCATTTTGAGCGTCGGGTTTGTGGGGGAGAGGGGGGAGAAATCTGCAAATTCGTAGTTTTTTACGTTTTTCGTCAATATTTCTAAAACTAAGCGGTTTAGCATGAACAACCTTCTACACAAAATTGTTCTACATTAAATTTGAAATAAAAAAGGTCCTATACCTAACCCTTCTAAAATGAACGGTTCCAAAGTTACGGAGGTAGTATAGTATAATTGGTCCAAAAAAAGGCCTAACCCAGACATCCAAAGTAAAAGTTTTCATATTGTTCAGTAAAAAGTTACACCATTTTGATCGTCCGGTTTGGGGGGGAGATGGGGGAGAAATCGGTATATTAGTAGTTTCTTTACGTTTTTCGTCATTATTTCTAAAACTATGCTTTAGCGTAAGGAATGTTCTATAGAAAAATATTCTACATGAAATTTAAAACAAAACAGGTTCCATACATAATTGTTATAAAATCAACGGTTCCAGAGTTACGGAGGGTGAAAATTGGAGGTTTTCGATACTTTTTATATTTACCGATTTCTCTCCCCTCTCCCCCCCCCCCCCCAAACCCGACGCTCAAAATGGTGTGACTTTTTTCTGAACATTATATGTCTGGGTTATGCCATCTTTTGGATCAACTATACTACACTAATATGGGAAATGAGAAAATTAAAAATTGTAAATATTAGAAATACTTACTTATGAAAACACATGCGGTGAAATAAAGTTTAGGAATGTAAATTTCACAGCAAGAATGTAAGAAGAGAATTGAATAAGGCAGACAGATTTTTTGATCGATATGCCATCCCAAGAAGATCAAGGCTACAAGTTTATTATGGTTTATCAAGACTATTTAATAAAATTTGTTTTGTTGAGATAATTACAAATAAGAGGGTGGAAGAAGTTGCTTATCAATTATTAACAGATATATTCTTGACTTTTGGCTTACCATGCATTTTACGTTCCGATAATGGCTGAGAGTTCATTACCGCAGTTATAAATGAGGTAATGTTATACTGGCCTGAGGCAAAATTAGTTCATGGAAAACCAAGGCACAGCCATTAAGCCAAGCGTCCACAGACCCGCATCGTACGCATCGGACGCATCGTACGCAACGGATTTTAGTTTGCCTTGTACAGAAACTTATGTCACCATGTCACCGCGTCCACTGATCTGCATCGTACGGATCGCATTATCTGCGATCATTGCAAGGCAAACTAAAATCCGTTGCGTACGATGCGGGTCTGTGGACGCTTGGCTAGGGTGGATCGAAAAATCGAAGTTACGAAAACTGTTTTGGAATGGTACGCAAAAGTTGCCAATTAATGTTACAAACCTAATCTTTATTTGCGATTTTTCAAAAAAATTTCATCTGCTGCCATCTACCGGGGGTTGAAAAAATAAAAAAAATAAAAAATACGAACTTATGATTTTAATTGAAAAGTTAAGTAATAAGTACATGTTCTTATTATAAAAAAGATATCCAATTGAAATATTTTCGAAATATGTCATATTTATTCTTCTACCCACTCCCTACCCTCCCCTTAATTTTGATTATCTATTGTTTGTAGTCTCTTTTGGACTAAAATTTTGGCATATCTTTGCGCGAATCAATTTTTGCCTTGATAAAATTGTCTCTTTTTTGTGACCCAATAACGGACGAAGATGCTTCAGTTACTAGCTTCATGATTCTCTCTACAGATTGGGTGTGACAGGGAAATGTAGCGATGTCAATGATTTTCTGAGGAGATTCGGAAATAATATTTTTCAAATCATCTACTTTCAAACCTTGAAGCAATCGAGGGCAAGTTATTTTATTGTTTTGTCAATTAATAAAATCAATATAGTCATCTGCTTCAAAATTAATTTGTGGAATAATAAAAGGTCGGATGTTAGATGAATTATTATTGGCCTTAGTTTTTGCATTGAGAATGCGACGAAGTGCAAGCTCTCTTATATGCGGGCGAGTGTCATGCAGCCTGCATAGCAGAAGATTTTCCGGATGTACAAAATAGGTATTTATTTGAAATACAGGGTCTATAAAACTTTTCAAAATTTGCTCAAGTATCAACTAAGCTTAATTGTTTGTAAAACATGCTTTGCACCATTCACACATGATGAACTGCATTTGATCTGAAACCATAAAGGACCATAAACCGTGACAATAAATTTGGTCAGTTCTGTTAATTCTAATGTTGGATTTTCAGTGCTAACATAAAGACGTATAATGTGATTCGCCAACGTTAGCCATCGAGAATTACTTAACTTTTCAGGGCTTTGGTTTATTAAATCCACAGAACCTTCCCCTGTAGAAATTGCGACACAAATTTGAAACAAATATTTCTGATCGGCACTTAAGTCAACTAAATCTACTTCTGGTAACTCAGAGTCCGGCATATTTTCGCAATGCACTATTTGATTTCCTATAGTTCCTGAAAAAGCTCTTGGACTTTGAGTTTGACCGTCAAGCTTTTGGAAAAGATGTCGTAAAAGCAATTCATTAGCGTGAAGCTTATAGATAAATCTTTGTATAGGGCGGCCTAACTTTAACTCTATAGTTGAGAAAATATACCATTTTTTCGTCACGTATTTACCACAGTTCCGTTATATCCTACTACCACTGATTATTCTAGATTTTATCTATAACTCTCTAAAAAGTTCACAATACATACTTTGATCAATGCTTAGAGCCGATCAAGAAAGTGGTACTGTGTGACCTAAAAATATGGAGCCTGGCTCTTGAACTAATGAAACGTGCTCTTCAAGTGCGGTTCTTCTGTGTGGCTTGCCTTCAATATTTTCGATAACGAAGGTTTTATCTTTCCTTGCATAAAACCTTTCCTTGATTGATCTCTTGCTCTTCTCAGTTTGTTTCTTGAAAGTCCAAAGTCGCAGCACCCCGAAGATGTGACTAATAGGATCGGGCTTCTGTTAATAATGCCAAAAAAATGTTTTTTTTTTCGTTTTTCAAAAGCCTGTAAAGGGCAGAATATGTAATTTTATCCAAAAGTCGTAATAATACTTTCTTATTGTCGTTGCTAAAAGTTAATTTTGGTGGGTATTCCAATTCAATTTGTCAATTTTTTTTATTTTGTGATTATTACTCCAACATTTTTTTTCCGTTTTTCAAAGGCCGGTATATGGCAGAAGATGTAATTTTATCGAAAAGTTGTAATAACACTTTTTATGGTCGTTACTAAACGAAACTTTTGTTGGGTATTCCAAATCAATTTGTTAATTTTTTTTAAAATATTGCAATAATCGATCCACCCTAACAGCCATCGTCAAGGTTCAGTTGAGCGGGCTAACCAAGACATCGAGAAAAAGTTTCGTAGTCTTTGATGTGTACCAATGGATTCGTGTTTTGTGGACGTTCACAAAACATAGATATTTACATTCTTTGACCGACTCGATTTGGATTTAACTACAACCTTTAGCAGGTTATGATCGTTTATAAGTAATATTTTGCTTTATTCGCCGTCGTCCTTTCTTTGAAGAGAACTCGAAGAGCTACTCGAATCAAACCAAAAGGTTTGATTTTCGGATAAATTTTTCACAATGATATTTTATTGTCAGGTCAATCAACATGGGGGACAGATCTCCCTCTCTCAGTTCAGAATTTGCGAAGAAAGCATTTGATATTTTTTCTCCTATTCTAAATTTTTAAAAGGACTTACATCATGTTGGGTTACCACAGCTAGGTATGCCCAGCTCAACATTTAGGAAAAGGGTATTCGAAAATTACACTTTGACAGATAAAAGAATGGAAAAAAAGAATAAAAAATGCAATGAAAAAATGTTTTGGAGATGAAGCTGCAGATTGACCATATCCGATAGAAAAAGTGAGAAATGAGCAAATTAAAGAACTAATGAGAGTGAAGGAGACACTAAATGATGAAATATAAAAACAAAAATTACTCTGGTATGGACAAGTGAGAAGGATGGACAAGAAAAGGATACCGCTAAGAACGTAAAAATTGACACCATATAAAACAAGGAAAAGAGGACGTTCTAGATTAGAGTGACACGGACAAACAAAAAACAGAAATGGTAAAAGGAGACCTCACCGAGGTAGCTATATATGAAAATAAAGAATGGCCATTGAGTTGGGGAAAATGGCAAACAGATTATGTATTTTGTAAAGCCACGGATAAGTAAGTAAGTAAGTAAGTAATATCAAACGAAGAATTTATGTACCAGTTAATAAAATTTTTACACTTTATCATTATATCTTACTCAACATACAGGCTGCAACAAAAAGATAGGTGATAGGTAATAAATTAAGTCACATATTCTGGGACCAAAAAGAGTTCGATTAAACCTAACTTACCTTTGTACAAATGTGCGTATACCAAAGTGAAAGTTAGAGTAAAATAAATAAACATATAAATACATATACATATATCGAAAAATGTTAGAGATAGAAAAATTGAAAATGAGCATGTGGCTTTCCTATGACAGGAGCATCGAAAAACATAATAACAGTGAAATTTGTGCATCCCGTAAAATTTTTATGGGGGTTTTGTTCCCTTAAATCCCCGAATGTTTGTGTTCGTTACAATTAAATTATTATTATGTAGTCCAGAAAGCCACTGCGCATCCGCTAAGAAAAATATTGTGATTCGGATTTTTTGCACAATCTTACTCAAAAAGCACTCCTTTTAACAAATTTGCATGTTGCCAGGACCAAAAGGTGGTCAAAGATTTTTTAGACGTTTTTTTGTTTTTTTCCTAAAATTGTTTTTTTGCATGGAAAAAAGTTTTTTCAGATTTTTTGGATCATTCCAAACAGAAAAGGTCGTTAGTGACTTTTCTCTAAAAATGATAGTTTTTGACATATAAGCGATTAAAAATTGAAAAATTGCGAAATCGGCCATTTTTAACCCTCAAAAACTATGTGAAAACTGAAAATTTGAATATTGCCAAGGTAGGTAGATATTCTTTAAACATCGACTGATGAAATCCCGAAGAGTTTTTTGCAATACAATATTCAAAACTCCTTTAATTGATAATCAAGCGTGCGCGACACTATTTTCCACCGTTGCATGTTTATACAGTATGGTGCAAATGAAAGGAATAAATTCGTTTTTTCGTAAACCGGCGTCATTAAGGAAAATCCCGAAACAGGTCGATTTTTATTTTTAAGTTATGATATTGTGGCATATATGAGATACTAGTGGCGTCATCCATCTAGACGTGATGACTAAAGACCGGATTATATGTTTTTTGCATATCGATAACCATCAAAGATACAATCAAACGCTTCAGGATATGGACGAATTATGATAATTAAAGGCGTTTGACACTAATTTAATTTTACATATTTAGAATATTTTCGTTTTTATAACATATTTGGATAGTTTGATCATATTTTCGAACGTTTGACATATATTGGCATATTTTTAACAAATTTTAGCGAAATCTTTGTTTATGTAACAAGAATCGTCGCAGACCTAGGGAAAACCCCACCATGTAACAATGGTTAGGTTTAGAAATGATGCTTTCATGAACTTTTCCTTCCCAACATTGTTCCAACTAACAAAATCTTGCTTATGGTTTCCGATGCTTCGTCATACATGGTCAAAGCTGGCCAACAACAAAAAGTTTTATATCCCAATTTAATTCATGTGACATGTTTGGCGAATGGTTTAAACAGAATGTCGGAAGAAATTCGAAATTCATTTCCTACAGTTAATAGTTTAATGACCAACGTGAAGAAAATATTTTTAAAATCGCCTTTAAGGATTCAGATATATAAAGAAAAATTACCAAATACTCCTTTGCCACCGGAGCCTATAATCACAAGATGAGGAACATGGTTAAAAGCCGCTTGTTTTTATGTGGAACATTTTTCCCTATAAAAGAACTCATTTTAAGTTTTGAAGAAACAAAAATATTGGTGAGATTTCAAAATGCAAATCAATTTTAGAAAACAGGTCACTGCACAATAAGCTTTGTTTTATTAAATCGAAATATGAATTTGTTTATAAAACCATCCTCAATCTTGAAACTGAATCGCTTTCACTAGAAGTCTATTAATTTAATTCAGAAATTTAAGGCAAACGTTGAGAAAGTTTCTGGAAAAATTGCACAATCCATAAATAAAAAATGTATTGGTACTTTACAGAAAACTAGTGCTTTAAATTATTACAGGAAGCAAACCAAATTCTTTGTGGCGATTTTGATGTTAATACCAATTTAAATGCGGAGAATGTTAATGTTTTAAAATTTGCACCAATCACATCAGTTGATGTTGAACGAAGCTTTTCAACATACAAATTACTACTAATGGATAGGCGACTTAATTTTAGTATTGAAAATATTGAAAAACATTTGATTGTGAATTGTTTTTACAAGAAGGAATAAAATGTAGAAACGTAAGTAATAGTAATAAGCACTAGATAGGTAAACATTGGTATATTTAGGTTAATTTTGTCAATATATCTATGGTTATTTAATAAAACTTTATACATTTTTTAGTGCATATTTTCTTGTTCCTTTAAAATGTTTTTCACATATTCCACATATTTGGAACATATTTTAAACTTTTAGGGAATATTTTCAACATATTTTACTAATATTTCAGACATATATATGCACATATTTCAGTCAAAACAAGAACATATAATCCGGTCTTTAGTGATGACATAATCGATGATTTTTTAAATGAGAATAGGGGTCGTGTTCTAGCTCATTTGAAAAGTTCTTCAATTCTCTATTCAGTAATATAAAGATTTACATAATTATTTATACAGGGTGTCCGAAAAAAAGTTTTTAATTAAATTATTTGAAAAAAAAGAAGAATATATGTAATTTGTTTAATTCAAAATACATCTCACTGTTACTCGAAAACTAAAAAATGTTTATTTCACAAATAAACATTGCTTTTCGATTAAATTCATTGTTCAAGCCAGCTCCCGCCAGCCACCTGCCTCTTGGAAGTTTGAACATTTAATTTAAGCGAAAAGCAATGTTTATTTGTGAAATTAACTTTGTTTTCTGATTTTTGAAAGCAGTAAAATGTATTTTGAATTAAATAAATTACATACATTCTTCTTTTTTTGTCAAATAATTTAATTTAGTAAAATTTTTTTGGACACCCTGTATAAATATTAATTGAAATGTTTATATTACTGAATAAAAAAGTGAAGAAACTTTCAAATAAAAAAAAAAACGTTTAAAAAATTTTTGACCACCTTTTGGTCCTGGCAACATGCAAATTTGTTAAAAGGAGTCCTTTTTGAGTAAGATTGTGCAAAAAATCCGAATCAGAATATTTTTCCTAGCGGATGCGCAGTGGCTTTCTGGACTAGTAGTACCATTAGTTAAACACAAAATTTTTAAAACTTTTTTACCTCTAGGTTATTTTTCGATAATCCAGTTTTTATCGAGATGCAGCTTCTTTTTAATATAAAACAGTTTATTTGTTTGAGGTTATGAGTTTATTTGTATTTCATTTAAATATTAAACTAATTTTAATACTTATTATTTTCCAAAAATTTTTATTAAAATACCACAAATTTAAAAAAGTAAGGCAAGGACAACATGAGGTATTCCTAAGCGGTTACCCATCAAAAAGTAACCGCGCTAAACACTGCTTGACTATGGTTATCGGGTGACAACCGTGTAATTCAGTGTGCTATGGCCGTAAAATTGATACCAAAAGGAATTATTTTGACAGATTATACAAAGTTCATACAATTAAGTACAAATATTATTCAGATTGATTTTTAATCTTCTTTTCATCATAATATTTTAATAGTTATTAGCCTATATCCGACGAAGACAAATCCAAAGACACAAAAATTATAATAAATATATTTACTAAAAGCACCAATATATTTTTTCAGACTTTATTTACACTGATACATACGTAACTTTAAAGATTTATCAACTAACATAAGTCCATCGGTACATAATTCACAAATATTTTACGGCTATCCCTACATTTTCTGTCTTTACACGGCAAATTACGTGCAGTAAAATTCACACTGGTATGGATATGTAAATATTACTAGAATGTCATTCGACTTGGCAATGTCATGATTAACTTTAAAGAGATGGCTTTTGAATGTTCTTGGATAAGTCTTATTTGTATAATTGCAAATTATTAATTCAGTTAATAAATGTGATAATTTTTTCACTAACTATATATTCAGTGATTGTAATAATCTATACCTATGTACAACAAAAACCAATAAAAACTAAGTGATTTTTTAATAATATATTGTTACTATGGAACGCTTGCAATTTTGAACATGTTTAACATCAAACTACTTGGATCACAGAGTATATTATTCTGATGTATTCTCTGCTTGGATCTTTCACAAATAAAACACAATAAATAACTTTTTATTAAGTTCACGTCTTAAAGCAATTATTTATCAAATACACTATATGTATATCAATATTATTTAATCAACAACTCAAAATATTTCCGATGCCATGTCAAATATTTAAAATTGTCACTGATTGTCACTGTCTGACTGACAATATGCTGACAATATTTTATTCGACTGAGTGCGTTGTAAGACAAAGATAGATTCGTAAAATATTACCACGGACATTGTGTTCATTTTTTTTGAATCCTGAAAAAAACCAATTAATATTTTTGAAAAATTGAAACGCAGAATTAAAGGCTAAATTATTACCGAGGGCCGAAAGTCCCTTAGAATAAATAAAAAGTTTATTTTGAATGAGATATTTGAAATTAAAAATCACACTAAATTTTCTCATAGTTTTTCACCCTTGAACTTATTAAAATAAACATTATAGAAGTTCTCAGGGACTTTCTGCCCTCGCTAATAACGTAATCTTTCATTCTGCGTTTAAATTTTTCAAAAATACTTATTAGTTTTTTCAGGATTCGAAAAAAATTAATATCCCCATTTGAATAGCATTGCAGCCGAAAATACGTACCAATCCCCTTAATACTGTGTGTGTAGTTCATACTGTCATTTTTATAAAAAATTTCTTTCAACATTTTTCCCAATCGCGCCTAAAGAAGTAAAGTAACGTCAATTTTTTATGGGCCCAAAATCTAATAAGTTTCATATTATTACCAGGTCTTTATAATCTTTATAATCTTACATTTATAAATATGTGCTCGATTTTAGAAATCAAAACGGGAACTGGTGTATGTTTTCAAAAAAAAACTGAGAGTGTGTCGAAATGAATTTATTAAATTAGCTAATTACTTTCAGCATTTTAAATGCGATCATCAGAGCTATCGGCTCATAGTTGTAAATACCTCAAACGAAGAGAAATTATTGAACAAACACATTCAATTTTAAAAAGTGACCCAGGGATCAAACCACTGCTCAGGGTAAAAACCCTTAAAATATAATATAAAATAATCCCATTTAATAGGTTTTAAAAATGGCTACCATTTTACAATTAACAACTGTTACTTAAAATTAACAACTGTTACTTAATTGTAAAATGGTAGCCATTTTTAAAACACATTAAATGTGATTATTGTATATATATTTTATTTTCAGGGATTTTACCCTGACCAGTGGTTTGATCCCTGGGTCACTTTTTAAAATTGGAATGTGTTTGTTCAATGATTTCTCTTCGTTTGAGGTATTTACAACTATGAGCCGATAGCTCTGATGATGGCATTTAAAATGCTGAAAGTACTTAGCTGATCTAATAAATTTACAGTGGAACCTCGATTATCCGTCGGGGCACCGGACTAAGGGTATGACGGATAATCGAAAAGACGGTTAACAGAACTTTAAAAAAAATAAAAATACATAGTACAACCCTCAAAATTTATTTGCATGTTTTGTTTGACAATAAAAGAGGTATCTAAGTTAGTACAATCGAATCAATTTTGTTTAACTTTTTCTGAAATAAGTGTTTGTTTTACTGTTTCTTCACATTTTGCAATTTGCAACGGCTGAATTTCTTAATCGGCGTAAGATCATGCAATCTACTTTATTGGCTTCTTCTTGTCGAGAGTACCACTCGATGAATAGTTGCATGTGCAATGCAGCTTCTCTGCGCAAATCTTTGTTAGTTGCAATAGCTTCATCGATATCGCCACCATCAAATTCCAAGTCTGTGTCAGCTCCGGAATCTGTTTCATCCACCTCTGTTGCCACGTAAATAAAAACAAAAATCGTTGACATAAACAAATGCTGTGGTAGCACAACTGTACATTTCAGAGAATTTCGTTTGGCTTATCGCAATGCTCAAAAACAAAATGAATTGTTGACTCAATTTTTGCTTATGTAGTCAATACAACTTACGGACCCTGACGGTCAACAAAGGTTACGGTTAATGGAGAGACGGATAATCGGGGTTTCACTGTATTTTGACACACTATCAGGTTTTTTGAAACCATACACCAGTTCCCGTTTTGATTTATATAGAAGTGTGTACAAGTCAAACAGTAGTTTTCGATTTTAGAAATGTTTAAAATGTCTAGAGAAAACTGGCGTATCGAAAAAGTACTAAGAAGCAAAAAGTTTTAAATACATTGTTTTTAACTAATAGTACCACAATAATATGGCCATCTTCTAACAAATAGGACACTAATAAAAAAAGCTAACGAATACCATATAGATCTGCACTTATCGTTCGTTGACTATGAAAAAGCATTTGACTGCGTGGAAATGTGGGCAATAGAAAAAGCTATAAACAACTGTAGAATAGATTCCAGATACAGAATGCTAATACATAATATATATAAGAAAGCAACAATAACAGTACAATTGGAAGAAACCACAAAACCCATACCAATTAACAGAGGAGTGCGACAGGTAGATGTTATTTCTCCTAAACTATTTACATTAGCACTGGAAGATGTTTTCAAAACAATGGAATGGACAAACATGGGAATAAACATAAATGGAAAGAAACTAAACCACCTAAGATATGCAGACGATGTAGTAGTCATAGCATCAAGTTTTGAAAAACTACAAACCATGCTAATCGAACTAGCAAATGAATCCGAACCAATAGGTCTAAAAATGAATTTTTCCAAAACAAAAACAATGACAAACACACAAAATAATAGAAACGTAATACTAAACGACACCACAATAGAAGCGGTTAATGATTATATATATATTTGGGACAGATGATAAAAGTAAATAAGGAAAACCAAACAGCGGAGGTAAAAAGAAGGGTCAGATTAGCCTGGTCAGGATTTGGAAAATTAAAATGTATCCTAAAGAATAAAAAAATACAGCAATACTTAAAAACAAGAATGTTTGACCAGTGCATACTCCCAATTCTCACATACCCATGCGAAGCATGGACCTTGACCAAGGCAAACATAGATAAAATAATGAAGACACAAAGAGCCATGGAGAGAGCAATGTTAGGAGTAAAATTGACAGACAAAAAGCAAAACAACTGGGTAAGAAATAAAACAAAAGTCAAAGACGCAGGAAAACATATAGCCAGACTAAAATGGAGCTTTGCAGGTCATAACGCTAGACAAACGGACAATAGGTGGAATAGCACGATACAACAATGGAGACCATGGACAGGAAAGCGAGCAAGAGGACGACCCCAGATGAGATGGGGAGACGATATTAAAAAGATAGGAGGAACGCACTGGAAACAGAAAGCACTAAACAGAAGCGAATGGAGGAAACTGGGGAAAGCCTATGTTCAAAATTGGACGAATTAAAGGGCAAAAGAAGAACCACAATAATAATTTAATTGGAACGTACCCAAACATTCGGAGGATTTATGAGAAAAAACCCCCATAAAAATTTTATGGCGTGCACAAATTTTACTGTTAAAGATATTCCTGCCATAAGAACACACATGTCAATTTTCAATATAAAATATCTAACGGTTTTGGATATATTTAAAAAAAGTCGATTTTCATTTTGTTACTTAAAGGGCTGTAACTTTTTTATGTGCACATTGTTTTGTACTAAGGTAAGTTATATTCAATCGAACTATTTTTGGTCCCATGTGATTTAGTTTATGACCTACCTTTTTGTTACACCCTGTATATTTCAATTAAGTTCTCATTTTAGCTGAAAAATACCGGCAGTTCTCGTAGAAGAGGCTGCCGTTGTTTTCATTAATTATCTTCATAATTAAACATTAAAAAACTTAATTTACTTTGAAGCAAGATGAGCTTTAAAATATAATTCTTTAGATAATATTTTATTTGCAACTTTTAATTAGAACAGAAAATCTGTTGTTATATTTTTTCTGGACTATGTTTTTATGAACTACATACTTCAACCAAAAAGAGAATCCCGAAGAATTTAAAATTAAATTTAAATAAATTTTTAGCGACCTATACGAGAAAGATAATAATTCATGATAGTTCCTGTTTTCAAATGGACGGTATAATTAGAATCGTAAAATCCTTTAATCAATAAATTTTAATACATACAATACTTTATTATAAGATATTTCTATTAAAAAGTATTGTATTTTAAAGGAAAAGCGACACCTCGTTTCATAGCTCAGCGATAATTTTAGCACTTTTAATTATATAGGCCAATTATATTAGTCCTGGTTATTGGATAATTGTCAAGGCCATAGCCCAAAAAAGAATAAGCAGAAAAAGTAAGATTGAGGTTATGTTATTAAAAGGTAAACATTGTACTACAAGCAAAATACCATTGATTAAAATCACTTTAATAATTGCTTATCATATCAATATTGTGGAGCAACATATAATTTTTACAATTTATAACACATAATTTGCGAAATCCCATTTTCTTCAATGAGAGTAGGTATAAAATATACGTCAATTTGACAATTTTAATTAACAATATAAAGTATGTGGCTTGGTTCTAAAAGGACCAATGTCAATATTTCACTTTTTTGTACAGCTTTATTTAAAATTTGATATTGACAAAACAAAGCGCAAAAAATTGACATTGGCCATGTTAACACAAAGTTACATATACCTCGTCCAATTTACTTACCGTTGCATGTCATCTGCGCCATAGCCTGTGACACGATACCAACACGAAATATTTAGGCGGTGGGTGTGTTCTTTTTTAGAATCAAAATGATTCTAAAGGGGAACACACCTACCGCCTAGATATTTCGTGTTGGTATCGTGTCACAGGCTATGGTGCGGATGACGTGCAACGGTAAGTAAATTGGACGAGGTATTGGGACCGTGCAAGTTCGGCAAAGCGACCTCTATTTCTACGCTCTGTACTTTTATTCGCACTTTTAATTATATTGGCCAATTATATTAGTCCTGGTTGCTGGATAATTGTCAAGGCCATAGTCCAAAAAAATAACAAGAAGAAAAAATAAGATGCAGGTTATGTTTAGCAAACGTAAACAATTGTATGTAGTAAATAAAATTAGTTATTAAAATGCAGTACTGCAAGCAAAATACAATTAATTAAATTTACCTTTATAAAATAATTGCATATCATATCAATATTGTGGAGCAATATATAATTTTTCTGCGTCAATAACAGAAGGTATGAAATATACGTCAATTTGACAATTTCAATTGACAATATGAATTATTTAAGATAGTTGCAATATTTCTCCGCGACTCGCGCACGGTCGTTTCTCGTTTCCCTTTCCAAGTACTTGCACACCGCGAATACTGTGGCTTGGTGTTAAAATGGCAAAAGTCAATTTTTTGCGTTTTGTTTTGTCAATATTAAATTTGAAATAAAGCTGTACAAAAAAGTTAAATATTGACATTGGCCCTTTTAGAACCAAACCACAGAATTATTTATGTTAAGGAAGTTACAATATTTGTCCGCTATTCGCGCACGATCGTTTCTCGTATCTCCTCCAAGTACTTGCACACAGCGAATAGGGTGGAACGCAGTTATGGAATAAAATTATTCCTGTACTTGTTTTGAAAATTTTTAACAACGCTGAGGCCCTTCAATTTTTATATATAAACGTGCACTTTTTGAACGTTTCAGTAAGCCTAGCATAGTTCATAAGCTTTATTTTTAATAGAATACCCTGTATAAGGGCTGAGTGGATGAAGGAGGTATGTAACAAAAAGTAAGTTTTGAGATATTTGACCCCAAAGTTTTCATTGTAGAACTTTTTTGTAGTTATTGGTTTTCAAATGCTTAAATAATCATACTGTTCTCATGAGTGGTGAAATTAATATGGAAGTTGAGAAAATGTTTAAATATCTGCTGACCAGACAAAAAAAAGATGTTGTGTACATACCTCGTTCTTCCACAAATATTTTGTATATTTCATCTTTGTCTAAAGGATAAAACAGGTTATATGCATACAATTGAAAATACTGTTGTGTAGATATTCAAAATAATATTTATTTTTAATACGTATACATATTTTAATAACACCAAGGATATCGAAAATTGTCACCCCTTAAGTTTATCCATTATTTTCACGCAAAATAAGCTCATAGAACCACCTGTGTTGTTCTGGAACGAAGGGAAGATGTTGTGTTAAGTTATCAATTTTCTCTTTTGATAGTGCACCGGTTTTCCTGAAAAGTCTTGGAATGTCAAAATCTTCGGAAAGTGTGGAGGGCTTTTTCAAATTTTTAAAAATATTGACTTTTTTAAAAGGAGTACCATAATCGAAACTCTCCTTGAAGAGGTAGGACCCATAGGTATCTACACGGATCCATTTAATGCCATCACGGAAATATACTTTTTCATTTAGAACATCTTTTTTTCTATTCATCAGTTGCATTTTATTTAGAAGGTTCTCGGTGTCTTTGAAATGATGTTGCATATCAATAACCATATTATTCTTTTTATTGGCAGATGCAATAATTTCACGGTATTGTTGTGGAGTACAAATAGTTTGATGTTTCCTTAATCTTTTTTCAATTCGGCCAAAATCCCGGTCTGAATCCAAGTAGGAATGACCTACTTCAGGAAACTTATGGTCGATTATTTGGAATATTCCTTTTTGTATAAGATACTCATAAACACACACAATTAGGAAATTTTTGTTTTGCCCTGCACACGAATCTGTCCAAATAATTAAATGATTTTTTTGTTTAAGTGCCAGCTCAACTTCAATGGTTCTTAAAAGACAACTAGCGATCTCACTACTACCCCTGCATGCTTGGTCTTCAGTCCATGTACAAAAAATGGTTTTATCAACTTCTTTAGTTATAATATGTATGCCTAAATTATAGAACCACATTTGGCGGAGGTAAAATGCTTTAGAAGTACTGAGTAGGCAACGGCATCGTTTGTTGGAGGTCGAATGTCATATATGCAACACCATCTGAATTTTTGGCTAGTTCTCTGTCGATATTCTGAGCCTCAAACGCTGCTTTATAATTTTCAATATGTTCCTCATTTGCAGCACCAGAATCGCAAGTGCTGCAAGTGTCACTTTTCGGGTGTCCAAACGATAAGTTGAATTCATTGTAAAAAATATTGCGGTACGTGCATTCTTTAACTTTAAATCGATTTTGGACTTTGTCTGCATTACATGTATCAATATAAAGTTTATGCATAATAGGAAGCGATAAAAGCGGAGACAGATATTTCTTATGGATATTGCAGTTTCTTGAATAATGAGATAATTCTGAAGGGAAACTTGAAATATGCTGGATTATACAAGCTACAACATCATCTTGAATTTTATTGGGTCTATTTGAGTGTTTTCCTCTTTTGTCTGGTAGAGGAGCAGCTAAACCCATCTTAATTTGCTTTTGGATTAAGTCAACCTTCTTCATTAGGGTGGGCCGAAAAAATATTTTTTTATCCGATCGAAACGGGGTAGATTTTAAAAGTTGCATTTGGGGTCCTAAAAGAAAACTGCAAAATATTTTTGCTGAAAAAAAATATCTTCAGTCTGCGCATTTGACTTAAAATTTCAGTTTTTTTGGTAAAAAGTAACTTTTTGGAAATAATTTTGTACACATTAAGAAATGAGATAGAATGACCGGGTAGCGTTATATATGTTTGTTAACACTAATAGAATAACCCCAAACAGTTTCATTTGTCTTATGCAACATCTTCAGTCAGGCCCGGACTGGGCCGCCGGCCCACCGGCCAGCGGGCCGGTGCGCCTTTTGCCTTCGTTAGTAGGTATATATCCATTAAAAAAATTAAACGCTGAAATTTTTTTTTAACCTTTACACAAAGACTAGGTGGCAACCATTCCCCTAAAAACTGTTTTTACTGAATGAAGAAGCTGCTATATAGAAACCTATATAATGAAGCCAGTTGGTACAACAAAGTATAACTTTTATTAGGTGTCAGATAATCAAATAGCACAGATACGCGCAGCGCCCTCGAAGACCATTTTTACGATTCGGGCGCCTTTCGTAGGTATCAATAATTTTCGCTGTTTCTGTTATAATAAATAACTTAGATACGACTCGCGGCGCCCTTGAAGACCATTTTTAGATTCCTTTGTCTTTTGTAGGTATCAATATCCACTGTCTCTATTATAATAAATAGCTTAGATACGACGCGCGGTGCCCTCGAAGACCATTTTTAGATTCTGGCGCCTTTTGTAGGTATCAATATCCGCTGTTTATATTAGTTTATATTATAATAAATAGCTTAGACACGACGCGCGGCGCCCTCGAAGATCATTTTTAGATTCTGGCCCCTTTTGTAAGTAACAATATCCGCTGTTTCTATTATAATAGGTAAATAGCTTACTTAGATACGACGCGCGACGCCTTCGAAGATAATTTTTACGATTCGGGCGCCTTTCGTAGGTATAAATTTCCGCTGTTTCTATTATAAAAATGGTCTTCGAGTGAGCTGCGCGTTGCATCTAAGCCATTTAATTATCTGATACTTGATACAAACAGTGTTACATCCCACAATTGGCCTATAATAGACAGGTGTAGTTTTCTGCTCTCCATAACTACATTATACATATAGGATTGTTGCGCCCCTGAATCCTAAATAATGAAGCCATTGGGTACAACAAAATACAACTTGTCAACTTTTATCAGGTATTAGATTGTTGCGCCCCAGAATCCTAAATAATGAAGCCATTGGGTACAACGGATCTACGAAAAAAGGTCGCCAACAATTGGTCGAGCGAAAAAATGTCGCGCACATTTGAGCGCGTATCAAAAGGTCGCCGGCGAAAAAACAGCGCCGACGAAATAAGGTCGCGTGCAATTGATCGCGCGAAAAAAGATCGCGTCAGAAAATATGTTTTCATTTGCATACTTTAACTTTCCTTCACACTTAATCCAGGCTTAGGTCAGATTTAGATGATGCAATAGAACTAAAGGATTGCTGTTAAATAATGACCCAAACAGTTAAATATTTTCTTATTAGTCATTTTAACCTATTGGTAAAAAATATTTCGTCAACCCAATATTGACTTCTAAATGACTTTAGTTTTATTTTCCACTTTAAATAATAGGAAAATAATTGGAAGTAAATAATCCTATTTGAAATTGATCATGTAAAATGTTCGACCAATTTAATGGTCGAATTAAGGTAATTTTAACTGTAAATGTTGTAGGGAAAGTACCTAGAGGTATTATTTCACGACTTGGCAGTGTCGCAAAATTTACCCTTGGTTATTTAAGAGTAAGTTTTAATATAAGCTTAATATATTTTACAGGGTATATACTACATATAGATAGGGTAGGTTAAGGGCTACCATCTTTATTAAAATAAAATTTCCCAAATAAAATAATGATATTGTGGTTAAAAATTATATAACAGGCACAATTTCATTAATACATTGTCACTGGTGAGTACTTATTGAAGATATCATAGTTAAAGAATACATTTATATTAATAACAGATTTGCATACTTTAACTTTCCTTCACACTTTATCCAGGCTTAGGACTGGCAGTTAGTAACTGGCGTGTTTAAAAGTTTTTTTAATTTTAATTTTTTTATTTTTTTCTAATTTTTATTTTTTTTTTATTTTTATTTTTTTGTGTTTTTTTAATTTTTATTTTTTTTTTGTTTTTTTTAAATTTTTTTTTAATTGTTTTTTAGTTTTTTATACTTGCAGTTGAAAATTTTGGGCAATTCCTCTTAAATATTCTAGATTTGGCCGGTTCCCGTATTGCAAACAAATCGTTTTTATTCGCCGCGCTGTATCTTTATAAATTTTTTTTTGAGGTTGTTGGTTTCCAGCTATGTATTGCTCCACTTTTAATCGATTTAAACTCTCTTCTTTCTTTAGCCCCGTAATAAACTTCCATAGATTTGGGTGTGCTGCATTTAATATCGAGGAGAAGCTGTTGTGCCAACCTTCGACAGCATTATTAGTACGCGGTAGATCTTCCTCTATAAATTCGGAGCAATTCCAAAGATTCCTTGGAAACATTGGCGGTCTTCTTTGTTGTCGTCGATCCAATCTGCCTATCCATACATCCTCAAAGTAGTTTATTAAAGGTGTTAGTAAATTTTCATTTTGAGTGTAAAACTCGCTGTCCAGTAGCTCTCCGAATGTTGCAACAACATCTACTTCAGGTACGAAGGCTAGGGCTGCCAATTGTCGCAGATGTAGAGCAAAATTCGCGTCTTCTGTATAAACTTGTTGCAGTCCTGTACCTTGCATGTTTCTCCACAAACATTGTGTGAAATGAAAGAAACATCCACGGATTCTGACTTCAGGAAACTCTTGTTGTAAAGCATTAATTGCTGCTTTTTCATAATCCACCATTATTGTTGTAGGACGTAAACCTGGTCGTAACGTTTTTAATTCATGGAAGAGTCGAGTGTATGTTGCCTGAGTTTTATTAGGAAGTAGAGCAAAAACAGTTGGAATAACGTTGCTATACTGTACGCCATGTATTGTATACAGCTGACCAAACAATAGAGGAGTACATGTGAATGTTCCATCGGCATACCAGTGTTCACAGCTCGCCATCAAAGTTAAATTTCTTTCAGTGGAAAATATTAAAATTCTCTGTTCGTTTGGACCACTGTCAAATAAAAGAAACGGTTCGCCGTTATTGTTTCTGGTGTATTCTTCCGGAATAATAAGCTCTGTTAAGCTTCTTGGATTTGCCGGAATAGCTTCCACTCTTTGGCGTGTGTTCTGAATAGTTCGCTTTAGGGATGAAATAGAAGGTAGCTGCCCAGTTGCACCCACAGACACTTCTTGTGAAACGGTAGTATGACAGCCCTGGGCACTAAGGCTATCTTCTCCCGGTGAGGGTGGTTATCCCTTATCCGAGGGTGGAATAATTGATACGCTTACTTGTTGAGTTGGTTTATTTACACTCGCATTAGTATAAGCTGGTAGCACCTCACCCAAAGAACATCTCGTGTAGAAAGAGACACTATCTTTAATGTGGAAATATTACGTCTGATCACCAAAACAGAATGACGAATGTCTCATATAATAATAAAGAATTCCCTTGTTATAGTTTAACTGTTTATATATTTAGAAATGCCTATTCAGCATCGACCATGAAAAGTGTTTATAATTGACTCTGCAATTATTAGTGAATCGTGATCTTGGCTAACAATATTTATATAATCGAATGAA
Source organism: Diabrotica virgifera virgifera (assembly GCF_917563875.1). NCBI lineage: Eukaryota > Metazoa > Arthropoda > Insecta > Coleoptera > Chrysomelidae > Diabrotica > Diabrotica virgifera. The sequence goes on along the minus strand of NC_065448.1, from coordinate 180,446,170 downwards.
GGTTGTAATGTTGTTTTGATGACATAAATAACTGAAAGTAATTATCGTAGATAATTACAGGGTGTTTTTAAGATATATCTACTGAGTACAGATGAATTCTTGTACACCTTCCCTTTTTAGGAATTTTCCGACTACGGGGAGGGAAATATGCAAGTCGTGCTACCAACCCATACTGTGTTGTAATCAATACAAAAAAATTTAGTTTATATACAACTTCCTAAGCCTACGCAAATACATAAATAATATAAAATGTTCGTTTAACAACATTGTTTCGTAACATGTAACAAAAATTTACCACTTTGCAGTAGTATTTGTTGAACTAAAATGATAAGATGAAATGAATGAAGGAAGGGTGATGAACTGATAATGGAAGTATGGAGAGACAGAGGCAAACTGAATAGAGTTGGCTAGCAAGAGCTGCAAGAGAACAACTTGACACTCAAGGATGGATACGGCTCGTTTGCATGCCTGTCAAAGAACAGTAGCTCAACCTAAAGAGAGATGATGACTAGAAAAGGGAAATCTTAAGATAAAAATATATGTTCAGAAAATAAATTAAATAAATATAATAATATAATAAAATAGAAGAATATAGAAGATAAATAAAATAGACTGAATTATGGGCGCCAGAATTTGGAATGGACCAAACTTCCAGGTATCTTACACTGCTGTAAAATATTCAATATATTAAATTATTAAATTCAAAACTGGGAAGAAAAAAAAATAATTGGTATACAAAACAAATACATATTTATTATATATAACTATCTAGATTATTGACAACCTCTAAGTTATGACAAGTGTAACTATGTAACTCTAAAATGACAATGAGAAATAATTACCTATTGTGATATAAATATAATTACCTATTAAATTATTATTGGAGTAGCTTTCCTAGGAAGCATACCCTCAACTTACATCTAGGTTAAATGACAACCCTTCCCCAAATAATAGTACGAATAAAATACGTACAGCCTAATTGAATACTACCTGATAATATAATAATAAAAATACCTAATATAAATAATATTTTTATATAACTCTCAATGAGTTGACGGGTAACAAGTCCCTAAATGAACCAACGTAGTACTGGATACAAAAACCCTTTTATGACTAGTGGTTCTTAATAATAATAACAAGTAAAACTAGTACCGTCCTGAGGGGCTAGGTACTAGGGATTGATTAAAAGTTAATATAAAAAGGAAATGATTGATACGTTAACGTTAAATAATATTTGCAAAAAACTAATAAAAATTGATAAAGTATGAAAGCAAGTTAAATGATTTTAAAGTTAGAGAATTAAGACAATTATATATTTAATTTACATGGGAACAAGTCTAAAATTATTATAAACCAAGGGAAAAGAACATATATGTGGGAAGAATATTCGAGCTCGAAACTTCTACCAAGGAATTATGTAAATTTGGGGAACACTATCAACTTTAGGTATGGCTCTGATAAATTACAGTATACTTATGTTTTTGGAGGAAAGAAAAAATATATGTAATTAAATTATGAAAGTATAAGTATGCTAAATGTCCTGAAAAATTAAAAACAGTATGTCTTTAACCGTTACAAATAAATGTCCCCAAACAAACCCCTTTTCACAGGTTCCAATGTTCCTTGATGTCTAATACCCAAGTCCGTGGTACGAAGCTAACACCAATGTGGTGTAACGGTCCAACCGTTACTGAAACTGCCCCTCTGAGGGTTGCAGGAAGAAGAACCAAAATAAACAAGATCAAATGGGAGGCTGTATATCCTCCAGACCTGTCCCTTGTCGATTGAACCCTGGAAGTGCCTACCCGTGGTGTTGTTGGGTCTTTATAAGTTCATACGTCGTTTGAGATTTCTCCCGAAGGGCTAAAACCAAAAACATTCCCAGTTTATTTCCAATAAAACCTGTTATAAAAAGAAGTAAAAGAGAGAAGTTGACGAGGAAAGGTTTTTAGAAGAGAAGACTACAAAAACTCGACCTTTCATTGACCCCAAAAAAACCTATCTACCTTGACATTTTAACCATAGGTTGTGATAAGAGTTTTAACACATATGGCCTTGATTAGAATAGACAAGAAAACTTACAATTTAAATGTTGGATGTGATATTTTTGTTATTTTAACAAATAATATGTTTTTTTTTTCAAAAGTAATTGTATATGTATTGTATAAAGAAATAGGTACTGTGGAAATATATGAACATACTAGATATGGGAAAAGAATTATGAAGTCTATAAAGTAAGATTTAATAAGTTTCAGGAAGTCATGACATAATTTTCAATAGGTTTTCAGAACTGGAAAATTTTGATGAACATAACCACATATTAAGTATATTCTTAGAGATATTTTCTGGATACATTATAGACACTGCAATATTCTACATCAAAGCCAATCGATGACTTGATTTAAATTCAATCCATAATGAAAATAATATTACAATGGCCAAAACTAGGACGCCATAATGAAAAACTAGTACACATAAAAAACATACCGGTGCAAAATCCTTCTTCTTACAGTTTCATTATATTTCGTCACTTTGATTCAAACACAAACTTAATAAAATAACTGGCAATACAGTAATAATTGAACCATGCGGCTAAAATATAATTTTCTCAATCACTTATTGTAAGAGATTACACCGCCCTTCTTGGCACTTCGCAGAGAACAATCACCCTCCTTGCTCCGTTCGACTTGATGACAGCTGGCGACCGGCGTCAATGCCAACTTCAAAAATCTATCAGTGATGCCACAGCACCTAGGTATGACGTCATCCAGAGGATTTTGTGCGAACGGCTTGTTTTAATTACGAGAAAAATAATTTTAACCATAATTAAATAAGGTGTTCCCATTAATAATTACTTAGATAAGTGATGGAACGTCACATTCTCCTACTGGGAGGAAAAAAAATTTATTAAAAACTTTTTTTTTTTATTTATACTCTAAATATTAAACTAAAGTAGTAGTAGTGTATTATTTCGCGTTGATTCGCCAGATTACAAAATAACCACAAACCAAGGAATAGAGGAAAGCAGGAGAGTCCCTGCAACAGATATCATGACTTACAACAGATGACTCGAAGTCATATTAAAATATCCTCGGCATTGTCTAAAGCCAAAGATAAACTAAATAATTTACTAAAGTTCATAATAACAAATAAATGTCGAATGGGCCCGAAATCCAAAATTGAACTATCCAGGGACATCAGATTTATAAAATGTATATCCAAGGACGAACAACCAGGCAAAGGTGTGAGCCTGTTCGTACAATAACGCAAATAAATATACTGAAGTAAGACCAAAGAAATCAATAACTACAATAAGTGAAGAATCGAACACTTAATCCATATTTGAACTAACAATGGACACCAGATTCGTAATAGCATATCCAGAGAAGAACAATCAGGAAGATTTATGGAACAATTCTCACCAGTGCCAAATAATACAAATAGTAAACATATCAAAGTCATCCAAAAACTCATTAATCAAAATAAATGTGGAATCGGACACTTAATCCAAAGTCGGACTATCAATGGACACCAGATTCATAAAGCATATCCACAGAAGGACGACCAGGAAGATTTATGGACCAATTCACACCAATATTAAATCACATAAATAAATTAGGTATACGTACACCCACATCCGGTAGTACGAGCCTATACAACCAAATAAACAAAATAAGTGAGGAATCGGACACTTAATTCAAAATCGGACTATCAATGGATACCAGATTTATAAGAGCATATCCAAAGAAGAACGATCAGGAAGTTTTGTGGACCAATTCTCACTAATACTAAACTAAACAAACTAATGTCTAAGGAAAGAAGTGGGAATCTACTAAAAATAAACAATTGATTTGTTCAAACACCTCAAATACTAAACTAAGGAACCTACTATGTATATGGGTAGTCAACAACAACCATACTATGAAGTACGAGACATAATATAAACTAAGTACTTCCCTAACAAATGGTAAACATGTAACTGGAAGAATTGGACTAATTACACAAGGATGGTTAGGAAATGCTGCAGACATTTCCCGACCAGAAATAATTTGATGGATAAACATCAGCGTACTCTGCTATGAAAACATAGGTGACGAAATCGGATAGCAGTGATCAGTTGCTGAATTTCGAACCCACGCATTCACTAGGTTACCTAGGAACCCACATTAACAGAGTATTGGCTGACTAGTTCTTAAGAAGAAATCCATACATACATCAGAATTCCAACTAATTCCAGAATCATACTGTGTAGGGCATAAGGACATAAATTATTACAAAGTATTTAAGATATCTGTGACAAATGTTGATAAAGTAAACCAATATCAAGTTAAGAACCACCACATCTTTCCAATATGGCAAATCTAATAACAAGATAATAAAAGATACATCTATAAAAAAAAGTAGGTAATCAAATATCAAAAATACAACATACAACCTGAGAGAAGTAGTGTATAATATTGTTAGTTCCATAGTTCCATACCAAATATCAATATTAAACCAACATACTTGTATGAGCCCATATTCAAATATATAAATATATAATAATCAACAACCCTTCTATACTAAGGGGTGAGGTGTACACTCTATAAGGTACAAGTAGGTTCTTACTAACTGGATAATCCTACTAACAGCATTAGTAATTAATAATGTTGATTCATAATAATTAAAGTGCAACATTAATAATGAAAAAAAAATGATAAGCTCATACATAAGAGTACTACATAAATAATTAACCTAATGATTCATAAATTGGAAGTCATCTAACAACCATGCCAAAAGATAAAAATGGAGCTATGTACCTGCTCTATCTGGTGAATAAAACATTAAACTAAAATACTGAATCTTAATAAGGATCGAGCTAAAGACAAATAGAGGAAGAAGTTAGCTCAAACAACCCTATAAAGTTAATCTTCTTCCGAAGATGACGAATCAACCTCATCCATGGTGTTATCAGGCAGTAAATCCTTTAGGTGAAATTGTCCAATTCGTCTGTTAGTCGAATTGTCCTTCAATTCATATACTAACGGAGATATTACTTTCACAACCGTACAGGGAATATATTTCTGGCAAAATTTTGCCGAAATAGCATCACCCTTATTAGACTTTACAAAGTTTCGCTTCAACACTCTATCTCCAACGAAGAATCGCAGATCTCTTTTCCTCAAATTATACTGCCGCTGGTTCCTTAAATAGGAAGTTTTTAACTTCTTCCTAATGTCAGAAAAAATTTGAGGTAGAGTCTGGAGATCATCTAAGCGATGAAGGTTATCGGATATCTGAGGGAGATTTGTGGAAGTGTCTGAGATTGCACCAAAATAGTCACCAGATAAAGCAACATTTCTACCAAAATTGAGATATGCCGGAGAACATTGGGTCACCTCATGGACAGAGGTCCTTATGGCTTGAGCGATGGAATGGATATATTGATCCCAAGCTCTGTGATCTGGGAATGTATAAGACCTAAGGGCTGTGACGATACTGCGATTCACTCTCTCAGTATGATTGGCTTGAGGATGGTAGGCAGCATTATAGAAGGTCTTCTGAACCTTATATTTAGCTAAAAGATCTTTAAAGGCCTTTGATACAAACTGAGGACCGTTGTCACATGACACAATTTGGGGAACACCATACACCAAAAAGACTTGTTCTTCCAAATATTTCAAAATTGCTGGAGTTGTGGCCTGACGAAGAGGACAAACTAAAGGAAATTTGGTGAAATAATCCACAACTACCAAGCAATAGGTATTACCCTTGTAGCTCCGAGGATACGGTCCAATGAGATCCATTGAGATCATCTGCCAAGGAAAATTAATGTTCCTGAAGGACCCCATAAGTCCAGCTTGTGGTAAATTACTTGGTTTACAAGTAGCACAAACCATGCATTTAGAAATGTACTTTTTAATAGACTTCCGCATGCCAGGCCAATAATATAACTCAGCAATACGATGAAAAGTTTTATAAAAACCAAAATGTCCAGCAGTAACTTCATCATGAGACATACGTAATATGTTTTCCCTATTTGGCGTAGGTACAACTATTTTCCAATCTGACATATTGGATAAGGCCTCTATAGGACTTAAGATATGTTTGTAGAGTATATTGTTCTCTACCTTAAAATCGGGATAATTTTGTGGGTCTTGAGTAACCCTATCAATCATATTCTGATACCACTCATCAGGAGTTAATGTGGACAAATCGAATACATTAAGGTCATGGACACGGGAAAGAGCATCAGCAACCACTACACCGTTGGCCTTTCGATGAACAATTTTATATGAATAGGCAGCCAGTTTGCATATCCATCGGGAAAGTCTCTGAGATGGGTTTTTCATACTATGAAGCCATACCAAGGAACTATGGTCCGTAATTATAGTGAAATTACGACCCTCTAAATAATAACGGAATGCTTCCAACCCATGTATGATAGCTAAGAGTTCTTTCTCCGTGGTGGAATAGTTTTTCTGGGCCTTATTTAATTTCTTACTCGTGTAGGCTATGGGATGTTCAGAGCCATCTTTCAACTGAAACAACACGCCACCAGAAGCAGTATTAGAGCAATCAGTCATCAAATAAAAATGCTCGTTAAAATTAGGTGACATCATAACCGGTGCGCTAGTTAAAGCCTCTTTAACGCGCCTAAAAGCTTCATCGGCCTCAGGAGTCCAAGTAATGGTCTGCCCTTTTTTTCTGTTCTTCAAAAGATCAGTAAGAGGTGACAACAAGGTAGAGTACGAAGGTACAAACCGGCGATAATATCCACACATTCCCAATATCCTACGGACTTGGGTGGTGGTCTTAGGTATAGGAAAATTCTTAATAGCAACTATTTTCTCCGGATCAGTCCTTAGACCCTGGTTATCCACAACATAACCCAGAAACTTAAGACTAGGACGACAGAACTGACACTTATCCAAATTAATCGTTAGATTAGCTTCCTTAAGACGTAAGAATAACTTATCTAAAATTTCCATATGAAGGGAAAAATCAGGAGTGACAACCAAAATATCGTCCAAATAATAGAAAACATAGGGCTCTAACTGTGGACCAATGACTAAATCCATCAGACGACACATTGTCTGAGGAGCAGAAACAAGACCAAAAGGCATGGTGACAAACTGGAATAATCCTTTACCACTGACAGCAAAAGCAGTATACTTCTTGCTCTCTTCACTCAGTGGGATCTGTAAGAAGGCCTTAGACAAATCTATCGAAGAGATGTATTTGGCATTCTGAAGTTTGCTCAAAATCACATCAATTCGGGGAATTGGATAAGCATCCCTGTTAGTGGTGATACTGTTTAGTTTTCGACCATCAAAGCAGATCCTGAAGGATCCATCTTTCTTCTTTGTTAACCAGAGTGGGGAACAATAGGACGACGTTGAATGTTCTATGATATTTAAAGCAAGCATCGAATCTACTTCTTTTTCTAAATCTGCCTGCCAGGCTTGAGGTATGGGATACTGATATAATCTGAAAGGAGTAGGATTTCCCACCTCAATAGTGTGAGATATTAATGAAGTACGACCTAGTTTGTCATTTGAAGAAATAGTAGTAAACTGAGAGATCATATTCTCCAATTGCCTTTGTTCAGAACTAGATAAACTGGAAAAATCATGAATAGCACTAAGGGTAGACAGATTAAATTCAGATATGGAAAAAGAAAAATCAGAACAACTTAAGGTGCTATTAAAAGCATTGAAGAAGTCCATACCTAAAATTATAGAATTCTGTACAGAAGGAATAACATAAAATGTAATTTTCCTACATAAATTTGCCACTGTGATTTCAATTTGGAGTTTGCCTGTAATAGATTGGACTGTACCATCTGCAGTAGATACATGCAAAGATGAAATGGGCATAATGGGAATATTAGCATTTTTCAATAAATTTAATGAATGTGCTCCTATCAATGAAATATTAGAGCCACTATCTAATAAAGCTAAACACGATTGTCCTAAAATTTGAATAGGTAGATATGGCCTATTATCATTTTGTTTCCTAACTAATAAAGAGTTAATATCTAAATCTAAAATATTTGGTTGGATACAACCATTATATGGAACTACTTCACCATCAAAATTATTATTATACTTAACACTACCAATTAAAGAAGAATTTGTGGCTTTGCAACCCTGTGAATCATGTGCGTTCAACGTATCATGACTAAAACTTAATTTCTGGACTGATTTTGATTTGTGGTGTGTGCTTGTTTCCTGAACGATGCCTTCTTCCCTTTCCGATTGGAAGATGGGTTTGAGTTGCTTGGTGTGCTTGGGCCAGCTGTCTCGTTTTCTGATGGGGTTTGATTCCCTGATTGGGTGTTGGACGGAGAAACGCTCAGGGGACGGACCTCCGACATTTCGTTTCCCGAACACTTGAAACAATTTCTTTTGAGGGTATTTTCCCTACCACAACCGTGGCAGAAAATACGAGTTTGAGGGATACCACAATCATTGAACTTATGATTAGACTGGTGACAATTCCAGCAAACAACGGAACTGAAAACAGAAACATTATGTTCAGGGCCCTTATTTTGCCAAGAACGTTGTCTAAAGGAAGTTGGTTGAGAAGAAGAGGGTCGAGATGAAGATGGAGGCTGAGAAGACCAGGATAACGTTTCCTCCAAACGTTTGCACTTTACAGTGAGATCATCAATACTCTGGATGTCCATAAGAGCTAACTGTTGATGGTAAAAAGGTAATAAACATTTTAAGATGATTTTTATTTTGGACAAATCAGATAAAGGAGTGTCTAAACGGCTACACATGCCTAAAATAGTGTTAATGAACATAGTGACAGACTCCCCTGGTTTCTGCTTATGGTTTTTGATTTCATCCAAGAGATCATCCTGGTATGAGTAAGGAAGAAAATCTGACTTCAACTTGCGAACCAGATCAGACCAACAAGATAAATTACCTCTATTATTCATGAACCAGGTAAAAGCAGGACCAGTAAACAATTCAGCTGAAGCAGCAAACAAATTTTCTTCAGAGACACCTCTAGATACACGAAGACATTCGACCTTTTCTAAAAATGTAATCACATCATTGTGCTGTTTTTCACCGGAAAATGAAACACCCCATTTGTGTACTTGCACGGGTTTGGAGTATGTGAAACTAGGAACGACACTGACTGGAGCATTAGGAGTAGATGTGGCTATGGGGTTAACCTTAGAATCAAGCTCACCCTCCAATGTAAGGATTTTAAGAGAAACAGACTTTTTAAAAGGTTCCTGCTCTTCTGTAGTACACTGTAACAAGTGTACCCGGCCAGAAATATGAGCTAGACGAGATATTAATCTAACATATTCATTGTCCTGTACAGTTCCCCTAAACTTCTCTATTTTCTTCGACAAGCTATCCAACGTTTCGGATATTCCTTTCCGTTGGTCCTCAAAAGGGATATGTACAGCCGAAAGTTGGGTGAAACTCCTATTGCCTGCTTCTTGCTTCAAAGCACCCCGCAGAAGATTGCGTTTTCTATCGACGGTTGCTGACTCCTCTGGTACTACGTCCCTAATTTTCAACTCATAGTCCAATTCGTCCACCAGAAGATGTTCAACTTTAAAAGCACACATGATGAAAGCAAAAATTATTGACAAGCAATCCAAAAGTCAGAAATACGAAATATACTTAAGTTTGTATGCAAAATATATAGGTACGGAGAAAATATTAGCAACACACCAACAAAATCAAAAATGGCCAGCAAAATATATATCAAATAAATACAGTAAATAAGGTATAATCAAGTAAATATAGTACCTAAATATTGGAAAAAAAAATTTTAGCTATTATACTTGTACCCAAAAAAAATATGTAAGTATTAACGATCAACTGTACATACAAATACACCACTGGCTGAAGGAGTAAAATTTGCAATAATAATATTATATAATATATATGTTAGTTACTTATACTTCGTTTCAAATTCAACCTAGAATGTAAGCTGTATGACAACCTATAAAAGAGGTTTCAAAATCTCAACTAATTAATAGATCCAGCAGTGACAGTATACCTGTTAAGTATTAATAAGTAATTAAAAACAAAATAAATCAGAACAGAATGTATAAAAAGATATCAGAAGGAAATAATATAAATAAAAGAAAAAAAATGAACTAAAAGAACTACTGTCTTAGAACCTATAAAAGGTTGGCACCAAGTTGGGCTGCCGAATGTAACAAAAATTTACCACTTTGCAGTAGTATTTGTTGAACTAAAATGATAAGATGAAATGAATGAAGGAAGGGTGATGAACTGATAATGGAAGTATGGAGAGACAGAGGCAAACTGAATAGAGTTGGCTAGCAAGAGCTGCAAGAGAACAACTTGACACTCAAGGATGGATACGGCTCGTTTGCATGCCTGTCAAAGAACAGTAGCTCAACCTAAAGAGAGATGATGACTAGAAAAGGGAAATCTTAAGATAAAAATATATGTTCAGAAAATAAATTAAATAAATATAATAATATAATAAAATAGAAGAATATAGAAGATAAATAAAATAGACTGAATTATGGGCGCCAGAAGTTGGAATGGACCAAACTTCCAGGTATCTTACACTGCTGTAAAATATTCAATATATTAAATTATTAAATTCAAAACTGGGAAGAAAAAAAATAATTGGTATACAAAACAAATACATATTTATTATATATAACTATCTAGATTATTGACAACCTCTAAGTTATGACAAGTGTAACTATGTAACTCTAAAATGACAATGAGAAATAATTACCTATTGTGATATAAATATAATTACCTATTAAATTATTATTGGAGTAGCTTTCCTAGGAAGCATACCCTCAACTTACATCTAGGTTAAATGACAACCCTTCCCCAAATAATAGTACGAATAAAATACGTACAGCCTAATTGAATACTACCTGATAATATAATAATAAAAATACCTAATATAAATAATATTTTTATATAACTCTCAATGAGTTGACGGGTAACAAGTCCCTAAATGAACCAACGTAGTACTGGATACAAAAACCCTTTTATGACTAGTGGTTCTTAATAATAATAACAAGTAAAACTAGTACCGTCCTGAGGGGCTAGGTACTAGGGATTGATTCAAAGTTAATATAAAAAGGAAATGATTGATACGTTAACGTTAAATAATATTTGCAAAAAACTAATAAAAATTGATAAAGTATGAAAGCAAGTTAAATGATTTTAAAGTTAGAGAATTAAGACAATTATATATTTAATTTACATGGGAACAAGTCTAAAATTAATACAAACCAAGGGTAAAGAACATATATGTGGGAAGAATATTCGAGCTCGAAACTTCTACCAAGGAATTATGTAAATTTGGGGAACACTATCAACTTTAGGTATGGCTATGGCTCTGATAAATTACAGTATACTTATGTTTTTGGAGGAAAGAAAAAATATATGTAATTAAATTATGAAAGTATAAGTATGCTAAATGTCCTGAAAAATTAAAAACAGTATGTCTTTAACCGTTACAAATAAATGTCCCCAAAACAAACCCCTTTTCACAGGTTCCAATGTTCCTTGATGTCTAATACCCAAGTCCGTGGTACGAAGCTAACACCAATGTGGTGTAACGGTCCAACCGTTACTGAAACTGCCCCTCTGAGGGTTGCAGGAAGAAGAACCAAAATAAACAAGATCAAATGGGAGGCTGTATATCCTCCAGACCTGTCCCTTGTCGATTGAACCCTGGAAGTGCCTACCCGTGGTGTTGTTGGGTCTTTATAAGTTCATACGTCGTTTGAGATTTCTCCCGAAGGGCTAAAACCAAAAACATTCCCAGTTTATTTCCAATAAAACCTGTTATAAAAAGAAGTAAAAGAGAGAAGTTGACGAGGAAAGGTTTTTAGAAGAGAAGACTACAAAAACTCGACCTTTCATTGACCCCAAAAAAACCTATCTACCTTGACATTTTAACCATAGGTTGTGATAAGAGTTTTAACACATATGGCCTTGATTAGAATAGACAAGAAAACTTACAATTTAAATGTTGGATGTGATATTTTTGTTATTTTAACAAATAATATGTTTTTTTTTTCAAAAGTAGTTGTATATGTATTGTATAAAGAAATAGGTACTGTGGAAATATATGAACATACTGGATATGGGAAAAGAATTATGAAGTCTATAAAGTAAGATTTAATAAGTTTCAGGAAGTCATGACATAATTTTCAATAGGTTTTCAGAACTGGAAAATTTTGATGAACATAACCACATATTAAGTATATTCTTAGAGATATTTTCTGGATACATTATAGACACTGCAATATTCTACATCAAAGCCAATCGATGACTTGATTTAAATTCAATCCATAATGAAAATAATATTACAATGGCCAAAACTAGGACGCCATAATGAAAAACTAGTACACATAAAAAACATACCGGTGCAAAATCCTTCTTCTTACAGTTTCATTATATTTCGTCACTTTGATTCAAACACAAACTTAATAAAATAACTGGCAATACAGTAATAATTGAACCATGCGGCTAAAATATAATTTTCTCAATCACTTATTGTAAGAGATTACACCGCCCTTCTTGGCACTTCGCAGAGAACAATCACCCTCCTTGCTCCGTTCGACTTGATGACAGCTGGCGACCGGCGTCAATGCCAACTTCAAAAATCTATCAGTGATGCCACAGCACCTAGGTATGACGTCATCCAGAGGATTTTGTGCGAACGGCTTGTTTTAATTACGAGAAAAATAATTTTAACCATAATTAAATAAGGTGTTCCCATTAATAATTACTTAGATAAGTGATGGAACGTCACAAACACTTGTCACTCACTGTGTTTTCGGATTGTAAGCATATAATCTATTCTTATGTATTTCCTTGATTTTATTGTTTTCTATTCTGATTTTACAATTAACGTTATTTACTTCTGTTATCGTGAAAGGACCTACATAAAGACTATCAAACTTACCATTCTCTTCCCTTTTTACAAGGACTAGGTCTCCTCTTTTAAAGTGTTGTGGTGTTGCTTTGAGCTTATTCTTTTCTTGCCGCTCTTTTTTGTCTTCATTGCTTCTAGTGAGGTGACCTATCGTGTCTATGTACGCTGTGTCCTCTGGTTTCGAAGAAGTGTCCGATATCACGTCTTCTTTGACAAGTGTTCTATTCGGTTTGTTAATGTGACATTCATGGCATTGTTTAACGTATTTTCTTACGTCTTTTTCTAAATTTTTCCATCTAAATCTTGCTTTTAGCTTCTTTATTAGTCTATTTTTCTTTAAGTGTCCTCCGAACATCGGGTGATTATGGTATTCTTCTATTAATCTGTGTTTTTCTTTGTCATCTTTTATTGTTTCTGGTACTTCACATATGTATATTTCTATATTCTTCAATTTTTTATTTCCTTCTTTAATAAATTCATCAATTGTGCACATTTTAAAAATAATATCATTTACGTATATTTTTACTTTACGTACTGCATTCTCTACCGCCAGCTTATCAAGCTGTACCAACGCTTGGTTTAAATCGAAACGATTCAATCCTGTGGCTATGCTTTTGCTGCATTTTATTTTGTTTTTGGCCCTAATGCTCAGTCTTGGTGAGATTAGTTCTGCTCCAAAGGACAAAATTGGTAGTCTATGCGCCTCTAAATTATTTAGTACCTTCCTTACTGTCTGTTTGGTGGCTTCTGGCTGTAGTGCGAGTTCACTTTCAGCCTTTGTTTGTCTTGCTTCTTTCTCCTTTTCTTTTGCTTGAGCTCTTGTTATAGCTAGTATATGGGCGTTGTCTATGTATAGGTTTTTTAGTTGATGCAATGTTATTCTTGAAAGACTATCTGCGTAGTTACTTTTCCCTGTTATATACTCTATTTCGAAGTCATATTCTTCTAGGTCTAATCTGATCCTCGTGAGTTTTGAGGTTGGTTCTTTCATTGCAAATAGGTGTGTCAAAGGTTTATGGTCTGTTTTTACTTTGAATGTTGGTGCTCCATATAGATAACATTTAAAATAATTAATTCCCCAATGAATCGCTAGTAATTCCTTAACGATTATAGGTTTATTACATTCTCCTTTACTAAAACTTCTTGATGCATATGCTATAGGTAGGTCAATTCCGTTGTAATCTTGACTTAGGATTGCTGAACAACTCTCATTGGATGCGTCTGTTGTTAAGATAAACTGTTTGTTGAAATCAGGATATTTTAAAATTGGTGGTTTCGTCAGAGATGCTTTAAGCTTTTTGAATGCTTTTTCACACTCCTCGGTCCACGAAAATTCTACTCCTTTCCTCGATAATTTGTTGAGTGGTCTGCATATTTCCGCAAAATTTTTAATAAAACGTCTGTAATAGTTGCAAAATGCTACAAATCTCTTTGTTTCTTCCGCTGTCTTAGGTGTCGGATATTGTTCAATTGCTGCATATTTTGCTTTGTCTGGTGATACTCCCTCTTGAGAAAGATCATGTCCTAAATATGTTACTTCCCTTCTAAAGAATTGACATTTTCCTGGGTTAAGTTTCAAATTGAATTTTCGACATGTCTCGAATGTCTTTTTCAGGTTGTCTAAGTGATGTTTTTCGGATATTCCAATTACTACGATATCGTCCATGTAAAGAAATGCTTTGTCTGGTGTTAATCCTGAAAATGCTATTGACATCATTCTTGAAAAGCTATTTGGGCTTACATTTAATCCAAAAGGTAATCTGGTAAATTGAAATGCTCCATTTTCTGTGCTGAACGATGTGTATTTTCTCGATGATTTTTCTAATGGTATCTGGTGAAAGCCTGACATTAAGTCTATAACTGAAAACCATTTTGCTCTTCCTGGTTGATCTAATATCGAATCTATTCTTGGTAATGGAAATTTGTCTGTAACTATCTTCTTGTTCAGTTGTCTAAAATCTATGCATAATCTCCATGCTTTTCCTCCATCTATAGCTTTTTTCGGTACCAGTACTACTGGGCTGTTGTACTCGGATGTAGATGGTTCTATGATTCCTTGGTCTCTTAGGTTTTGTACTTGTCGATTTAATTCCTCTGTTTGCGCATGAGGTGTCCTATAATTCTTGATATATACCGGAGTTTGGTCTTTAACTCTTAGTTTTTGTTCGTAGAAATTGTTACAGGTTAACATATCATGCCTTAGGGCGAATATGTCCGAATATTCCTCGCATAACGATACTAAGTTGTCTCGTATGTATTCTGGTATGTCTAATTTCAGTGATTCTCGTAATTCTTTTTTTCTGTCCTTGCTGTCGTTGACTAGCCTATATATATTGAATAGTTTAATATCCAACGTCCTGATTGTGCTTGCGTCTACATTTACTGTTTCGTACGTTGTGTTCAAAATTTTGATGTATGGATTATTACTTGAAATAATTGCTCTTGCTATGAATATTCCTGGTTGTATTTCTTGCTGTTCCACTATCCTGTCTTTTTTAACGTTTGAAAAATTTTTACGATTCTGTAAATTTCACATCTAGGCGGTATTATTATGGTGTCATTGTCTATATTATCCAGAATTTTCGTACTAATGTAACAATCGTTGTCCTCTTTAATGTGCATTTTAAGGTTTGCGTAATCTAGTATACATTGAAAGTTAGAAATAAAGTCTCTCCCAATGATTCCGTCTGTTGGAATTGGAAAGTTAGGTTCTACCAATTGAAAGATGTGTTCGAATCGAGTTCCTTTTACTTCGAGTGTTGTCTCAACTTCTCCCATTGTTTGCAACTCTCCTTTAGTGACTCCTTTTATTTTCGCCTTTGTGTTTGGTTTCACCTGTTCCTTCATAAAATCTTGTGAACATTTTAGTATTGAAATGTCAGCTCCTGTGTCTATGATAAAAGTGCTTGTGTTTTCAAGAATTCCTGTTTTCATTCGTACAAACTTCGTTAGGTTTAGGTCGAAGTTGTAAATGTTATATTTTATTTCTGCCTGTGTGCTTCCAACTTGTTGTTCATTCAAAACCCCAACTGCTGGTTTTCTTGCTCTTCTTGACTGTCCTCTATTTCTAGTAATCTTACGTTCCTGTTACGTCCGCCTCTCTGGTTTCCTCTGTATGTTTGATTGTTAAATTGTCTGTATCCTCTGTTCGAATAATTTCGTTGATTGTCCGTTGCTTCTCCTTCGTTCCGTTGTCCGAAGTTATTTCTTCTTCCTCTGTCATATTTGTTATGATATCCTCTTCTGTATTGCTGCTGTCCTCTCCTATTCTCGTAGTTTGTCCTATAATTTAAGACTCTTCCTTGTGCATTTTCTTCAGTCGTATCGATCGACAAAAATTTAGATGCTACTTCCTGCGGTGATGTAAAGTTACCTGCTTCCAGTATTATCTTAGCTTTCTCTGCATTAGCGTTTCGTTTCATTGTTGTTACTACAGCTTCCGTCGTATATTTCTTTGCTAAGTCAAGTGGCATTCCTTCCGCTATGTATGCTACTTTTAATTGTTCTGCTAACTCTTCCACTTCAGATGCGTACACTGCTGCATCTCTATGCCCTTGCCTTTTTTTGGCTAATTTGGCTATTAAATTCTTCGGATTATCACCTTTTAATTCTTTCTTTAGTACTTCAGCTATCCGTGGAATTGTATCTTCTGTGGTTATTAGGTTCCTAGCCTTATTGGTGAGTCGCGTTTTTATTAGCGTTACAGCTGTGTCTTCATGACCTTCTGCCAATTTTCCAAGTAGTTCTAATGCGTCTAAAAATGGTTGTAATTTCCCTGCGCTTCCATCGAACTCGTTGGGCAATATCTTGCTTGCGATATTCAAAAATTCATTGATTGTCAAAGCCATGTTTAATATTGTTATATCTTGTTTTATGTCACCTTTTTTCTCTTTTATTTCGTCGTTAATTATTTCTTCTTCTCCTTCCTCGTCGCTTTTTCCTTCTTCTATTTCCTCATCGCTTTGTTCCTCTTCAACTTCCTTGTCGATTGGTTGATGTATTGAACTTGGAACCACTGTTCTCACATTTACTGCTTGAAATGATCGTATAACTTTGTCTCTGATTTTTCCAAAATATTTTTTGCACGATTCCCTTTGTTTGTCCGAAAGTGCTTCCCAGTTTTTCCTAGTCAATTGTGTGAACTTGTTATAAGCTTTAATTAGCTGTGTCGTTACTTCTTCCTTTATGTCCTTAGATTTCGGAACTTTTTTCTTTAAGACTCTTCTGCTTTGCCTGTCTATTTCTTGTGCAATTTCCTCAACTATTTTGACAAAATCTTCCCAAGTAACTTTGTTGCTACTCATTTATACATAATTTTTTTTCAGCTTCTGCACTTCTTAGCGAAAATATAAATTCGATAGTCTTACGGTGTATATAGATTTGTAGTATATAGATATATAGTAAAAATATAGAGATAAAATAATACGTCAATATATGGTAAAAATATGTAAAAATTGCAGTAGTAATAAAAATTCAAAAATAAATAACGTTATATTAACCCTTGTAAATAAGTAGTTAGAATAATAATTTAAATGTATTATGCATATAGCGTATATTTGTTATATCGTATATTTATTTTGATAGGTATATTTACGATAGCAAATATTAAGATCATAAAATTTGCAAAAATGTACTAAAAATCAGTAGTCAAATAATAAATGAATAAAAGTCAGCAAGGATAAAGTATACGTTGATAAATATGTAAAAATCATATAAAATTGTATCATTGCGTCCTATAATAACTTAATATGAGGGTAAAAAAAATCTTTTTATATTGGTAAATATTGGTAATAGAATAGAATAATTAAGTAAAAATAGGTAAACTTGAAACATATATTAATGTAATTAAGGTAGCACATAATGTTTATACTTTATACTTTATATTAATCAGGAAATACCATAAAAATAGCTAATATGGACTTACCACTTTTACACGTCTTTGTTCGTATCACAAGTCCTCGCTGCACGTTCCATAGCATTGTCCATTGTCCATTGTCCCACGATGTTCCATCTCCATACTATTCCATTCTCAGCTCCGCGTCGGCCTGATGTCTCCATCCATTTTACATACCACACTGTTGTCTAAGGTGGTCTAGGTGCCTGAACATTGACGTGTTTCTCCATACCTGTCCTGTTCACCAGTCCTGCGTTCTTCCCTGGTTCTGGATCGCCATATGACAGCCCTGGGCACTAAGGCTATCTTCTCCCGGTGAGGGTGGTTATCCCTTATCCGAGGGTGGAATAATTGATACGCTTACTTGTTGAGTTGGTTTATTTACACTCGCATTAGTATAAGCTGGTAGCACCTCACCCAAAGGACATCTCGTGTAGAAAGAGACACTATCTTTAATGTGGAAATATTACGTCTGATCACCAAAACAGAATGACGAATGTCTCATATAATAATAAAGAATTCCCTTGTTATAGTTTAACTGTTTATATATTTAGAAATGCCTATTCAGCATCGACCATGAAAAGTGTTTATAATTGACTCTGCAATTATTAGTGAATCGTGATCTTGGCTAACAATATTTATATAATCGAATGAAGGTTGTAATGTTGTTTTGATGACATAAATAACTGAAAGTAATTATCGTAGATAATTACAGGGTGTTTTTAAGATATATCTACTGAGTACAGATGAATTCTTGTACAGTAGCTATGATTCCTTGTGTTGTTAGTTCAACTTGATGAGCCAGTTCTTTCATTCTGTTACAAGCCTTTTTTGCTTCTAATATTGACGCATCGGCAACGTGGTTGTGACTTGTACTTTTCACTACTTCATCTCCCACTGTGTGAACTCTCCCGGTACATTTATGCTTATTGTACTGAGCGCACTTCCAAATTGTCTTTTGATCAATCGTTTTTTCCTTTCTATGGATATATCCATTATACACCAACATATTGGCACCTTTTTGACTCTTTACGTAAGTTAAGACCATCTTGACAAATCGACAAGCTAATGAATAATGAGATATACGGTATTTTTCCCATCTTCTTATACATCCAAAATACATTAAAAAGTAATAAAAGTACGTTTCACGAATATGGAATAATAATTACCACATTAGTGAATAACGCACAATTAGACAAAGAACTTTTGTACAATATTTATTTTAGCATTTCCAATAATGTCTTATCGTAATGACTTCATGGAATTCCTAATAAATACCTACACAATAAGGTGCCCTTATCTAAACTACTTATTCTTCACTAATCTGCATAACGACTTTCTACTAAGAACCAATTATGCTAATTACCGGTCTCTGAAAATACCAAAAATAGGTAAACTGGTACCTGGTATTCGTTTGTATGTAATATATACTGTAAATAGAACTATTATTACTGTACATTTTTAACGATATCCGATTAGGAAGAGCAAACACTTTTAAACACGCCAGTTTTTTGCTGACAGTCCTAAGCCTGTAAAAAGTGTGAAGGAAAGTACCTTTCTGAATTTAGATCCATATATTAAAATTATTCACGTAGAACAAAAAAAATACTTTCTTCATGTTAAAAATTGTTCAATTTTCAAGTATATTCACTTGAATAACCTGAAAATACCATATGAAATAATTTCCCATTCTCCTATATTTCCCATCTTCCTACACATCCAAAATACATTAAAAAGTATTTAGATATACGTTATTTTTCCCATCTTCTTATACATCCAAAATACATCATCATTCTCTTTGCCTTATCCCTATGCGGGGTCGGCTTCCCTAATTGCATTTCTCCACACAATTCTGTCTTGGGTCATATCAATGTTAATCCCCTTTACCAACATGTCCTGCCTTATCGCCTCCCCCCAGGTCTTCTTTGGTCTTCCTCTCCTACTCCTTCCAGGAATCTGCACTTCAGCTATTCTTCGTATTGGGTGATTAACGTCTCGACGTTGAACATGACCGAACCATCTTAACCTATGCTCTCTCATTTTGGCATCAATTGGTGCCACACCTAGACTTCCCCTAATATACTCATTTCTAATTTTATCCTTCTTTGTCACTCCACTCATCCATCTAAGCATTCTCATTTCCGCCACATGCATTCGTTGTTCCTCTTTCTTTTTCACTGCCCAACATTCAGTTCCGTACATCATAGCCGGTCTTATGGCTGTTTTATAGAATTTTCCCTTCAGCTTCATTGGAATTTTTCTGTCACACAACACACCACTCGCTTCTTTCCACTTCATCCATCCAGCCCTAATTCTACTGCATGCATCTCCATCTATTTCTCCATTACTCTGTAATACCGATCCTAGGTACTTAAAACTATTGCTTTTCACAATCATTTCACCATCCAAAGATACCATTTTATTTGTAGTAGCTCCATCTTTAAATGAACATTCCAAATACTCTGTTTTTGTCCTACTAAGTTTTAAACCTTTTTCCTCCAGAGCTTGTCTCCACTGTTCCAGTTTTTGTTCTAAGTCTCTTTCACTATTTCCTACTAACACGACATCATCAGCATACATTAAGCACCATGGAATGTTACCCTGTAGGAATGTTACCCCATGGAATGTTATACATCCAAAATACATTAACAAGTAATTAGATGGAATTCCAAGACTAATCGGCTCATAATGCATAAAGTTAAAGTATGCAAATAGAATTTCTTTAGAACCTTTTTGAAAACCAATTGAATGGTTTTAATAATGTAAAACATGACGCGATCTTTTTTCGCGCGATCAATTGCACGCGACCTTATTTCGTCGGCGCTGTTTTTTCGCCGGCGACCTTTTGATACGCGCTCAAATGTGCGCGACATTTTTTCGCTCGACCAATTGTTGGCGACCTTTTTTTCGCGACACCGGGTACAACAAAATACAAATTGTCAACTTGTGTATCAGATATTAGATAATCAAATGGCTTAGATACGACGCGCGGCGCCCTCGAAGACCAATTTTACGATTCAGGCGCCTTTCGTAGGTATCAACATCTGTTGTTTCTATTATAATATAAGAGTGTTACATCTCACAATTGCCCTAAAATATATGAGTGCATTCTTCTGCGCTCCATAACTAGGACCATACATGTAGGATTGTTGGGCCCTAGAATCCTACATAATGAAGTCCGTGGGCGTAGTAGAAACGCAACTTTGTCAGAATGCGCAAAAAGTGGCCATTTTAATGTTTGGTATAAATGTTTAAGAAATTCGATATGCATCCTTTAAAAATAAGAGCTTGCCGATATTGTAACATCCCATTAATCATTTACATCCTATTTATACTCCGGGCACTGAAGTGAGTCAAAAAGTCGCCTCACTACTGGAATCTCGTGCCTGATGGCCTCCCTGGCCACATCTGTAGCAGGAGCCGCTCTGTTTTCTCCCTTGCAGTCGGTTTTACCATGACTGCACTGTAGGCATCTGAAGCATCGCTGGACATGCAGTCTCTCTTTCGTATCTTGCACGAGTTATAGCCAATATGTTCTTTTTCCAGTGCTTTTTTGGCTGCGATGCGCGTCAGTCTGACTGTGACGTTTGTGTTGCCTTCTCTATTTTCCCTTATAGAGACGAGTTTGATGTGTTAGATTTTCTTCTGCCGGTATATTCTTCTGCCGGTCTTTTTGGCATCACTGTCTATATTAAATATATCCACCTGGTCCCGATAGCCCCGGACGTTCTCTACTTCGTTTTCCTCCGTGCGGGCCACGCTTATCTTCTTCAGGTGTTCGGCCTGTTCTTTCCATGCCACTTCGAGCTTTAGGTCCCTCTACCTAATCTTCTTAGCGCTTTTGACACCAATTTGACTCTTCCTCGTGTCTGCACTGCCTTTGTTTAGCTTTAGCAACTCGGCGTAGGATTTTCCACCTCCCTTCACTATCACCTTCTGCGTCACTACGTTCATACTCCTCCAGCGCGAGGTGGAGGTCCATACCCATAAAGGTGACTTCGAGTAGCTTCCTGAGGTTCCTACCTCTGTAGCCCCCCCCCCTATACTGTTAGCGCCGCCTCTCTGGTCTCCAGTGTCTATGTCTTCCCTCAATAATTTAGAGATAATTGCCAGTAGTCTCTTGTCCCCTTCCATTTCTGTCACCCCTTTCTCAACAGGTATCATGAAAATAGTCTGACGATTTCCCCGGTTCTCTTTTTCCTGACTCTACCTTCTAATTGTGATCATAGAATTAAGTGGGAAGTCTCTTTGTCTGCATGTACCTACTGCACTTACTACCAGTTTCGGTTTTTCCTGGTCAGATCGTTGGACCTTTCCCCTTCACCTAGAAGTCCAGGTTCCAAGACCATTACTAAGTAGCCTGGAGATTTATTTCCTCTTCCAGGTTTGACGACCTTAAAGTAAAATGATCTTCCTATTCGAATTTATAATGTTAATTTTTTCAAAGCCTTTTTCCCTTGAGTTCAGGACCGTTGCGATCATTTGTATCTTTCTTTCACTAAGTTATTCGGGAAAGAACTCTTCGAAGTCCATTTCTGTGGACACGCTTGCCGTCTCTTAGTCGTTCCTTCCTCACCGCTTTTCTCCACTATTATATTTCGGTTCTCAATGCTGCCGAGGGCGACTTCTCTGAAAGTTCCCTCCATATCTTCGGTGGACAGTGGTCTTCGACAGTTTAACGACAGCGCGAGACGGTTCTCCAATAGGAAGACGATCAGTGGAAAGACCACGAAAACGATGGAACGACAACTTACTAGAAGCACATTGAAAAACAGACAGTCATGTCTATACAAAAAGAAGAAGATGTCTTTGGTGACTCTTTTAAGGTTTTTTACCTCATTCTTGATTTCGACTTTCGTGTTCTTATGGTCGGACATTAGTTTCACTAAATTATTTGTAACTCTGGTAAGTTTATTCATTGCTCTTACCAGAGCCGTTATTTCGGAACTCTACTCCTTCTCTCTAGATCTTTTCTCCCCAAGTGAGGAGCTCCTGTCCAAGGTTGCCTCCGCTGGAAGCTCCGTCTTGTTCAGGTCCCTACCCCTGACCGGAATTCTTTCAACAGATCCCATTTTTCCGAAGTCTCCTTCCTCTTTTCTTCTTCGCTGAATACTTTCCCTTTGTTCCCTTCACTACTGATGAACACGATATTATCATCTCATCATAGCTTGTTCCAGCTTGCATCATCACCGGTGACTCGCTCCATTGTCCCTTCGTTTTGTTTTATTTTTTCCTGCGTGATTAAATACTTATCCATATAGTTCCCATGAGTATGGGCGAATTATACTGTCCGGCGATGCAGTGCGCCCTTACCCACGTTAAGGCTTGAATTTCAAATTTCAAAGGGTTTCGTCAGTTCTCCGAGGGCTCCGTTTGCGGCTGTCTGATCTAGGTCATTCGCCACTCAGGCACGGATCGCCTGACACTGTGTGGTTGCGGATATTTTATCTAGGTTTACCCTTCTATTATATGGAGTGTTAGAGCGCTCTAAAAATTTGAAAAAATTCAAAAAGTGAGTTATATTGAACACCAATCATGATTGTTGTTAATTGTTTTTGAACCAGTAGATTCCTCTGTAGAAGCAGTTGAAAAATTACTCAAAAAAATTTGTTTTAAATCTCCAGAGATCATCAAAAAATGTAACGGAGTAAAAGGGATACTGGGAAACTGAAGCTATATTTTTAAGGCATCTTAATATAATTTACTGTTGCCAATAAAAATAGTAAATTACTTTATGGATTTAAAGTAAATTAACTTAAAAAAATCACAAGTAATATTTATAGAGTTACTTGAAAATACATGCGTTAGGATTTGATAAAAGTTTGATGTAAAAAAGGGTGGGGGGTCTGGCGCCTTTTTTAGGATTTGGGTTGGCGCCTTTTTTATGTGCCAGTCCGGCCCTGTCTTCAGTGTGCGCAAGAACCACCAATTTACGTGATTTTAAGGTTAAATACAATATTTTTATACCACTTACCTTTTCTAATATTTGAAGTCTAGTTGTTTTGAAAAGTCTACAGTCAGCTTTTTTCTGTACATTTATCGAGGAAAATATATCATCATTTATGCAACTCTTCGCCAGTTCATAATGAACTACCCAGGACTCACCACGAGGAGGTGGTTGCATGTCGAGTCCCACCCGTGCCCTCCCTTCCACCCAACCATGAGAGCACGTTGTTCTTTTTGCTTAGGCTTTGAACTCTTTCTTAGAGTCAAAATTCATTGAAACTAGTGAAGACGGGAAAAAACATCGTCGTGTCCATAAAGAAGATCATTTATCTATTATTCAAGAAACAGGATCAAAATATGTAGGGCACGTCAAACCATTATCAGGTAAAGCTGTGGACATAGCTAATTCAATCATGCAGTTTATGTCAGATAAACAAATTAGTTTGTCGGAACTGGTTTGTGTTGGATGTGATGGATGTCCAACTAACACAGGCAAAAGTAATGGTGTTATAAGAATACTGGAAACTAAACTAGACAAACCTTTACAATGGGTGGTGTGTTAGTTACACACCAATGAACTTCCACTGAGACATCTTTTTGAATTTTTAGATGGTCAAACATCTGGCCCTCATGGCTTTAGCGGTTCAATTGGCAAAGCGTTAGCTGACTGCCACAAACAAACTCCAACTAAGTTTGAACCGATAATGAGGCCAGTTGAAGTGCTGTTTCCAGATTTAAACAAAGTAGATTTGAGTATGGATCAGAAATATTTATACGACATATGCAAAATAGTTACTAAAGGAGAATCCCCACCAGGATTTGGGGATAGAAGTCCTGGAAAGTTGAATCATGCACGGTGGGTGACAACTGCCAATCGTGTACTCCGATTGTACATTGCATCTAGTTCACCATCAGATCAGTTGAAAGATTTAGCCAAATATGTTGCCTTAGTTTATGCTCCAAGCTGGTTCACTATCAAATGCAATCACAAACTGAAGGATGGTTCAAGCAGGACTTTTCATCATATATGTCACACGAACAAATGAAAATGATTCATAAGTGCATTCAAAATAATGCATACTTCGCACATCCCGAAAATATGCTTGTGACAATGCTCTCCGATGACAGGGAACACATTCTCAGCTTGCGATCAGACGAATACTAAAAGCCAGAAGAAAAAACGACAGAGAAAGAGTTCGACTTTTTGAAATTCCTAAAATAATTTTTTCTGCCAAAGAATACGTAGATTTAATTTAATTAAGGCAGTTTATGGATGTAACTGAGCCCCGTGTTACCATGCATCTATCAGAAGAGGACCTCAACAGAATATTGGTTGACGGCGTGTCAGATATTCTTGCAGAAGGTGTGCTGGGAAAATTACCGACACATACTCAAGCTGTCAAAAGAGCAGTAAAAGAAGTCACACGATCAGCACTACAAGTGTGCGATGAAAAGGAAAGGGATGAAATAATCAGAACTAGACTATTTGACAGAGCAATACGGCCTAAGTTTGACTCTAAGAAAGAGTTCAAAGCCTAAGCAAAAAGAACAAAGTGCTCTCATGGTTTGGTGAAAGGGAGGGCGCGGGTGGGACTCGACATGCAACCACCTCCTCGTGGTGAGTCCTGGGTAGTTCATTATGAACTAGCGAAGAGTTGCATAAATGATGATATATTTTCCTCGATAAATGTACAGAAAAAAGCTGACTGTATACTTTTCAAAACAACTAGACTTCAAATATTAGAAAAGGTAAGTGGTATAAAAATATTGTATTTAACCTTAAAATCACGTAAATTGGTGGTTCTTGCGCATACTGAAGATGTTGCATAAGACAAATGAAACTGTTTGGGGTTATTCTATTAGTGTTAACAAACATATATAACGCTACCCGGTCATTCTATCTCATTTCTTAATGTGTACAAAATTATTTCCAAAAAGTTACTTTTTACCAAAAAAACTGAAATTTTAAGTCAAATGCGCAGACTGAAGATATTTTTTTTCAGCAGAAATATTTTGCAGTTTTCTTTTAGGACCCCAAATTCAACTTTTAAAACCTACCCCATTTCGATCGGATAAAAAAATATTTTTTCGGCCCACCCTATTCTTCATGCTAATGTTGTATAACGAAACAAAAGCTCGTTTACATGTAATAGTTTGTTTTGCCCCGTATGTTACGTTATATTGGAATGAGGCGGTCTTGTGTTTTAAAGCTCCAGTTCTTTGTCGGTGTGTGGGGATTATTTTGATACTATTATACAGAAAAGAGTTTTTAGCATTTATATCCAGTTTGTACCACGATGACAAAATTTTTTCCCTGTCTTCAATTGTAAATACCTGGGAACACTGTCGGCGACACTTTTCGGGGCATAAATTAGTACCTTTGACAATATTCTTAGCAGGTTTCAACTCACCTTTATAATTTGTGTAGGCCTCTCCTCTTTGCCTGCAGAGTGTAGCATTTCGTTTCTTCCATTCATCAACATTTCGTTGCCTTTTTCTGCTTACTTTTATTTTTGGTTGGAAATGTTTCTTTTTGCGATGGACTGTAGGCAATATATGCTCTTTTTCATTTTGTCCAACAATATTTTCATTAGATTTTGCCTGACTTACTAGTATGTTATTATCCTCCATTAGTATATCATTCTCTTCTTCCATCGGTTCATTATTACTCTGTGCATCTACCATCTCATTATCAATCTCGTTGTCTGATGATGAGTTGATGTAATCTTCCGGATCTGGCACGTATTCATCACTAGAGTTGTCCCCGAATAAGGTATCGCAACTTGAATCGTAGTTATTGTCTCCTCCATCATCTGAAAAACAAAAGATATAGTCAATTTACTGAAGTAGTTATAAGGCCCTTAATCTACCCTTAGCACATTATAAGTCGTGTCTTGCTATGACAAATTACATAATAATCATAACAAAACAGTTGACCAAGTCATGATATAAAACTTTTGCCAAATTTGTTAATTTCCATATTCATAATAATAACAGTTGGAAATATTTTGTTAGATTTTTTAATTTTAATTAATGTCAGTTTTTACATAAGGAAAACTGTAGTATTACTTGTAATTTCGAATATCTGTTTGATTAAAAAAACAAAAGATATTAAACTATACATTTGAAGTCAGAGCAGAACTGTTTACCTCCAAGTTAACACTTGGACACATTGTGAAAGTATATGGCACTTTCCCTATAACAATAAAAAATAGGTACCATTGAATATAACAAAATATTCCTACGTGAATTTCATATTTTATAAAAAAGATACTTACATTCTTCTTGGCGAACTTCATTCTTGCCTATAGAATAGTTACTACTTGTTGATGAAATTGGCATTTGTAGGTTAGAATTCTCATTTTTCATGGTTTGTATTATATTTTTGTCAATACTCTCGCTGGCAGTTAAAATATTATCATTTAAAGCTAACTGTAACATTATCTTTCCCCTTGAAGTCATTTCAATTATCAATGTGAGCAATATTACTTAACACAACTTAAATTCGCAAAACACGTGTTAATCACAACAATCGTTTTTGTCAAATGGTGAACAGCTCATTCACAGCTAGCTGTTACGTGCATGAAGGCGGTATGTTACAGAACTTGATCAGGACACTAGTGGAAGAAGGAGGTATGTGCTATTTATGTTTCATACCTCCTTCATCCACTACAAATATAAGTAGTTGTTGATACATACCTCCTTCTGGACATTAGTATTTCTCTTAATATGGCTCTTAGAGTGCTACTGTTAGTTCCACAAAACATATTAACACATACCTCCTTCATCTACGAGAATAACTAGATTTTTGTAAAAATGTTACATACCTCCTTCATCCACTCAGCCCTTCAATTTTATATTTTTAAAAGCGGCTTAATAACCTGATTTTAATAACTTATGATTATGAAATAAAATTGTTTGTGTCCTTATTTTAGATAATCATAAAAACGCTAGGATACGTCAACTCTTAAATTGAAATGGGCGCTTTATAAACATAAATTTAAATGTACAGGTTTCTTTGAGTATTCGCAAAACTTCTTCATTCGTGACTCTGTCTTCTTATTGTACGTTTTGTGTGAAAGGACAAATTCTATACAATAAAATGTGGCGTGTAAACAGCAAAACGTACGTCTCGTCGAATCGAAATAAAATCCAATATACACTGGACGGCCCACAAAACGTACAATAAGACGTAGCGTGAAAACGGGCCATAAGATATCCTCAGTATTCTTCTTTAAAGCAGCATCTCGAAAACTTCCACTTTTATCATCATCGATTTAGTCAGCGAGTTACAGAAGAATGCTAAATTATGTATTTAACATCTAATCGTGCGTATTTTATGGAGACACTCAAATTAGAAAAATTGTTTCACGAACAGTTTCAATTCTGGTTGATAGTTCCTTTGTAAAATCGTTATTCTCTTTTATTATAATTTCAAGGTATGTATTTACATTTCTGTATATGAGTCCGATATTTTCCCATCAATAATAATTTGTGCATTATTGTCTGGTTTCTTGGTAAAGAGTAGACACTTGCTTTTGTCCAAATTCATATTTAAGCCATAATGTTAACTTACAGTGTAAACTATTTGGACTATTCTCTACAAATTTTCAGTAGTCTCTGCCAATAACACGGTGTGATCTGCATCATCATTCTCTTTGCAAAAAGAGAGAAACTCAACTTATTACTTACAAAAGTGGACAACATCAATCCAAAATAGACTATTTCAAGATAAAGAAAGAAGACATACGTGAATGCAAGGACTGCAAGGTAATAGTTAGTGACACAGTAAGCCAACAACATAAGCTGCTTGTTCTGGACATCGAAGTAAAAAGTAAAACTAAACCAAAATATCGGAGAGGACGAAGGTCCATTCAGGGAAAGAATAGTAGAGAAAATATGTTGGAACATAAAAGTAAGCCCTACTACAATTTGGAGAAAAATGGCCAGTAGTATTAGAGAGACTGCTATTGAAATACTGGCGAAAACGTCAAAAAAAAAGGTTGAGGATAAAGAGACTTGGTGGTGGTCAAACGAAGTTCAAGGAAAAATAAAAGAGAAGGGAAAATTATATAAAACGTGGCAAGAAACCAGATCCAACACAGATCTTCAAAACTATATTATGGTCGCGAAAAAGGAAGCGAAAGTAGCAGTAGCAAAAGCTAAAGCAGAAGCGTATTCAAACCTATACGATCAACTTGATACCAGGGAAGGCGAAACGAAGATATATAAAATAGCCAAACAGAGAGCAAAGAACGCAAAAGATTTTAATCAGATTAGATGTATCCGAGATGAAAATAATAAAATACTACACGAAAAGGATGTCAAAAAGATATGGAGAAAGTACTTTGACAGCTTATTAAATGAAGAATTTGACAGACAGCCTATGGAGTCAACGGAGACAGTAACAGCAATGGTCACCAAAATAACAAACGAGGAAGTGGCCCAAGTGCTTCAAAAAATAAAGAAAGGAAAAGCGGTAGGACCAGATGATATTTCTGGGGAAGTATGAAAAGCATTGGGAGAGACAGGAACAAGGTGAAATAAAATTATGGAAGTTGGACAAATGCCAGACGAATGGAGAAGCAGTATACTAGTACCTGTCTACAAAAACAAGGGATATATACAGTAGTGTACAAACTATTCTGTTTTATTATTCGTTGTTTTATTAAAATTTCAAGTTATGTATTTACATTTCTGTATGAGTCCGATATTTTCCCATCAATAATAAGTTGTGCATTATTGTTTGGTTTCTTGGTAAAAAGTAGACACTTGCTTTTATCCAAATTCATATTTAAGCCATAATGTATACTTACAGTATAAACTATTTGGACTATTCTCCACAAATTTTCAATAGTCTCTGCCAATAACACGGTGTGATCTGCATACCTTATTAATGGGAATTCAGTTTACTACAATGCAAGCTCATTCGTTGTCCAATACCTCTTGCATAATAACTTCCGAGTACAAGTTAAATAGCAATCGAGAAAGACTACAACCTTGCCGTAACCATTTTTTCATTTTGATGATCGCTGATTGTGCTTTATCTGTGCGCTGTCCTATATTATCAGCAACGGGCAGATATACGCATTAATGAAACCCTTTCAAAAGCAGAAGAGTTTGAAATTAAAAAAAGGCGTACAGTAGGGATGTGTATTGTCGCTACTAGTGTTCAACGTGCCTATACTCTGAAGAATTTATGAAAAGAGCTCTCGAGGGAGAAACAGCTGCAATAAAGGTCAATGCAAAACCAGTTATCATAATTAAATATGCGGATGATACTGTCATGACGGAAAACTTCTACGATCTTCAGAGTCTACTGATCAAGATAGTTGACCATGGAGAAGAATAAGGACGATCGATAAATATTAAGAAAACTCAATTTGTGAAGTTATCAAAAACCCAAAATAAAGATGAATCCTGATCATTAAAGGTAATACTTTGGAACAAGTAGAAATGGCACAATAATCACAAACGATTACTACAAATAAATCAACATCGAATAAAGAAACACGAACAAACTTCAACAGAATAAGAAAAGTGCTTTGTACAAGAGAGCTGAGATTAAATTTGAGACCAGCAAAATGCTGGAATGCTTCAATGGAATAGAAGCGTGGACCATAAATGCGATGACTACTAAGAAGCTAGAACTGTGGATACATACTACATTAAGGACGTAAAGGTTTTTCATTATTTTTTTTTTTCTGAAATGGGAAATTTTGGAAATAAATATGACGTCATCCATCTGGGCGTGATGACGTAATCGATGATTATTTTTTAAGGTACTAGTACACTTTAGAAGACCAAAAATAATCATTTTTTCAAGAATTTTTTTCTCAGAACCTTTATTAAAAATGAACATAAAGCTTTTTACATATTAATATCTAACTCTTAGAGAGTACAAAAAATATTTTTTTTTTCATTTATGCACTTACACTAATATTGTAGAGGGCGCAAAAGTCGAGGCCTCGAAAAATGATGGCGGACAGTTAATCTCAGGATTGGGATATCTGAAACAAAAAAATCGTACTGCATTTGAAAAAGAAAGGTTTCTTACGTGACAATTTATCACAATTTCACCAAAAAATAAAAAATAAATATGTTTTAACCATGAAAAACTAAAGAAAAACGGACGATTTTTTCACAAAATTTTTTAAAAGTTCCGTAAAATATTTCTTTTTGCAGGATTTTTCACTATTTGTGATAAATTGTCACGTAAGAACTTTCCTCTTTCAAATTCCGTACGATTTTTTTGTTTCAGAGATCCCAATTCTGAGATTAACTGTCCGCTAGCGGAACTACTTTTTCTCGAGGCGTCGACTTTGGCGCCCTCTACAATATTAGTGTACGTGTATAAATGAAAAAAGATATATTTTTTGTATTGTCTAAGCTAAGAGTTATATATTAATATGTAAAAAGTTTTATGTTCATTCTTAATAAAGGTTCTGAGAAAAAAATCTTGAAAAAATACTTATTTTTGGTCTTCTAAAGTGTATTAGTACCTACGAGAATAGGAGTCGTGTGATAGCTCATTGTATTGAAAATTTTTCTTAGAATAATTCATTAAAGAACCTATAGAAAACTTGAGAACAGAATCTTAAGTACTCAGTTCTGTTTTCGCTGTGGCCTTGGAACCTGTGATGCACTATTTACAACATAAGTTTTGATTCAAAGATGCAGAAATGTAAATCATGACGTTTTCATGTGCGCGATTGATTTTGAAAAGGCTTTTGATAAAGTTCGCCATGAACGCATAAGTTATCTTGTATACCTGGGTACTCATATTAATGAAAGCTGAAACCCTAGTACAGAAATAAAAAGTAGAATTGCCAAAGCAAGAAAAAGTTTTATGAAATTTACGAAAATCCTGTGCAGTCATGATCTCAATTTGGAACTTCGCATAAGAATGGTTCGATATTATTTATTCCCAGTACTACTTTATGGGGTTGAAGCATGGACCCTGACAGAATCGCTTTTAAAAACCTAGAAGCATTTGAGATATGGGTCTACCGCCGTATTCTGAAGATCAGTTGGGTAGAAAGAATCACAAAGGAAAGGGTTTTGCAACGTTTGAATAAAAGTTGTGAAGTAGTGAACACGGTTAAAAGGCATAAATTGGAATACTTTGGTCATATTATAGTGTGTCACTCAGAAAAATATGAAGTACTTCACCTTGTCATGCAAAGTAAAATAATGAGAAAAAAGTGTGGGTCGTCGTACGACTTCTTGGCTTAAAAACCTACGCCAATGGTTTGGGAAAACTGGCACTGAACTATTTCGTGCGGCTGTAAATAAGACAATGATTGTTAATATGCTGGGCAACAAGAGAGCCAACGCTCGACAAGCGGTCTCGGCATCTTAAGAAAAAGAAGATAGTTCATTTCTCTATTTACTAATATAAAAATTAACAATTATTTTTACAGGGTGTCAGAAACAAATTTTAAGTTAAATTAATTGACACAAAAAGAAGAACATATGTAATCTATTTAAGTGCGGCAGTCAGAAAACAGAAAAAAAAATGTTTGTTTGAAAAATAAATATTGCTTTACGGTTAAATTAAATGTTCAAACTGTCAATATCTATTTGTCAAAAAAACATTTTTTCTGTTTTTTGAGAGTAGTAAAATATATTTTAGATTAAATAAATTACGCACATTCTTCTTTTCGTCTTAATTAATTTAATTAAAAAAAATTGGACACCCTGTATAAATAATTATGTTAATGTTTATATTACTGAATAGGGAATTGAATTACCTTTCAAATGAGCTATCCAACGACCCCTATTCTTATTTAAAAAAAAAACTCGATCGATTACGTCATCACACCCAGATAGATGACGTCACTAGTACGATATGTATGCCAAAAGATCAGAATTTAAAAATAAAAACCGACCTTATTTCTTAATTTATTTCCAAAGTCGCCCATTTACGCAAAACCTTTACTGCAAGCCTTTACGTCCTCAGAGAACAATCCTGATAATAGCCCTGATGATTGCCACACTCCGTCGCATAGATGGCACGTAAAGAAGATGAATATTTTGTTTCTACTTAATGTAATACAATGTAAATGTATTAATCGTTTAAAACATTATTGTAATATTTAACTTATTACATTGTGGCACTATTTTTTTGTGCGTCCAATTATAAATATGTTAACAATAATTTTTATAACAATATTTAAATAATTAAAATATGATCAAATAGCTTTCACGCCTTACAGAATACGAGAAAATTGCGTATGAAGAATAATAATATATATTATATTACTTTATTTATTGATAAACTATAATTATTTCAATGATTAGTTATTTACCATTCGGTGCCAACTACAATTTCTCGTGTTTTTTACGAAAACATAGTTTATACAATGTATAATATGTTTTTGTTAAGGTCATATCAAATTGCCAATTTTTTTTTTTTTCATTTTCTAATCATCTTAATAATTTTAGGCTACCAAAAAAGTGTTCTGCGTCAGGTAAAAAATTAATTCATGACACTTTTAAAGTCATTATTGTTATTTAAATGATATATTTTATGTTGTTATTTAATATTTAACTACTCTTAATCACATCCGTTAGTGTCAGGTAACTGAACCACCTTTTAAAAACATTTACAAGAACACATGTCATCTTTGATGCTAAGTATGCGGTAAATACTTACAAATTTAAGTTATATGACACTGTAATATTAGTTGCCTACCTTAAAGAATAGTACTACGCGTAGTACCACTGTTTTTTTTTCGAATATAAAGGTATAAATAATTACTAACTTATTGTTTTATAATACAATTTTATAAAAATAAATGACCCTTAAGATGCTTCTCAAGTACCTACTCTTAGGGCCGGTTGTTCGAACGATAATCAACAATGATCATTATCAAATATTTAATTACTGTCACCAACTGTCAATGTCAACTTTGTTTGGGTTGCTGAAAACATAATTGATTACAATTATGAAATTACTTAATCAATTATATTAATAATTGTTATGTTAATTGATTAACTAATCTCATAATTATAATCAATTATGTTTTCAGCAACCCAATAAAAGTTGACATTAACAGTTTTGGTGACAGTAATTAAATATTTGATAGTGATCATTGTTGATTAGCGTTCGAACAACCGACCCTTAGTAAATCGACACCCCATCGAACAAGGTTGTACTGATTTTTAGTGATTTTACAGGAGAGGCAAAAAGCGAAAACATGAATTTTTAAAAATTTGTAGGGAAATGAATAAACTCTTTTACACTAATTCGATATGATATTTATAACATTAATGCCCGATTTCACCAACGATACCTAAATATTTAAGAATTACCTAAGTGGGTTTAGGTACTTCCTAACTCTAAAACGGGTTTCATTATACGATAAGAATTGAAACCGCTTAAGCATTACCTTACGGTAGGATACGTTTTTCGATCTCCCTAAACTTTAGGTATTACTTATCATTGACAGTCAGGTTATATTTTTACAATTTTGACTAATGTACTTGTGATGTTTGTCAATATTTTGCTTCTTACCTTAATTTTTCTGTTATTCTGTAATATTAGGTACATTAGTTGTGATTGTGTATTTTCTTTTATATTAATAATATAATATGTGTTAAAAAATATAGAAAATCATTTGGAGTTTTTTACCGCTCTATTGACAAAATTATGTATTCTACCTACTACCTAACAAACTAGTGTTGTGTTTCAATAATCCATTCATGATATCACTAAATAGTCTAGTGAAACTAGACACTATAGAGTATAGACACTAAAGAGCTAGTGAAACCTCCGACTAACGGTCGTCCTGTAAGGCTAGAAATTTGTCTAAGGATAATTCATAGCACACCAAGGCTAAAAACCATGACCTGGCAGGCATCAGCGGTGCATGTGCATCTACCAGGTGAATCGAAAAGTGCACCCATATAGCACACAATGTCCGATGGACGTCCATATAACGTACATTTAAAGTCCAAACGTCCATGGACCAAAACTGGACGTACTATGTACGTCCATTACGCGACGTCCATTGGACGTTTGATTTCAACGTACATTGGACATCCATTTGTGGTCCATGGAGATTTTACACAAAATGCGACTATTATTATGAGTAATTATATACAGCTTCTTGTTTTAATCAAAGCAATATTATTAGTAGAATACAAGAAGCTTCTAATAGATATAGTCACATATTTTTTCATCATCGAATTAAAACACTGAACCACTAATAGCTATTTGTATAACAAGGGAGGAAAGTGCTTCTTTTCCTCCCGAGAATGAAGTTTACTGCCCGACGCGTAGCGGAGGGCAGTAATCATTCAAGGGAGGAAAAGGCACTTTACTCCCATGTTATACATATGGTTTTTCCACCTTCCTCAAATAACAGGTCATTTTATCATTTTTACTTAATTTATTTATGTAACTAACCAACAAAATTTATGAGAACTAAAACTAGCAAGTAGGTAGAATATAACTGTCAACTGTCAAATATAAGTCAAATTATTAATGTAAACATTGTTAAATCAGAATAACAATTTACTGTTTTTAACCAATCTGCAAAATACAGAGTGTTTTTAAATAAACGTTAAAATGTATAGATACTTACGTAATAGAAAATAGATATTATACAGGGCGTCAATAAGTTATATTTCATGAATGAAATACCATGACGTCACTTTTACTTTTCCTCCCTAGGGAGGAAAAATATTTTCCTCCCTAGGGAGGAAAAGTACAACTTTGCTCCCTACAATCAGGTCCGGAAAAGTATACTTTCGGTAGAGGTTGGTGGAAAAATTATTTTAATTAAACCTATATATAATATTAAATGATGATAAAACGATGGTAAACTTTTTCAGAATAACGGAGCTACATCGCGCATCAGTAATTATGGAACTTACAATAATTAAACACTACCAATTTAAATCTTAAATGTGCATTTTGTAAATCTTAAATTTCCCGCCAAACTAAATGAGAATCTTCTTGAAAACGTTGTCGCTCTTCACGCTATCGGTCGTAAAAGGTAGTACTAGGCAGGTACTTTTAGGGGATTATCGCTGTTAATTGTTGTGGAATACTGAAGGAGGATTTATTTATGATAATTCACAGAATGGCAAACCCGCTTGCAATATACAACCGTACTGACTCTCAAGTTCTAAGAAATAATGTTTGGAACAGAACAGAAATAAACCTCTTTTAATGTGCAAGCATTATCTGAATTTTGTCTTTATTAAGTTATTACATACAATATAATACAACCTGTGATATCTTTGTGTTTGCTGTTTATCGTGCAAGTGCAGTCGTGCATTAAGGAAGTTCCTATAATAAAGTATACATAATAAAGTTATAATAAAGAGAAATAAAAAAGGTATTTTGTGTAATATTTTAAAGTATAAGTTTAGTATTATAGGAACTATTTCCTATACCTAAAGGCTTTTTGCTATGTATGTATTCAAAAAATTATGGACACTAGATTGCTTTCTGAAAAGTGCCCTACAAAAATGTCCATAAGACGTACATTGAATGTAAATCAGATGTACATTGAATGTACATAAAATGTACACTGAAAGCTTCAACAACCTACACTGTACGTTTGTAGGGGACGTTCTATGGACGTCCAATTTTGTGAACTCTGGACGTTCGTTGGACGTCCATCGGATGTCCATTGTACCTTAGCGGGACGTCCATTGGACGTTCCAATGTACACAGATATACGTCCATTGGATGTCTATAAAACGTACTTGTGCTATCTGGGCAAATTTAGGGGGTAAAATAAACTTTCTCCTGTAAGGTTTAAATTTAAGTATGTGTTTGAGTAAGTCATTTAGAAGAAATGTGTATAATGACAGGCGATTCTGAAGAACATAAGACCTTGCCAGGCGAGGGGAAAGATTAGGGGTTTTTCCTAAAATTATTTTTTTTGCATCGAACCAATTTTTTTTTATTTCT
The DNA here is from genome assembly GCF_917563875.1 of Diabrotica virgifera virgifera. Taxonomy (NCBI): domain Eukaryota; kingdom Metazoa; phylum Arthropoda; class Insecta; order Coleoptera; family Chrysomelidae; genus Diabrotica; species Diabrotica virgifera. Next base: position 180,409,499 of record NC_065448.1, on the reverse strand, counting down.
TTTGAATCATTCCAAACAGAAAAGGTCTTTAGTGATTTTTCTCTTAAGTTAATAGTTTTTGTTATATAAGCGATTGAAAATTTTGAAAATTGCGAAATCGGCCATTTTTAACCCTAAATCGGACATTTATCTAAAAATTTCAAAGTTGCCAAGGTAGGTAGATATTCTTTAAATATTGATTGATGAAATCTCAAAGAGTTTTTTGCAATACAATATCGGAAACCCCTTTGTTTTTTAATTGCTTAACAAGCGGGCGCGACACTGTAGTATAAGTGAGGACGTTTGAGTTGGCATAAATTCATTATCTCGAGAATGGGCAAATTTCAAGAGAAATCCTCAGACAGGTCGATTTTTATTTTTAAATTAGGACTTTTTGGCATATATATAATACTAGTGAGGTCATCCATCTGAGCGTGATGACGTAATCGATGATTTTTTTAAATGAGAGTAGGGGTTGTGTGATAGCTCATTTGAAAGGTTATTAAATTCTATATTTAGTATAAACATTAACATAATTATTTATACAGGGTGTACAAAAAAAATTTTTTTTTATTAAATTAACTTTGATTAAAGATAAATAGAAAAAAATTTTTTTTGTACACCCTGTATAAATAAATATGTTAATGTTTATATTACTGAATAGATAATTAAATAACCTTTCAGATGAGATATCAAACAATACCTACTCTCATTTAAAAAAATCATCGATTACGTCATCACGCTCAGATGGATGACGTCACTAGTATTATATATATGCCAAAGAGTCCTAATTTAAAAATAAAAATCGACCTATCTGAGAATTTCTCTTGAAATTTGCCCATTTTTGAGATAATGAATTTATGCCAACTCAAACGTCCTCACTTATACTACAGTGTCGCGCCCGCTTGATCAGCAATTAAAAAACAAAGGGGTTTCCGATATTATATTGAAAAAAACTAATTAAGATTTCATCAATCAATGTTTAAAGAATATCCACTACCTTGGCAACTTTGAAATATTTAGATAAATCTCCGATTTAGGGTTAAAAATGGCCGATTCCGCAATTTTTAAAATTTTCAATCGCTTATATAACAAAAACTATTAACTTAAGAGAAAAATCACTAAAGACCTTTTCTGTTTGGAATGATTAAAAAACTTAAAAAAAATTTGTTCGATGCAAAAAAAATAATTTTAGGAGAAACCCCTAATCTTTCCCTTCGCCTGGCAAGGTCTTATGCTCTTCAGAATCGCCTGTCATTGTACACATTTCTTCTAAATGACTTACTCAAACACATACTTAAATTTAAACCTTACAGGAGAAATTTATTTTACCCCCTAAATTTGCAGTTTTCGATTCACCTGGTACATAAACGTGCACCGCTGATGCCTGCCAGGTCATGGTTTTTAGCCTTGGTGTGCTATGAATTATCACTAGACAAATTTCTAGCCTTACAGGACGACCGTTAGTCGGAGGGTTCACTAGCTCTTAGACTAAAAAGTATGTCATTAAAAATTAATAATTGAAAGAAGCAATTTTTAACAAATTATTTATTTTAAAATTATGTCATTAAGAGGATCGGTACGTATTTTCGGCTGCAATGCTATTCAAATGGGGATTCATTTTTTTCGAATACTGAGAAAAGTAATAAGTATTTTTCAAAAATTTAAACGCAGAATGAAAGATTACGTTATTAGCGAGGGTCGAAAGTGCCTGAGAACTGCTATAATGTTTATTTTAATAAGTTACAGGGGTGAAAAACTAAGATAAAATGTTGTGTGATTTTTAATTTCAAATATCTCATTCGAAAGAAACTTCTTATGTATTCTAAGGGACTTTCGGCCCTCGATAATAATTTAGTCTTTCATTTTGTGTTTAAATTTTTTAAAAATATTTATTAGTTTTTTCAGGATTCGAAAAAAATGGACACCATGTCCGTGGAAATCGAACATTCGCTATCTTTGTCATACAACGCACTCATTCGAATATAATGTTATGACAAGACTCAAGACAGTGACAAGTAGAAATGTGTCCGACCCGCTATTTTGATAAAGCAGTTCATTCTGCTACTGCTTTTTAACGCTTTTACGATGATAATAAAATCAATCAAAGAGTTGTTTATTAAACAGTATTGATGATGTATTTGAAAAATAATAATTGATTTAAGGCGTACAATTAATAAAAAGTTATTTATTGTTTATATATTATTTATGGAAAATCCAAGTATTTCAAGTCATTAAAGTTCAAATAAGAGTATTATTTTATAAGAGTTTGTTCCGATAACCGTAAATAGGTACGAGTTTAGCTATAAAGTAAAGTGCCCATGGTGGCGTAAAATGTAATAAATGCTAATGCTTCAAGTACTTACTACATTTTTGAAGATTTCATTACACTTAAAAAGCATTTGCTTTTCTCCGTAGTATTTGCTACTATTTACCAGCCTACATAGAAGAATGTACTACGCTTTTGAAGTATGTGCTTGTTTAGTAGTATTTTGCTTCAGTTTAAGTGAAGTTGGTGGGTGGACGTCTTCGGCGTAGATATTGTTTTGTTACAATATGACAGCATTTATGAATGTGTGTCATAGAAAAATTTACAAACTAAGAAGAAGATTCTTAATTTTTGGGTCATTCTTTTATCAAATAAAATTTAATAATTGTGAAGAAGATTAACAAATAACAATTGTTCGCTTCGGATCTGAGTCACTCATTTTTACTCATGTACAATTCTAATAATTTGGTACGTAAAAATGTGAATTCACAAATCACAAATACATGGAAAACTAATTCCATCACGATTGGTGTAATGCAGACACGGCTGGCGCTACGCTTTTTAGTAGATACTTCTGGTCAGTAGTAGGTACTTCTGTTGTGTAGTAAGTTCTTCCCAACAAACGCACCTACTTTTATGTAAAAGAAAATGCTACAAAGTAGTGACTATTTGCTGAAGCAATAGCATCTACTATGTTTTATACATTTCGCCCATTTTCTTGAGTGAATTATTAAATGTTGGCTTCATATTTTAATAAAGATGATTTTAAGATTATATAATTAAAGGCTTCGCTTTTCACGGAGAGTTTTAACGCTTTTCTTTCTCGAAGAAAAATAATAAAATGATATTTTCGGCTCGTTTTCCTAAGTGACTTCTCTATTGAGGTTGGCGGTCAATATGGCAAATTTCTCTCTATTCTAGGCTTGATGAATTAAGTCATTTCCTGTTGTGTGGGTCCAATCTCTGATGTTTCGGAGCCAAGATGTTTTCTTTCTTCTTTAACCGCTTTTACCTTCGACCTTGCCATTTAACATTAGCTGGAGCTGCTCAAATTCCCTCTGGAGCATTATGTGTCCTACATATGACGTCTATCTAATTTGGATAGTATTGACCAGATGAGGACGTGTGTTTATTATTTTCAGTAATTTTTCATTCGTGGTTCTGCTGGCCCAGCTTATTCTTAACATTCGGCGGTTTATCAACATTTCGAATAAATTCAATTTGTTAACGTCATACTGTTTTAAAGTTCAGGTGTCGCAACCATATAGTAATAGAGACCACACATTCACACATAACACTTTAGTGTTCTCAATCTTATTGTGACTGATAGCTTGGGGTTACAGAGCATTTTACGCATGTTCATGAAACCAGACCTTGCTATTTCAATGCGTCTGATGATTTCTTTTCAGTGGTCTAGTTAAGTATTTAGCTCTCCGTCCAGGTATATGAAGCTTTGGGAACTCTGAAGAATGACTTTAACAGCCTGTGACTTTCTTCTGATAATATGTTCATCCATATCTTAAGTTGGTCTTCTGTTTCCGCTAATAAACTTTTTTTCTTTTTCGACTATTTGTATAGTATATAAATTAATAATGGTAACCACTGAATACATAATTAGTGAAAAAATAATCCTATCATTTATACAAGTAAAGGTTATACGAGAACATTCAAAAACTGAACGAAACCGAAATAGCCATCTCTACCTTTCTAATGACAATGTCACTGTCAACCTAATGTTTATATCTGCAGTTTCCATACCAGTGAGAATTTTACTACACGTAATTTGCCGTGTAAAGACAGAAAAAGTAGGGATAGCCGTAAAATATTTGTGAATTATGTACCCATAGCCTTAATGACAATTCAACTAACTTTAATTTTTCGTCAAAATATGTGAAATTGACAACTTTTTTCGTTTCCCCCATTTCACTGTACATATAGGTACAAATAACATACAAAACTTAACAAACTTAATTCACAAATAACTAACTTCTAAATTAAATAACTATAACAGTACAAAACTGAATAAAACCAACTTGGCAAACAAAAAATAATGACAAATAATCGAAAAAGTAAGGTAATGTCATCGTATTCTTCTTTTTATTTATCAAAAATAGTTCAAACGTATCCGAATTAATACATAGGAAAGAATTTCCTAGATAAGCAGTTCTTTTAGTACTGAAACGCTATTAGGTCTGGATCCCGCGTATGAAAAAAAAGTTGATTAATAGCAAGCTGAAAATTTGTTAATAGCTTAAGGGTGTCTAGTCGGACAAACTTTGATATATGGGAACACTGGAACAGGGGAAGTTCTAATTGTGGAACAGGTTAAAAATTTGGAACGGCCAGACCACGAAAACGGCACATTTATTTTGTCCGACAGAACAGACTTAAACTCTCCGAACAGAGATTAAACTCTCATGCAAAAATCAGACTGCTATTTATCGCTAAATGGGCGTTTTAATGAGTGGAACATGTAGAATATGTCAAATGACAGGAATTATGACAGTTGATAAATAGCAGTCTGATTTTTGCATGAGAGTTTAATCTCTGTTCGGAGAGTTTAAGTCTGTTCTGTCGGACAAAATAAATGTGCCGTTTTCGTGGTCTGGCCGTTCCAAATTTTTAACCTGTTCCACAATTAAAACTGCCCCTGTTACAGTGTTCCCATATATCAAAGTTTATCTGACTAGACACCCTTAAGCTATTAACAAATTTTCAGCTTGCTATTAATCAACTTTTTTTTCATACGCGGGATCCAGACCTATATTGTTCTTAAGTATTGACCTAGGAAGTTCCTATTGATAAGAATTACTTCAAAAGTCAACTGTTTGTGTATCTTTGGTGAAATCGGGCAAATAAGGGATGACTGTGAGATGTATGCTTAGTAATTTAATGTCAGTCTGGTATATTATTTGACAAATAATGACATGATTTCAAAGTCAGTAAAATATGATATATTTCCCTAGGGCGTTATTTTTCAAAATAACACCCTAGGGTATTAAATTTAAATAACTAGTTAAATACTGTCAAGTTGACAAATAACAACCTAAGCAGAACTATGGTTACCACAATTACGTTACGACTAGTGATGTGAGTTGTAAAATTACATAACTTACGTTACATAAATTACACGTAACTTACGGTAATATTACATGATACCCGTAACTTAATGTAATTTATGTAATTTTTGGAATTTACGTAATTTATGAAATTTAACGTAACTTATGATAAATTTACATAAATTACCGTAATTTATGTAATTACTGGTAAAATTACATATATTATGGCAACTTATGCGCGCGCAATTGTCGTAAGTGCGGTGCGCCGGTGCCGGCGCGCGCGAACCAGTGGGTGCTATTACGCTCGTCGCTCGTTAGTCGTTCCTTAGTCTGAGTCAGGCAGGTTATGTTTACATTTCTGTTATTGTATGTGTAATGTGTATGTATAAGTTAGTTTTCGACTGTTCTTTCTCTATTCATTCACGCAGCGTTGGTTACTTTACATTTATTTATAAGGAAGCACAGAAACTATAAGGTAAGAAATATATTATTTCTACAAACAGCAAAACACGTGCCGGTGATGTCCATAGCAACCTTAGATTGGGAAACACAGGGGCGGGCCTATCGCATATCGACTGTACGTTAAATCTAACGCGCGTCATTTTATATGTGGCTACAGTACTTAATTCTGAATTCGGTTTACCAAGTTTTATTCGATTTTTTAGATTAGTTTACTGTACAATAACTATAAGAATGATAGGAGCAACGGGGGTACTTGTGCATGTAGCATGTGTAATTGAATTACACTGACATAACTTACTAAATAAAAAATTTTGATAACGTTGAGGGCAAAATAATGTAGTTGTCCGATCCAGTATTCTGCTTATTCGAATTTCATTAAATTGTTACACAGATTCAATTTTAATCTTTCTTCTATTTAAGGATGCCTAACAATTTTTTATGCCCTCGTGCCCATCAAATACTTTGAAAAATAATGTTTTTTCCCTTCTTAATGTTTAAGTCTACCTGAATATTTTTTTTAGGTCATAAAACATGGTGAAACGTAAGACAGATATCTGGCTTTATTTTGAAGTGTTACCTGCGGGTTCTTCTAATCAAAAGACCATAAATGTGAGGTGTAAATTTTGCAAGAGTGTACATGCAAAAAATGCTACAAGAATGAAATCTCATCTTCAACAATGCACTTATGTGCCGCATATGATAAAACTTAAATTCAATATTTTAACTCCAAAGTCAAAGGGGAATCACTCTAAATTTCCATTTGAAACATCCATGAAAAAGATCACATCGGCAAAATTGGATAACGATAACACTGATGCTGCTTGTACATCATCAACGGTTTCCACAGCATCAACATCTGCTTCTGATAACATTCATGTGGAAACACCTGTTTGCACAAAAATCAACAGAATACAATCATTTTGTGATCGAATGACACACGAACAAAATAACGAATTGAATATTTTGCTTGCTAGAGCTATTTACACCAGTTCAGCACCACATTCAATTACCGAGAATGAAGATTGGAAATTGTTTTTTAAAAAAATTAGACCTTCATACACCTTACCATCGAGATATATGTTATCAAATCGTCTCCTGACCGAAGAGTACGAGCGAGTTGAAGTTCAAGTTAATGATAAAATTAAGCAAGCTGACAATTTATCATTGCAATGCGATGGTTGGTCCAACTTGCGAAATGAAAGTGTAATTAATTTCATTGTTACAACACCCGAACCGTTATTTGTCAAATCAGTACTAACAAAAGCAGAGAAGCATACCGCAGAATATATAACAAAATTAATGGTTGAAGTTCTGGAGGAGTATGGACCTAAAAAATTTTTCGCTATTGTGACTGATAACGCAAAGAATATGAGGAAGGCTGTGAGACAATGTGAAGAGATGTATCCCCATCTTGTATCATACGGCTGTTTAGCGCACACATTACATTTATTGTGCAGCGATATTTTGAAATTATCTTCAATAGAGACACATTTGTCACATATTATACATATCGTTAAAACTATTAACCAGTGTCAAGTACTGAGAGCTCAATTCACAGAAATAAGAAATGAGATGAAGTGTGGAGTGTCTCTTAGCCTACCTGTAAAAACAAGATGGGGTTCACATGTAAAATGTCTTCAAGATCTGACTAAATGCAAGTCCGTCCTACAACGTCTAGCAATATCTCCAGATAAAACAATTCAAGATAGAATACGCAGCGCAAAAGCAAATTTACTTGATGAAGGATTCTGGATAAATTCTAGCGCTCTTGTTGAATTGCTTAAGCCAATTACTGAAGCAATAACACGTCTTGAAGGAGATTCTTCGTCAATTCATTTGGTTTGTGAAACTTTCGCGAAAATCGGTAGTAACATATCTACTCATTTAGAATGCGTGAAACTAACGGATTGCGAAAAAACAGAAGCGATGGATAAATTTATATCAAGGAAGGAATACGCCCTTCAACCGATCCATTTTGCCGCAGACTTACTAAACCCTCGGTCTGTTGGTGCAAATTTATCATCAGCCGAAAGGATTGAAGCGATGAAATACATTACTACTATGTCAACCACGACCACGATAGAGATTGGTGATGAAGGAGTGTCAAAGATTACTGAGGATTTAGGAAACTATTTAGCTAAAACAGACTTTTTTGGCGAAACATTTTTATGGAACATACTCGATAATGTCTCTTTGGTTACATGGTGGAAAGGATTTTGTGGACATTCATGCCTCTCCAAAGTTGCAGTCAGGATATTGACAATGCCGTGCACTTCTGCGGCAACAGAGAGAAGCTTTAGCTCCCAGAGCAGCATTCATACGAAGAGAAGAAATCGCCTAACAACTCAAAGGGCAGCAAATTTAAATTATATACAATATAATTCAAAATTGCTGAAACGTTCACGACAACATCACATACAAAGTCAATATCCTATAGAAGAGACTGTACAGAACAACGTTTCGATAGAAGGTAGAAACTTACAGAAGGAGATAGAAGTAATTGAAAACCATATTTCCGAAGAGGAAGAATTAGACGAGGTAATTTTAAATTTAGGCATTTTTTAGATATGTGATATGTGCATGTGATATATGCAGTTTGCTTCTTTTCCGATTTTCCAATGCATTCCACCGTTTTCGAATAAAAAATTATAAATCTTATGTTTTCAGACAATATCATCATGGCATTCAAATACAACAGGAAATGGAAATTCCGACGATGATTTTAATTTTGCTGACTTTGCAATGACCGATGATGAAATTGATCAAAGAATGGAAACTAGGGAACAGAGACCAGCACGCATTTTGAGACAAAGCAAAGTGAACATTTTAGAAAACGTCTTAATGAAATCGGTAAATTAGTGTAAACACATACATATTTATTGTTTATATTCCAAAATTATCAATTTCAGGGTAAAGGCACAGAACAACCCCAAAAAAAAACGGAAGTCGAGAAGGATACTTCAGATGCCGAAAACAAGGTAGTTAGATCTGTATATATTATATTATAAACCCATTATTTTTACTCTCTATGTTTACACTTTCCTATTTAATTTCAGGATGCAGTTCTGGATTTGCCGGAGATAAAAAAAATTACACAAGGCTCATTGGAAGAGCAAACAATTGAAACTTCGACGTTTTATAACAAGAAGGTCTCCAGTTGTCTGCGAAAAAGGAAGTTGTGATTTATAAAAGCCGCTTAAAACAAAACTAAAGAACCTATGTTTTCATTTCTTTATTATTTGTATGTATTTCTTATCCACTTTTCTTTATTTCATAAGTATGTAGTTACTTTGTGTTTATTATATTCAATATGAATGCAAACAATTGATTTTTTAATACAATGAACATAAATTACATAAGTTACATAAATTACATCTGGTTTGTAATTTTTGGGTAATTTTACACGTGTAACTTACAATTTCTGAAATTACACGTAATTTCACATCGCTAGTTACGACTATTGCTGGTAAATATACTTATCTGAAAACTAAATTATTCAAAATTCATTCAAATTTTTTGCATATAAAGAATATTTTGTCGGACAGTAAACTTTGAAGGCACCACGGGGATTATCATGGGATTATGGATAATAACGTTTTCGGTCAACGTATATCTCTCGGGCCAAAGGCCCTCTGTATACAGACCATTGACCTCAAGCGTTATTATCCTTATAATACCCTTGGTACCTTAATAACGATTATTAACTATTGAAAATATTGAGTTTGATTGAGATTATTACAACATTGAGATTATGAGATTAAACATGATTATTCGTAGAAAAAGGTTGTAACTAGCCCAACAACCATTTTACACTCTCCGTGTTAATTATTTATCCCGTTTTACTGTTAGGTTGTATGTTTTGAGTTATTGTCAATATAGATAGGAGAAATTAGTTTGTATAACATATTTTGTTTAAACAAAATATCAACTCACAATTTTCACAAGTTTAATTGGAAATTATAGTCTAAGAGCTAGTGAACTATAAGGTCTTGTAAGGCTAGAAATTTGTCTAGTGATAATTCATAGCACACCAAGGCTAAAAACCATGACCTGGTAGGAATCAGCCGTGCACGTGTATCTACCAGGTGAATCAAAAAGTTCAAATTTAGGGGGTAAAATAAACTTTCTCCTGTATAGTTTAAATTTAAGTATGTGTTTGAGTAAGTCATTTAGAAGAAATGTGTACAATGACAGGCGATTCTGAAGAGCATAAGACCTTGCCAGGCGAGGGGAAAGATTATGGGTTTTTCCTAAAATTATTTTTTTTGCATCGAACAGTTTTTTAGGTTTTTTGAATCATTCCAAACAGAAAAGGTCTTTAGTGACTTTTCTCTTAGGTTAATAGTTTTGTTATATAAGCGATTAAAAATTTTGAAAATTGCGAAATCGGCAATTTTTAACCCTAACTAAATCGGACATTTAACTAAAAATTTCAATGTTGCCAAGGTAGGCAGATATTTTTTAAACATTAATTGATAAAATTCCGAAGAGTTTTTTGCAATACAATATCGAAAACCCCTTTGTTTTTTAATTGCTAATCAAGCGGGCGCGACACTGTAGTATAAATGAGGACGTTTGTGTTTGCATAAATTCATTATCTCGAGAATGGGCAAATTTGAAGAGAAATCCTCAGACAGGTCGATTTTTATTTTTAAATTATGACTGTTTGCCATATATATAATAATAGTGACGTCATCCATCGGGGCGTGATGACGTAATCGATGATTTTTTTAAATGAGAGTAGGGGTTGTGTGATTGCTCATTTGAAAGGTTATTTAATTCTCTATTCAGTAATATAAACCTTAACATAATTATTTATACAATGTACAAACAATTTTTTTCTTTTTGTCTAAATTAATTTAATAAAAAAATTTTTTTTGTACACCCTGTATAAATAATTATGTTAATATCTATATTACTGAATAGAAAATTAAATAACCTTTCACATGAGCTATCACACAACTCCTACTCTCATTTAAAAAAATCATCGATTACGTCATCACACCCAGACGGATGACGTCACTAGTATTACATATATGCCAAAAAGTCCTAATTTAAGGATAAAAATCGAGATAATGAATCGGGATAATCGAGATAATGAATTTATGCAAACTCAAACGTCCTCACTTATACTACAGTGTCGCGCCCGCTTGATTAGTAATTAAAAAACAAAGAAGTTTCCGATATTGTATTGCAAAAAACTCTTTAAGATTTAATCAATCAATGTTTAAAGAATATCCACCTACCTAGGCAACTTTGAAATATTTAGATAAATCTCCGATTTAGGGTTAAAAATGGCCGATTTCGCAATTTTTAAAATTTTCAATCGCTTATGTAACAAAAACTATTAACTTAAGAGCAAAATCACCAAAGACCTTTTCTGTTTGGAATGATTCAAAAAACCTAAAAAAAAATTGTTCGATGCAAAAAAAATAATTTTAGGAAAAACTCCTAATCTTTCCCCTCGCCTGGCAAGGTCTTATGCTCTTCAGAATCGCTTGTACACATTTCTTCTAAATGACTTACTAAAACACATACTTAAATTTAAACTTTACAGGAGAAAGTTTATTTTACCCCCTAAATTTCAACTTTTAGATTCACCTGGTAGTTACACGTGCACGGCTGATGCCTGCCAGGTCATGGTTTTTAGCCTTGGTGTGCTATGAATTATCACTAGACAAATTTCTAGCCTTACAGGACGACCGTTAGTCGGAGGGTTCACTAGCTGTTAGACTATTATAAATTTTACAACAACAATAATATTCTATCACTATGAAAAAAACATGCTATAAAATATCTCAAATTTTTTGCATTGATATTGCGTATCTGTAAATATTTAATTTTAGACTATTTTACTTTATTACTTTACTCTTTTACTATTAATAGCTAAAATACTTCAAAATTAACATGTGTGTGCTTAAATAGGTTAAAATTTAGAATTTACTTCTGATTTATTTCAGTTACGAAATAAGGCTTGCCTGATGCTTTGGCACATCGTATCATGGTTATCCAGTGATCTGGAGCTTATACGACTTAATGTTTTTTTTCCATTTTTCTAAAGTTCATGCATTGGATTGAATCACCCTCGTTATGTGAATGTGCTATTTCAAAAAATACATGAGTAATGTTAATATTAAACTTTTTCACTAAATAAAAGTACGTAGCAAAACCTATTATATTATTTTTATTTTGTCCACTGCAACTATCAAAAAGGAAAAAATCGTCCGTACATCAATCTGGTAACCGGTCAATTGCTCGAATGCAATTGCTCGAAAATCAATTGCTCGACATGAAAATTGCTCGAAATACAAATTGCTCGAATAAAAAAGAAAATTATATATCTAAAATATTTATTCAAAATAATACAAAATATAGACATAAGAAAGATTCTTTAATTAGGACCAAATATGTGATATGTGGGAGTTCGAGTTTGGCAGGCAAAGCGAGAGGTTGTGGGGCCGGTGTGTTTGGCGATAAGGTAAATTCGGAATCGGAACCTATCACAATAAAAACACCGGTTTTTAAAAGACCTATCGTTATCGATAATCGTTAAAGATAAAAAGTGTACTTGTGCGAAATAAAAAATACACTTTAAAGTATATATAATAATATTTATTTTAGTGCTGACGATAACATCTACTAATTTAATTTAAAATGGCCAGTGGCGGAACAATTCGAAAGGAAACCAATAGAAGGAACGAATATAGTAGCGACGAAGAATCGAAGAATACAAAATATAAAGGGGATGAATTGTATTTTGAAAAGAGTAATATGACGAGATGAACACCGAAAAAAAGCAACGATACAAATGAAGAGATGATAAAAATGATGCGGGAAGTTATGTGGAAAAATGATGAAATGATGGCAGAAATAAGAACCATACGGAAAGACCAAAAGGAAACGACGGAACATATTAAAGAGCTAAAAGAAAAAAAACAAAAAATTGGAAGAAGGTTTGAAAATGGCAATCAAAAGAATAAAACAATTGGAAAAAGATAGACGAAGAAATAATCTAGTATTAAAGGGCCTAACACTGGATCCTAACGACAGAAAACCAGTAAAGGAGTCAGCAGAACACTTCATACAAAGAAATCTGAAATTACAGGTCAAACTGAGAGAAGCGGTGAAGATCGGAGACCAAATTTTTGTAGCAGAAATGGAAAACCTGACGGATAAGCTAATTGTACTAAAAAACAAAGGAAAACTGAAGAATCTACAGGGAAAAATGTGTATATAGAATCAGATTTAATAAAAAAGGAAAGGGAAATACAAGCAAAAATTAGGAAAATGGCAAAAGAAGAAAAAGACAAAGGTAATACTACGAAGATAGGGTATATGAAACTGAAGATTAATAAGAAGGAGTGGAAATGGGACCATAATAATGAGAAAATTATACAAATTCACAGAAACATCGGGGATAGGACTCCAAAAAAGTAATATAAAATAATAAGACCGACACACAACAATGACGACCAAGGCAATGAATGGGAAAAGCGATAGGGAAAAAGATGATGCACAGGTAAACAAGGATGAAAATAAAAAGAAGGGAAAAACTAGATTGAAGAAAAAAGGAGAGATAAAAATGGGAACATGGAATGTGAGAAGCATCAACGGAAAAGAGGAAGAACTAGTAGAAGAAATGATAAAACAAAAAATAGAAATACTAGAAATAACCGAAACGAAGATGAAAGGAAAAGGTCTTAAGAAAATACACAAAGGATATTGGTTACTTTGGGTAAGAGTGGATACAAAAGAGAGAGCAAAAGAAGGAGTGGGGATAATAATTGCACCGAATAGACTACAACACGTTATAGAAGAAACATATGTTAACCAGAGAATATTATCGGTGAAAATGAAACTGATGGACGAAGAAATATGGACAATAATAACAGCCAACGGAGTAAATAAAGATGCAAGAAAGGAAGAGAAAGATAAATTTTTCGAGGAGCTCCAAACGCAAATTGATAATGGGGAAGAAAATATAATTGTAATGGGAGATCTAAACGGTAGAGTCGGAAACAACAACAGCGGAATAGAGGAGTGCATGGGAAAAGAAGGAGAAGAAATACTAAACAGAAATGGTGAAAGAATAATAGAAATATGTATGGAGAACAAACTAGTTATAACAAATACAAAATTTAAACATAAAGTAGTACACAAATACACGAGAGTATAAGACAGCAGAAACGAAAAATCAATCTTACATTACTTTTTGGTAAGCAGCAACAAATGGAAAAGAGTACAGGATACGAAAGTGAAAAGAGGCTCAGAGATTGGCAGTGACCACCATCTAGTAATAATGAGAATTATAACAACAAAAGAAAAAGAAGAAAAGAGAAGAAAGGTAGTAAACGAAAAAATAAAAAGTTACAAATTAAAAGAGGAAAGATATAAGAAGAAATTCCAAGAAAAAATTGATAATACTCTGAAAGGTAGGGCAAAAAATACAAATATAGAAGAAAAATGGGAATATCTAAAAACCAGCATAATCAAAGCAGCTGAGAAGACTTGTGGGAAAACAAAAGTAGCAAATACCAACATGAGGAGAACGGAATGGTGGACGGAATAAATACGAGAGAAAATAAAAAACAAAAAAAAATGGAAGAGATACCTAAGTACAAGCCACCCGGAAGATTACGAGGCATATAAAGAAAAAAGGAAAGAGGTTAAAAAGCGGTGAAAGCAGGAAAGGAAAGGTCATGGGAGAAATTTGGACAAAAAATGACAAAAAATTATAGGGAAAACCAAAAACTCTTCTACGGCGCATTAAAACAACTCAGACAAAAGAATGAGAAAACTAACATTAGGATACTGGCAAATGAAACGGACTCAACTATCGGAGCTACTATTCGCAGACGACATGGTATTGATAGCAGAAAACAGAGAAGACCTACAGAACAATCTTGAAATCCTAGAAGAAGAACTATCAAACATAAATATGAAAATTAATAGAGAGAAAACAAAAACAATGATAATTTCAAATACGAAGAAGACACACGCAATAAAATTAGACGGGAAACAACTAGAGCAAGTAAAATATTTTAAATACTTAGGAGTAATAGTCGAAGCAAATGGTAAACAAGACATGGAAATAAACGAGAGAATGGGACGAACAGGAAGCTTATTTAACGCTACAAAAACAACATTTTTTGGGGAAAAAAGAGATACCGGAGAAAGTAAAAACGGCAGTCGTTAAATCAGTAGTTAGACCAACAATCATGTACAGCAGCGAGACATGGACATTGACGGGAGACAGAAATCCAGAGTCAATGCTATGGAAATGAGGTTCCTGAGGAAAATAGCAAACAGAAAGAGGACAGACAAAATACGAAACGAAACAATTAGACAAAACCTAAAACTGGAACCAATCAATGAAAAAATAGTGGAGGGACAACTTAGATGGTTCGGGCACGTGTGTAGAATGTCGAACGAGAGGCGTACAAAACGAGTGTTCGAAACGAGAGTGCAGGGGAAAAACAGAAGAGGAAGACCAAGAGTTATGTGGGTAGATGAAATCAGGAAAGAAGACGGGAAGAAGGGATTGACATTGGAAAGTGCAAGAAACCTAACGCAAGATCGGAAAGCATATAGACTACAATGCCAAACTCAATTCCATCAGCCTTTAGGACTAAGTAAAGTAAAGTATGTGATATGTCACATATATAATAGTATATTAATTTATGCTGAAAAAGTATTTATTACAAATCTAAACTATCTTTGAACTTCTCAAATAATAAGAAAAATAACCGTTTTGATTTTCTCTCATTATGATAATTAGGTATTATAATCATTTCCAGGTATTAGGGAAAGATTAAAATCATTAAATACCCAATAACATGCTTACCCATTGCCAATGTTTCTTTATTGGGTATGTATTGGATTTTTGTGGATATTTTGTGGATTATTGTGAATAAATACTTGAGATATATACTTCTATTTTTTATTTTATTTTATTTTATTTTATTCGAGCAATTTGTATTTCGAGCAATTTTCATGTCGAACAATTGATTTTCGAGCAATTGCATTCGAGCAATTGCATTCGAGCAATTGACCTAGAACCCGTCAATCTATATTATATATTATTTTATAAATTAAGTATACGTGCAACAAAGTTGTAACTCATTTAAAAACCTTGTTAATCGTCAAGTACAAAGAAAGTAAATATTTAACAAAGGGAGTACCCCGTGTTACTGCCTTTTTCACGCTAAAATTATACAGGGTGTAAAAAAAATACAGGTCATAAATTTAATCGCATATTCTGGGACCAAAAATAGTTCGATTGAACCTAACTTACCTTAGTACAAATGTGCACACAAAAATTGTTAAAGCCCTTTGAAGTTACAAAATGAAAATTGAATATTTTCAAAATATCGAAAACTATTAGAGATTTTTTATTGAAAATGGACATGAGGCATTAATATGGCAGTAGTATCTTAAGAAAAAATTATAGTGAAATTTGGACACCCCATAAAAATTTTATGGGGGTTTTGTTCTTTTAAGCCCCCCCAAACTTTTGTGCACGTTCCAATTTAATTATTATTGCAGTGCCATTAGTTAAACACAATATTTTAAAAACTTTTTTGCCTCCTATTACTTTTTCGAAAAGTCAGTTTTTATCGAGATATTTTGAATATTTGTCAAATCCACCACATATTTGTATATGATTAAGTACGATTATGGAGACTTGGTAATCATATGAAAATTTATTTATGATTTACATTTTTACGTATATTTTAAACAGTATTAAAAAGAAGTCACATCTCGATAAACGGTGCCTTATCGAAAAAATACAAAGAGGCAAAAAAGTTTTAAAAACACTGTGTTTAACTAATGGTACCGCAGTAGTAGGTTAATAGGAACGTACACAGACATTTGGGGGTTTAAAAGAACAACACCTCCATCAAATTTTTATGTAAACATATTAAAAAAGAAGCCGCAACTCGATAAAAACTGCCTTATCTAAAAAATATAAAGAGGCAAAAAAGTTTTAAAAATATTGAATTTAACTAATGGTACTACAATAATAATTTAATTGGAACGTACACAAAAGTTTGGGGGGGTTTCAGGGAACAAAACCCCCATAAAATTTTTATCGGGTGCACAAATTTTACTATAATTTTTTTTAAAGATGTTCCTGCCGTAATAATACCATATGTCCATTTTCAATAAAAAATCTCTAATAGTTTTTGATATATTCAAAAAAATCGATTTCCATTTTGTAACTTCAAAGGGCTGTAACTTTTTTTATGTGCATATTTGTACTAAGGTAAGTTAGGTTCATTCGAACTATTTTTGGCCATAGAATATGTGATTTAATTTATAACCTGTATTTTTGTTACACCCTGTATATATATATTATAAGTTAAAATACAACTTTTTTCAATGGAGTATTAGCCAAACTATTGAGTTCTCATAGTTGACATAGTTGACATAGTTCTAACTATGTCGTTTATATTGATGTGTGAACAATTTTTTGCTGAATTCGCTTGTGTTGAAATCTGAAAATAGATCTATCTTGAGTTACATCCTTGTTCGATGGGGGTATCGAAATATTAAAAATACGAAATCGTTTTCAAAAATTGAAAGAAAAAAATATTGTCAAACTTGAAGTAGAAAAATCATTATAAAACATTTGCCATTAGCCAGTACCGGAATGGCCCTTTTATAGTGTAATTTTCCTAGCCAAGGCGAATTTGCTTGAAAATTTGGATTTTTAGGGTTCCTTTTACTTGGTAGCTGAAAGACACCTCTTATCGGGGATGAAAAATGTACGTTCAAGATAAGTCCAAAAGTGTATAAATTTTCTAATTCTAAGCAACTTTTGTCCTATAGAGTTTTTTCACTAAGTCAATATTTTTTTAGTTAATTGGTAGTGAAAATGTTTATTTTTTAACAAAAAACTACGTTCTGAGACGGATTTTCGCAAATAACCCAAAAAGCAACTATTTTATAAAAAACTATTTTAAGGGGATGGGTACGAACTTTCGACTTCAATGCTATTTAAATGGGATTTATTTTTTTTTTCGAATCCTGAGAAAACTAATAAGTATTTTTGAAAAATTTAAATGCAGAATAAAAGATTACGTAATTACCGAGGGCTGAAAGTCCCTGAAAACTTCTATAATGGTTATTTTAATAAGCTACAGGGGTGAAAAACTAAGAGAAAATTTAGTGTGCATTTTAATTTCAAATATCCGATTCAAAAGAGACTTTATATTCATTCTAAGGGACTTTCGGCCCTCAGTAATAAAGTAGATTTTCTTTAAATTTTACAAAAATATTTATTAGTTTTCTCAGGTTCGAAAAAAATGATTACATTTAAAATACATTGAAAATTTTGACAGGCGTCAAAATATTCCTTTCCTCTTGAGCCAAAATGTAGCCTATAAAAAAAATAAAATAAATTGTGTATGTGTCAAGTGTACCTATGGATTACTAAAAGTAAAATTTGTAGCTTATGAAAAATACGTTCTTATTCGTCAAATTCCAAATCGATTATTTCAACGTAAAATAACCAAAGGATGAAGCATTTCTTGGGGAAAACTTATCAAAACTTTTTTAAAATGTTTTATTTCTATTTTTTATAAAGGTTTCTAGCATCAAAACTAAGTGAGTTACGCTCAAAATAAAGTTGGTTTCTTTTTTTTTGGTAAAAAAAATCGTGAAAATTTCTCTCTAATTAGGAATCCAAATGAAATTAATCGTTACCGCTTTACAATTTACTTTTTAGATTGGTATATTGTTTATATGATCTGTAAGTTTGGCTTACTAAAAAAAGTATTAGTGATTCTAAAAATCACGAAGGGTACGAAAATGGTTTTTCCTTTTCCATGTCATAGCTTAAAAACTAACAGGGTTAAGAGTAAAAATCTAATAACATATTTTAGGAGATTTCAGAACGCGTATACTGGAGCATTGTCTTCTTCTTCTTCTTCTTCCTTTTTGTATGTAGGTTTTAAAGCCTGTTTTTTCTTCAATATTAGCCTCCTAAATTATTTAAGTTATCGCACCATCTTTTTCTTGGTCTGCCAATACTTCTTCGTACATTTGGTGACCTTATCTCGTGCTATTCGTACTATCCTATCCTCTGCCATTCTAGTAATATGTTCGTTCTACTCCTGTTTCCGTTTTGTCACCCATCCATTTATGTCTTCTACATTGCATGATCTTCTTATGTTTTCGCTTCTCTCCCTATCCAACAGACTTTTCCCTGATATTCGTCGGAGTATTTTCATCTCTGTTGTTTCTAGTAGTCGTCTCGTTTTAGATGTGTCAGGTCTTGCCTCCGCCGTGTATGTCAATATAAGTAGGTCTAATTGCTGCTTTATAGATTTTTGCTTTTATGTCTAGTCTTAGGTGTTTGTTCTTCCAGATTGTGTCATTAAGGGATCCCGCCTCTTTACTTGCTTTTAAGCTTTGTTGTCGTACTTCCTCTTCAACATCTCCGTAACTGGTTATATCTATTCCCAGATATCTAAACCTTGCTTCCTACTTTATTATTTTCCCATCAATTTTGATTTTACATCGTAGTGGGTATTTAGATGTTGTCATACATTTGGTTTTTTCTGCTGATATTATAATATTTTATTTGTTGGCTGTTGTATTCAAGATGTGTGTTAATCTGGAACATTGTAAAATATACAATATGTACAAATAATATCGATATATTACCTTCTTTTCATGAGCTACAACTCTGTATTTACTGTGCCTTACAGACTCAGTAAATACAACATTTTTGTTTGTTTTTGTATAAGCTACATTTTTAACCCTCGTAAGGCGGTGCGGGGTGCAAATGCACACCAGATCTAGTTTTTCTCACCTATCTTTTTTAATATTTTTTTTATTTTTGTCCATTTTTTATTCTCATTAAATTCAATTCTAAACGCATTCCACCCACTACACAGTTTAAAACTTTTATAACACTGTTACTAATAAACCAAGTATAAAAGTTATACTGAGAATAAATCAGGTATAGACAAAATCACTACCAATAAACATGGAATAACTTAGATATAGGTTATACTTGGTGTAAGAATTTAGTCCAAGTTTATACCGACCCACACTCTTGTTTAAGTCTGGTATAACCTATTTTATGACTGTCAGTGTCATCAGAGGCACAAATATAAATATTATCTTTTGATTCGTTTTGTGAGTAATTATATAATAAAAAAATGTGTTTAAGGGGTGTTGGGGCTTTCGAAGAAGTTGATAATTTAATTAACATGATAGAAAATACAAGAAAAAGGAAACTTCTCAAAGATAGAATAAATCCCTTTTCACAGTACACTGATAAGGAATTCAGAATTAAATATAGGTTTTCTAAAGATGGTGTAAGGTTTTTAGAAAACATAATAGGTAATTAACTTATTTAAATTCAATATTGCATGAGAAGTTGAGTCAAACAGTCCATATAATGCACAAAAAATTTCAAGATGATTCGTTAATTAGTTTAAATTTTATTCAATTTATTTACCCATAAGAATTATTTTTGCAAAGTTATTGTTCAGAAAATAATAATGATACAGAAATTTTGTGGAAACCATATGAAAGAAGAGTACTGGTACTCTTCTTTTTCTTGTAGTTTCATGGCCTCCACCTCTTAGGTACTTGGTCAGTCCTCGTATTTAGACTAACTGGAAGGGAATCCTCTTTTCAAAGGGTCTGGATTTTTCCATATTCCCTTCTTTAAATTCATTGTGATATGATTTTCAAATAACTATTTTTATTTTATATTTTAATTTGAAATATTGTTAAAAATTGATTGATCTTTCTTAAGGTTTGGTCATTAATATTATGTAGGAGATTTTGTATTGAAATGGGGGTTGGACTTCCTATATTAACAAGTTCCTGATACAGGTCAAATTGATTTGTTTTGTTAATTGGGCACTCAAGTAACATATGAGTTATACTTCCTATTTGTCCACATTCACAAAAAGGAGTATCACTACAATTAATTTTAAACAAATGGTCTGGTGTGTGACAATGGCCCGTTCGCATTCTAATAATTGATGTCAAGTGCCTTCGATCCACAAATGTGAATTTGTGGAACCAAGGGTTTATAGAAAAATCACTTTGACATTGTTGATACCATTTCCCTTTAGTTTTAAAGTATTACATTATTATTATACATTTTAGTACTGGTATTTTAAACGTATTTAAAAAAATCAATAAACATAGGCCAGGAACCGAAGCTTTTCACCTCGCAATTTTTACAGAATGGATAGATTTGCTTGAAAATTTGAAAGTAGGTAGTGGATAGTCCAAGGATCAAAATCTATATGATTCCGAAAGGCGCTTTTACCATGGGGGTGGTTGCCACCCCATCTCGGGGATGAAAATTTTTTATTATATTTTGACCGCAAAAGTTGATAAAAACATTCATTCTAAGCAAAAAATGTTCTATACATTTTTTTGATAAAATTAATAGTTTTCGATTTATTCGCTATCGAAAGTGTTAGTTTTGTATAGAGAAAATCAATGTTTTCGATATTACGAATCACTCAATTTTTACCGCAGAATTTTTTTTCTAACCAAGTTCTTAGGAATTAAATAACCTACAATTTTATATCGAAACATTTTTTCGTATCTCTGATGCTAATCTGAAGAATTCTGAAGAAAATGCATTTTTTACCAAACTACAAAAATTCGTTATTCGCTTTTAACTCCAGTTTTTTAAAAACTAATCATTCTAAGCCAGTCAAACTTCTAGAATCTATTTATAATACATAAATAAATAAGAATTAATAAGGCCAATAACCAAATACACCGCTAACTTACATTATTAGTCTACCAATTGGATTTCTCCTTTTTTTTTTAAAAAAAAATATATTGATTTTTTAACCATAACTTTTTTATTTTTTATCTTAGAAAGTCTGATAAAAAATTTTTTGTAGGTTTTTACAAGATCTATAAACCTATTAATATTGAATCTTTTCAAAATCCTCAGTCGCAAAAAGAGGTGACTTTGAAAGGGTTGGTAAAGGTGGTTTTTGCATGTTATTATAAGTTTCAATTGTCAATAGCTCACTGATATTTTGCCGTAAAAAAAATTTTTGTAAACCATGTTCTTGGAAATTAAATAAGCTACAATTTCATATTTAAACATTTTTTCGTATCTCTGATATTAATTTTGCTATTCCGAAAAAGAGGCCATTTTTTCCAAACTACAAAAATTCGTTATTCGCATTTAACTCCATTTTTTTTAAACTAATCATTCTAAGCCGGTCAAACTTCTATAACCTATTAATAATACATAAGTAAAAAAGACCAAATAAGGTTAATGACTAATTTTAATTAGGGTGGTAATTAGAGGGTTGCTTGCGATCACTTTTTCGCTGAAAAAAATAGGGACTGACATTCTTTTCATTGTCACTTAATTTTTGAGCTAGAGACTTTTTTTATTTCTGGTGATAGATATTTTTAAGTGCTTTAAATTAGTTTAAACAAGTTGTCCTCGAAAAATGCATAGTTTTCCCGTCTTTTGACTTTGAAACTAGAATATTTAGCATTTGACGAAGAAGAGCCAACATATAATAAAGTATAGCTTGATTACTATTGGTCCTAAGGAAAATTAAAAAAAAAATTTTTGGTTATTTTTTCAAAAGGTACATTTTTGTTAAGTAAAGTTGTTTTGATAAAACGAAAACTTTTGGAGTTATTAGCAGAAAACTTATTAAAAACATTGATTTTTTTCAATATAAAACTAACACTTTCGATAGCGAATAAATCGAAAACTGTAAATTTTATCAAAAAAATGTATAGGACGGTTTTTGCTTATAATGAACGTTTTTACCAACTTTTCCTATTAAAATATAAAAAAAAATTTCCACCCCCGAGCTGGGGTGGCAACCACCCCCATGGTAAAAGCGCCTTTTGGCATGATATAGATTTTGATCCTTGAACTATCCACTACTTATTCTCAAATTTTCAAGCAAATCGATCCATTCTGTAAAAATTGCGAGGTTTTGTCCTATTTTAGCTTCATTACTTGGACTAACACTCATTTTTATCATTCCGAAAACTTTTCGCCTATGTTAATTTGGTTTGTCAGTTACAGAGAAAAATCAAAATTGACATATTTGACACAATATATCGTTGTTCTATGTATTTGTGCAGAAGATTGCCACGTTGCCAAACTATTATTTCGGAATAAAGTAGGAATACTTATATCTAACTTATACCTAGTTTATTAGTAACGAATTATTTTCGTATTCTTGTTCTCATGATCATTTTTCAGTGCGTCATTAATTATGACATCATATACTGTATTGGGTGTGTCGAGACTTATTTCATGTAATTATTGACGAATCTGAGAGATGCTAGAATCGTACTTAGCCATAGGTGAAAAGCTGGTGGAATTAAACTAATTAGTAATTTAGTATATTTGATTTTTACACAATATGTTAACATGTAGGTATTTTTTATAAAGGGGAATAAAATTAAAAAGTAAACAATATTGTTAATTAAATTTATAAATATGGAAACATTAAAAAATGACACAAAACTATCCTTTAATTGTGTTTTTATCTCCTTCTCTAGGTGCTGCCTTCGCTTCAAAAGTTGGCAGTCATCAGAGCGATCTTTATTTCTGAAACCGCGGCTCTAAATAATTCATTGTTATTACATCCAAACCAGTTCCTAAGGTTTTTCAGCCATGAGTTACGTCTCCTTACTTATCTTTTTCTTGCATAATGACCTGGAGTATTAGATATACATCTCTCATCACATGTCCCATATATCTCAGTTTTCTTCTTATTTGTTAGTTCTTCTCGTTCCTTATGCGTAAGTCTCATTACCTCCACGTTGGCTATTCTATGTACTCATGAGATATTTAGCACTCTTCGGTACATCTCAAATGTCTCTAGTCTCCTCACGCCAATGACTAACTTTTAACGAACTAAATTCTAAACCAAAACACAAAAAAATGCACAAAGACGTTGTGAAACACAAGGGAAGTCGAATTCGAAATTTCAAAATGACAGGTACACAAAATACTGACCTGAATAATAACCGTCACTTGACTCTTTGACACTTCTAAAAAATGGCCAAAATGAACGAAGTTTTCGTCAAATGTTCGTAATACGTGCATTTGATTGGCTAGAAAAAACGCGCATTCTAAATATCAACGAATCAAACGTAGGTTAGGAATAGACATCTTATGTATATAACCATTGTAATGCTGCATTATTTTTGTGTTTAATCACGGAGCTACCGCTTTTTCCGTCTCATCTAACTTAATGCATTAGAGAGAAATCGAAAAACTGTGACGCACTGAAAAATGATCATGAGAACAAGAATACTATATCTACCTTATACTTAGGATAACTATTCTAGATATAAATATGGAATAACCTTAGAATACGAATGTTTTATTAGTAACAGTGTTTAGCGTTTAAGTGCTTTTTTGGAAAAAAGACTGTAGGGTACAAATGATGAACATTTCATATCCTAAATTGGACGTTTCTGATGTTAAACCTGGAGCTAAAAGAGCAAGCAAGCAAGCAATTTGATTCAACCCGACCCATGGGAGATGTTCACCCTTTCGAAAAAAAGGACATTCGGGTGTAACAATTCATTGGGGCGAGGTGTTTTGGCCCGAGTATAAATACAGGGATCACCCCACCTCGCTCCAATGCCCCAGGCCATCCCTTTCCCCCCTATAGCACGCTTATGCGCGATAGGGGCACAACTATCAGCCAAATGCTCTTCACAATGGAACCCTGGGTAATAGGATTCCAATGTGGTACCCTAATCGAATGCAAAACTAGGCCAGCGTTAAGCGCTCTAAGCCTTTTATCCACTTATTTACTTATCCGCGGGAACTAAAATTGCTTGCTTGGGCTTCAAGCCATTGTACCGAGTCCTAATGGGCTCCGTCCAATGGCTTGACGCTCTAATTTTTTGTTGGTTTTTTTTTATTTTGTGTGATTTTTTGGTGGCTTACGCCTTTCTTATGATTTTTTTAATTGTATTGTGGTTTTACCTGATCATCTGTCTGGTATCTTGGATGGTTTCCTGGACTACCTTGGTCACTATGTTGGTGACTAGTTTGACCAGGTATTCTTCGTCTGGGAGGATCGCTGTGGTGGCTTGTTGGTTTTCGCCCTGCGTGACTTTGGCATAGGAGACTCCGTTTGCCTGTTGTCGTCTGTAGATCTGTTGTTGTGGCCTCTGTTGTGGTGGTCTATACCAGGTTGGACTTCTCGGGCATCCTCTGTAGCTTGCGGGGTGACTTCCTTTGCAGTTTGCGCAGGTTGCCTTTGTTTCCCTGGGTCTTTTACAGGTCTTCGTGTGGTGGTCTTCTCCGCATTTCACGCATTTGGGGTGTTTGTGACACGCGTTCTGCGCATGGTGGAAGCCTTGGCAGTTGAAGCACTGCGTTGGCTCTGTCGCTTTTCTTAGGTCTACTACCTCTATCTTCATGTGACACAGATTGGTGATCAGCTTAGCCTTTTCTACGTCCTCACGATTCAGAGTCAGTACGAACATCGGTAACTGCCTTTTGGGACCGACTCTTGTGGTCATATTCTTGGCTGCTTGGCAGACTATTTGGTGTCTTGCTTCCATCTCTTCTTGGATTTCCTCCTCGGTGGTATTTGAGGGCAATCCTTTTAAAACCACTTTGGGTTTTTTATCCTCGTCTACTGGGAAGGCTACCCATTGTAGCCTTTTGTCCTTGTGTGCCTTTGCGTATTCTTCTATTACCCTCACCATTTTCTTGTAATCTTCCAGGTTTTTCGCCTGGATGAGTGTTTCTTTACCGCTCCTGGAGATTTTGTTAGTCGTATATACTTTTAGTCTTTGGGCTATGGTGAGGATAGCCCCTGTCTCATTCACGCTCTGTAATTTAATTACAGGCGGCTGTCTGTGAGGTGTTGCCTGTTGTTCGGTCAGCACGGTGGTATCTTCGTTTGTTACCATGTCCTCTGTCTCTGAATCGTCAGATCGCCCCAAGGCAGGCGTCTCACCATCTGTGCTTAATCGTCGTGACAGTGGTGGGAAGTCTTCTTTTGTCCTTGGTTTTTTAATCGGCGGTGGCTTATCGGTCGCTGGGTTATTTTCTACCTTCGGTATGGGCTTTGCCTGTTGTTGGCGTTCTAGCATCAGGTTTTTCTGGGCTTCTCGTAGCTCTTTGGTCAGTTCGTTCATCTGGCTCTTCATCTTCATCATTGATTCTTGTAGTTCCGCTCTTTCGGTTTTGTGTCGGGCTATTTCTTCGTCCTTTTCCTTCATTTTCTTCGCTAGCTGGTTTTTCGTCCTTCTCATCGATTCTTGTAGTTCCGCTCTTTCGGTCTTTTGTCGGGCTATTTCTTCGTCCTTTTCCTTCACTTGCTTCGCAAGCTGGTCTTTTGTCCATCTCAAGTCTTTCATTAATCGCTCTGCCTGCGCTTTTTCAATATCTTGATGAAGCTGTGCACATCTTAGTTGCGTCTCTTTTGCCCGTCGGATGGCTTCCTCTATCTGGTTTTGTCTATCTGCCTCGGATTTCATCTCGGTATCTTCTTCGGTTTCCTCTTCGCTTTCATCGGTTTGTTGTTCCTGTAAAAGTCTAAGATCCACTTTGCGTGGATCTTCATGTGTTGGCGGAGTGACCATAGGGGGGGGGGTGTTCGAGACTTAGCTCGATCAATCGTCTGGGGGGGAGAATCCCTAATCTTGGCGAACCTTTTTTTCCGCCGACTGGCCCGACGCCAGCTCGGCTTCAGGATTGGTTTCCCTACCCCTATCGCGGTTGTTCACGTACCCAGACAGAACTGGGTACGGGATCCTCTTGATGTTCTCGTTTTTACTGACCTAGGGGCCGGGGCTGCCCGATGTAGATTCCATAGAACTACACCTTGCAGTGTCTACCCTTACGGAGGCACAGTAAAAATCCCGTAGCGGGCTCCCGTCGAGCCCGCTTTGCTTCTTCTGCTAACCGATCTCTAGCTGTGGCGTCTCAGAGAATCCAATAAAATCAAATTCCGTAAGTTTCACCACATCCAGTCGATCGGCCTTTGCCTCTCCTTCTTGCCTAAGGCTTAGAAGTGCACGATTTCGCTATCACGCTTACATTCGTGATGGAATGAAAATTCCTGCTAGTCGTACAACTTCTTCCACCGTTGGCTCCTCGTCGTCTTCTCGCCTCAGAGAGAGTGAAAACGCTCAACTGCTATCTTGCTTACATTCAAGATTGGAGTAAAAAGTCCACAGCCGTGCTATCCCCACTTCTCGTTGGCTTCTCTTCTCTGCTGCTGCTCCGCTCCGCTCGCACGCGTGTTACTTGTTCGGTGGTCGGCACCGAACTTTCTTACTAACTTTAACACTGGAGCTAAAAGGGTTAAGGGACAAGGTCGGTGTTACTTATGTCAGATAAAAAAGACCGGAAGTCCCGGCTTAACTGTATGGTGTGTAAAAACTTTGTGTTGCTTACTCTGTGAAAAATTTCATGTGTTTGTCTTGCAACGATAATAATTTTTTTTAAGAAGAAATGAGTATTTTTTGGAGAATTATGTTTCATAGGATAATAAACAAATCCTAATTATGTTTGAAATCAATTATCCCGACGTTTACATATAAAAAAATGGATATACCGTTGGGGTGCAAATGCACACCGCATTGTTGTTGACGTAATAATCTAAACAACGCCTTACGAGGGATAATAAAGTATCACTTTTTGAATTATTTGCGGAAAACCGCCTGAAAACGTATTTTTTTTTTTCAAAAAATGAACATTTTCACTCACAGATAACTCAAGAAGTATTGGCTTGTCTAGAAAAACTGTATAGAATGAAAGTTGCTTAGAATAAGTCGATCTGTCCACTTCCGGATTTAGCTTAAAAGTACGTTTTTTCACTCCCGAAAAGATGTGGTCTTCACCTCCCAAATAAAAGCAACCCTGGGCTCAAGTCCAATAATGAAGTAAAAAATAAGAGGAGCCTAAATTCAAATTTTCGTGCAAGTCGGTGTTCACACGGAAAATTATACGGTATCGCCGTATCTCACGTTCACCACTGGCCTATACTAAATTTAAATTCAAGATTCAAGATACAAGCAGGATTCAGACCCGGAAAGTTCTGCTGCAGTCAAATTCTTAATCTCACCCAACATATTGAAGATGGTTTTGAACGGAAAGAAATAACAGGAGTAGCGTTCATAGACCTTACTGCCGCCTATGACACAGTTAACCATCAACGGCTACTCGAAAAACTCTACGAAACTACAAAGGATTTCCAACTAACAAGGTAAGTGAAATGACTCCTCTAGGATAGACGCTTCTTCGTAACGCTCCAGTCCAAGAACATTCGGTATAGGGACCAAAAAAATGGGCTACCACAGGGAAGTGTACTCGCGACGATTCCATACAACATATACACCAACGACCAACCCATACACCAACAAACAAGGCAATTTATTTACGCTGACGATACAGCTGTGGCAGCTCAGGGAAGAATCTTCAATAAAGTCGAAGTAAAACTGACAGATTCCCTGGGAGACTTAGCTCTGTACTACAATAAAAACCATCTGAAACCAAATCCCACAAAAACCCAGGTATGTGCTTTCCACCTTAGAGACAAGTATGCCCGAAGGCCGCTGGAGGTGAAATGGCGTGGTCAGGTGCTGGAATACAACGAGACGCCAAAATACTTTGGCGTCCATCTGGATTGAACTCTGTCTTACCGATACCACTGTCAAGATGTCAAGAAGAAAGTAAGTTCCAGAAAAAATATCATCCGCAAGCTAACTAATACAAAATGGGGAGCACAATCACACACTCTCCGCACTTCTGCCTTAGCATTATGTTTTTCGGCAGCGGAGTTTGGAGCACCAGTATGGCAAACTCTGCTCACGCAAAGAACGTCGACGTGGCTCTAAATGAAACGGTTCGTATATTATCGGGTTGCCTAAAACCGACACCTATGGAAGAGGTATACCCCATAGCTGGGATTACTCCACCACCTATCAGGAGGAAGGTCACGTCAGAGGTAGAACGAAAAAAGCAGAAGACGGACTGAAGACACCCCTTATATGACCACCAAACTCAGCCAAGCAGACTAAGACCTCGGAAAAGCTTCCTGAAAACAAGATTCATCCCGAAGCACCAGAGACGCGCCGAATACACCTATGGCAAGCGTCAGCTACCGTGACACATTTTCCTCCCTCAGAAGAAATGGCTGCTGGACACAATTTACTGTATCCGACTTGGAAAGCTCCAGACAGACTAAGAATCGGCGTTTCACGATGTGCTAGTAACCTGAAAAAATGAGGATACCAGGAGGACGATACCTGCGACTGTGGCGCGGTTCAGACCAGCCGGCATCTACTATCATGCACAGAGATGAGAGAGTCCTGCACAGAAGAAGATTTAATTATAGCAAATGACAGGGCCATCTATGTGGTCAACCATTGGAAATACAGAATTTAAAGTTGTTGGTGTTCCGGACACGGAAAGTAAGTAAGTAAGTAATTTAAGATGCAGTAGAAATAAACAAACCAAGACACGTTAAATACTACTAGGAGCACTCCCGAATCATAATTTACAATGTATAAACTTTGGAAATCATGATTTGGGATTTACAATGTATTTACATTGTAAATTATGATTCGGGAGTGCTCCTAGTAGCATTTAACGTGTCTTAGTTTGTTTATTTCTAGTGCATCTTGAATTTAAATTTAGTATAGGTAGGCATATGTATGTAACAGGTATTTTCAGATACAGAGACTTTAAATATCAAGATTGCGATAGTTGTCAAAATTATCAGTGTCGGTTGTAATTTCGGCATCATAGTTGTTCTGAGCCCAATTTTAAATAAATGAAACAAAAATGAGTAACAATTGAATGGATCAGGTACTAAAAATTATACTTAAAATACTTACCTTATATTTAACACTGTTACTAATAAAACACTCGTATTTTAAGGTTATTCCGTATTTATATCTAGAATAGTTATCCTAAGTATAAGGTAGATATAGTACGAAAATAATTCGTTACTAATAAACTCGGTATAATTTAGATATAATTATTTCCACTTTATTCCGAAATAATAGTTTGGCAAAGTTGCAATCTTCTGCACAAATACATAGAACAACGATATATTGTGTCAAATTATGTCAATTTTGATTTTTCTCTGTAACTGACAAACCAAATTAACCTAGGCGAAAGTTTTCGGAATGTTAAAAATGAGTTTTAATTGATTTTTTTAAATACGTTTAAAATACCAGTATACTTCTTTCGTATGGTTTCCACAGGATTGCTGTATCATTATTATTTTCTGAACAATAACATTGCAAAGTTCCTAGGGGTAAACAAACTGAATAAAATTTAAACTAATTGACGAATCATCTTGAAATTTTTTATGGATTATATGGACTGTTTGACTCAACTTTGCATGTAATCAAATTCAAATAAGTGAATCACCTATTAAGTTTTCTAAAAACCTTACACCATATATAGAAAACCGATATTTAATTCTGAATTCCTTATCAGTGTATTGTGAAAAGGAATTGTGATTTTATCTTTGAGAAGTTTCCTTTTTCGTGTATTTTCTATCATGTTAATTAAATTATCAACTTCTTTGACAGCCGCAACACCCCTTAAACACATTGTTTTATTATATAATTACTCACAAAACGAATCAAAAGATAATGTATTTTTACCTCTGATGACATTGACAGTCATAAAATAGGTTATACCAGACTTAAACAAGGGTGTGGGTCGGTATAAACTTGGACTAAATTCTTATACAAAGTATAACTTATATTTAAGTTATTCCATGTATATTGGTAGTGATTTTGCCTATACCTGATTGATTCTCAGTATAACCGTTATACTTGGTTTATTAGTAACAGTGTAAAAGTTTTGCCACAACAAATGAAAAATTATAATATAAAAACATTGTCCACTCTGTAAAGAGTAGCAACAAGCTGATAATTTTTCTAAAAAACTTTTCGTTCTCTCCTTTTTTTCCTTGTACGCTCTGAGCTTCGCTGGTGTCGCTCCTAGCGGACTACTAATTCAACTTTCACCGGTAATTTTTAAATTTATTATTTAATTAATAGAAAAAGACTGTTTGACTTGTACACACTTCTATATAAATCTAAACGGGAACTGGTGTATGTTTTCAAAAGACTGATAGTGTGTAAATAAATTTATTAAATCAGCTAAGTACTTTCAGCATATTATGCCATCATCAGAGCTATCCTATAAAAAGACTAAGTTGAAAAATCTTATTCATAAAAAATTATAAAGTGAAACTTACGTCTTATAGGTGTAAAAACCTCAAAAGAAGAGAAAACTTCGAACAAACACATTCTTTAGTTTAAAATAAACCCAGGGATATAACCACTGGTTAGGGTAAAAACCCTTAAATGTTTAAAAAATCACATTTAATGTGTTTTTTATAAAATGGCTACCATTCTTACAAACAGCTGTTACTGACAATATTCAAAAACGACAGGCTGCTGACGGAAACAATAGTTCCTAGCGACATCTGTGTTATTAAAATTATTTAAAATTTTTTGAAAATGACTAAGTTGTCATATGTAGGTTACTAATTAATGAAATTAATATGAAAAACTGAAGTTAAATTTAAATGACAATTGTTAAGTTTAAAGTAAAGTTAAATGTGAAAATAATCAAATTATCAAAGTATTATTAATTATTAAAAAACCAAACAACCAGTCAGTTCTGACCAAATATAGAAGTGAGATAGATGAAAACCAAGAAGAAGCACCGTTGGACAAGCTCAGAGTTCCAAAACTGTTTAAAAACAATATTATTATTAAAAGGCAAATCGAAAATATTTACTTATTGTAATCAATGAAAGAAAATTCAAATATGTTATAAAGCAATGTTCAAAAAACTAGAGCAATTGTTGGGCATGCTGAATATAACAGTATTAAAGAAACTTCTTAAAGATTGGATCAAATTTACAATTTAATTGAACCTGGGTGTTAACACAATTTTGAGGATTTCTTTTTAATTCCCTGCTAATTTCTAAGTCTTCTAATAAATTCATTTTTGTATAGTTGTTAATGGGTATACTATGTAGAATCCTACTATCTCTTTGGGGACTGAAGTTATGTTTAGAAGCATGTAAGTGATTGCCAAAACTAGATTTGTCAATCTTAGACAAATGTTCTTTGATGCGTGTTTCCAAAGGTCGCATAGTTCTCCCCACATAAGTAACAGGGCAGTCTCCACAGGACAATTTGTATATACCACTTTTTGATGTTTTTCCAATTTTATCTTTGGTATGAGAAAAAATAGATTTGATATTTTCCTTACATTTGAATGATAGTTTAAGGTTGGGGATGTTGTTTAGGATTTTGGCTATATTATCTGAAGGATAACCTATGTATGATATTGATCTATACATAACTGCTGTAGTGGAATTGTTAAGGACAGAATTGTAAGCTAGGGATCTATTCCTTTTACTCCTTAATTTGTTGAGGATGTTATCAACTAAAGTAGGGGAATAACCATTACTATATGCAAGTTGTTTGATAATATCTAATTCTGAATTGAAATTATCAGATACTAATTTCAATTCAGAATTAGATATTATCAAACAACTTGCATATAGTAATGGTTATTCCCCTACTTTAGTTGATAACATCCTCAACAAATTAAGGAGTAAAAGGAATAGATCCCTAGCTTACAATTCTGTCCTTAACAATTCCACTACAGCAGTTATGTATAGATCAATATCATACATAGGTTATCCTTCAGATAATATAGCCAAAATCCTAAACAACATCCCCAACCTTAAACTATCATTCAAATGTAAGGAAAATATCAAATCTATTTTTTCTCATACCAAAGATAAAATTGGAAAAACATCAAAAAGTGGTATATACAAATTGTCCTGTGGAGACTGCCCTGTTACTTATGTGGGGAGAACTATGCGACCTTTGGAAACACGCATCAAAGAACATTTGTCTAAGATTGACAAATCTAGTTTTGGCAATCACTTACATGCTTCTAAACATAACTTCAGTCCCCAAAGAGATAGTAGGATTCTACATAGTATACCCATTAACAACTATACAAAAATGAATTTATTAGAAGACTTAGAAATTAGCAGGGAATTAAAAAGAAATCCTCAAAATTTTGTTAACACCCAGGTTCAATTAAATTGTAAATTTGATCCAATCTTTAAGAAGTTTCTTTAATACTGTTATATTCAGCATGCCCAACAATTGCTCTAGTTTTTTGAACATTGCTTTATAACATATTTGAATTTTCTTTCATTGATTACAATAAGTAAATATTTTCGATTTGCCTTTTAATAATAATATTGTTTTTAAACAGTTTTGGAACTCTGAGCTTGTCCAACGGTGCTTCTCCTTGGTTTTCATCTATCTCACTTCTATATTTGGTCAGAACTGACTGGTTGTTTGGTTTTTTAATAATTAATAATACTTTGATAATTTGATTATTTTCACATTTAACTTTACTTTAAACTTAACAATTGTCATTTAAATTTAACTTCAGTTTTTCATATTAATTTCATTAATTAGTAACCTACATATGACAACTTAGTCATTTTCAAAAAATTTTAAATAATTTTAATAACACAGATGTCGCTAGGAACTATTGTTTCCGTCAGCAGCCTGTCGTTTTTGAATATTGTCAGTAACAGCTGTTTGTAAGAATGGTAGCCATTTTATAAAAAACACATTAAATGTGATTTTTTAAACATTTAAGGGTTTTTACCCTAACCAGTGGTTATATCCCTGGGTTTATTTTAAACTAAAGAATGTGTTTGTTCGAAGTTTTCTCTTCTTTTGAGGTTTTTACACCTATAAGACGTAAGTTTCACTTTATAATTTTTTATGAATAAGATTTTTCAACTTAGTCTTTTTATAGGATAGCTCTGATGATGGCATAATATGCTGAAAGTACTTAGCTGATTTAATAAATTTATTTACACACTATCAGTCTTTTGAAAACATACACCAGTTCCCGTTTAGATTTATTATTTAATTGTTATCGCTTAATATTTACAACGCAAAAAAGTAATTAAATTGTAATCGATTTTTTAAGATTTTGCTAATTATTTTGACGTTCTATTGATAAAATATGAATTTCTTACTTCGGACACTTTCACAATTATCGTGTAGATGGCGGTAAGATTAATAGATTAGTTTATAATTACATATTACGGAACATTAAAAAAACTTAAATTCAGTATTTAAAACGTAAGCATATTCAAGGTAAAAATATATACCACCCCTTTGACCAACTAATATTTTTTATAATTATTGTTTTTAATTTTAATTGTAAATTAATCACTTTGACATTTATGTCAAATTTCCGGTAAAGGTTTACAGACTTGTCACTACTGGCGCTCGCGAATTTGTAAATATCCCCTCTACGTACGAGCTCACAGCGTATAGGCAGTTCTGATTGGATTTTTGACGGATTGACAGCTCTACGGAAGGTTGTCACTATATCTTTTGCACGACCATTCGATTCTTTTTCCATTATATTTAATGTCTACTAGTTTATACAGTATACGTTACATTTTTCTAATGTCTTCACTCCTTTTTCGTTATATCGACGTATTTTCTAGAATTCTTCTAAGTAATATCATCTGAAAAACCAAAAGAAAAAGTACTTACACAGTGATGTATAGCATTGTACCTATGTATGTATATGTCGTGACTGCCCGAAAACTGACATCGGTCAAACTGATAGAACAGAACTTTTAACTAATAGAAAAACAGATTATACGTATGAACTTCAACTTCTACACTGGATAGCGAATAGTTCACAGTTTTTACTTTTTGATAAAAAAACCTCATCAAACCTAATTTAATTTGAAAATAGTTGTTAAATTTGTTAATTTTTGATTTATCGCTGATAAGAAGTCGAGGTCCGCTGGGATGAACAGCCTCGGCTTCTTTTCGCAGTGAATTATCTCTTGTGATTTTTGTTGTGTTTGAGGTTTGATTTTTTGGAAGAAAACTTGAAATAGACAAATCTGTGACTATCGTTCGATGTGAACGGACGACTTTTGAAACTCATCCAAAGGGTAAGGGCCAAAACTGCCTATATTTTCCTGTTAATTTCTAATTTGCATCGCCTAGTATAGATTTTAAATTCGTCAATCCGCCGCATAAGATGGAAGAAGAAGTTCCTCCCGATCCTCCTCCACCACCTGAACCTCCTAATAAAATCAACCAATATGAATGTCAATCTCAACGTCCAAGTATTCAAAAAAGTCTTACAGTAAAAAAACAAATACTATATTCGGAGACCGACATAGGTCCTTACGAAGTGTTTGTCCAAGGTCAGAATAGCAATATTGGAGATTATCACGTGTTAAGCATAGCTAAATCTATTTCTGTTTTAAAAATTAAAGACATCACGAAAATCAGTAGAAAGAGTAAAAACAGGATAGGTGTATTATTTGCTACTAGAAAAGCAGCCAAAGATTTCGTTGTGAGAAAAGATTGGGAAGCCCTAGGGTATGAGGTGTTCATTCCATTTCATCAGGTTTCTTGTAGGGGTATAGTAAGGGGAGTTAATAAAAAATTCACAGAGGAAGAAATAAAGGAGGCATCAGAAACAAACTTGGCTTTATGTAAGATATTAAGTGTTAAGCGAATGAATCGAAGAGTACAAGTAGATTCAAAGATTGAATTTGTCTCCACGGGAACTATTAGCATAACTTTTTCAGGAAAAACTATTCCCAAAGAAATTTCCATATATCAACTTGTAACGGTCACGTTACGGAATTAGATCTTTAATTATTTTTATAATTATTTCCCCTCGGTCTCTCATTTGATTTCTTTCAACTTCTCTAATTTTCTCGTAAATAAATATTTACGTGACGTCACACTTCAGAGTATGGAACATACTCTACACCTCGGGTAATAATTTGATTCGTGTGCTGAGAATTTGACGTTTTGCTCTGTGAAGTGGTGAGACGAGAGACTTCACTTGTGGTTGGGGATTTGGTTAGTATGGATGGCGTGTGAGGATCAAATTTGGAGGTTAGACCTCGTGTTAGTAAAAATGTGTGACTTTTGAATTATGGATCACCAAGCCTATTTAGGAGTGTTTGGGAATAAAGAAGGTATTAATCCAATGGGGTTTACAGCATAACATCATCGTATCACACGGTAAATAGCAATATCTGTTTTTTATAAATAGTTTTTATAACCATTGTTGTCACTCTTGTTCAAGGTGACATAATATATAATCTTTCTGATGTGTGTGATGTGTAAATTTATTCAGTGAATTGTTCTTTTAATTATTCTACTATCTATGAGTAATATCTTTTAATTATTCCCATGTCTATAGATAATATTCATTCAGAGAAAATTCTAATATTTTTAACTTTTTGGTTATACTAAAGTCACTTTCAATATCACTTATCAGTTCTATAATAATTATTTTAAAGAAATCATATTTATTCTGTATTTAAATCCTAAATCCACATATCTGTAATGAGAACTCACATAAACTTTGTCAAGGTCAAGTACTTCAGTAATTAAGAGGTCTCTTTTTGTGTTTTTTTTATTACTATCTATCAAAAAAAAAACACTTTCCTAGTTTTCTTCTTTCTTTCTTTGATTGGTCGTACACATAAGAAATTGAAGTAAACGGGAATTTTGTGTTTTTAGCCATCCATGTGAAATCTTAAATAACACCTAGAAACACCAAGAGGCCAATCTTCAACCATAAGTCACTGGGAGTAGTTACTTGGGGAACAAGCCTTTTGGGGGCATTCCAGCTCCTTTTAGTATTAGCACTTGGACCTACAGGAGGCATGATTTTTGCACTATCCTAGTGCTCATTTCCGGGGATGCGCCAGCAACCTATTTAGGAGTCGTTCGGGTTTGTTTGGAAACTACCAGTGGGTGACATTAGTAACTATTGTGTGTTTATCTCCTATGTTTTATTTTAATGCACTGTTTAATTATGTTTTAATTTTGTTTCAGATTTAGTTTACATATTTATATAACATATTTGTATATTATGGTATTAAGTTCCCAAACTCATGTATCATTTTGCGGTACTGTACGTTGCGCTCTGCGTTTTTGCCCAAAAGGTATTACTTCTAATATTTTATTGTTTATTTAGGTCGATTTCATCTCATTATGTAAATTTAGGTTGTATTATTTGTTTGTTTCCCAAATATGTTATTTATTCGCTTTATTTCATTTGTTCAGTTAATTCGTCGCTACTTTATTTTATTGCATTTGCTCGGGTAATTTAGGTCATTGTTTCAGTATTTATCTTAGCTTCATTTTTATAACTTTTATTAATGCATTTGCTTAAATCGTCATGGTATTTTCTCTTCGCCAGGCTTGTGCCTATTTATTTATATATTAGTCATATTTTTCGGGTTTTAATTCAGTTGTACGTAGCAAGCGTACTATAACCATTGGGTAGAAATCTCATGTGAGTTGTACCCTATATGTTAGTAAGAGGTACTTATACCTTTAAGTTTTGTAACAGGTAACATTATTGTTATTATCTTAGACAAATATAGCTTTTATATAACATATGTCATTTTAGAGTCACATTATATTTAATTTGTCTAACTCAGAGATTGTTAAAAATCTGGTAGTTAATTTTAATAAATGTTTATTTATTTTGTATATCATGAATTTTATTATTCCTTTATGTTCATTATTACAGATATAATATATTTAATATTTGACATCAGTATAAGATACCTGGGAAAATGATCGAAGATCATTTTCATGGCGCCCATGATTTGTTAGATTTATTTATCTTGTTCGTCTTTAGAAATTATTCATCTTTATTCCTCTTCAGTACATTATTCTTATTTTATTAGTTCACCTTTTAGTCATCATTACTATCCACTTAGAGCTACTGTTCTTCGACAGGCATGCAAACGAGCCGTATCCATCCTTGAGTGTCAAGTTGTTCTCTTGCATCTATAGCTAGCCAACTCTATTCAGTTTGCCTCTGTCTCCTCACTTCTATCCCTTTTAATATCCCCTTCTGTTTACTTCTACATCCTTCCACTTTCCTCCACTAATACTACTGGAAAGTAGTATTTTTCCTACTACGGCTTCACCGCTGAAGCCCTTCATTTTTATTTTCATAATAGCCACAACTATTTAGTTATATAGTTAGTTCTCTTTTCCTTACTTCTGTTGGAGTATATCTTTCTTTTTACTTTCACTCCAACAGAAGTTTTCTTATTTTTGTTACAAACTACCAATTAGGGGCACACCATTCATCAGCCCTGTTCTTCAATGTGGGAATTACTTACTATATGGCCATTCTACGAACCAATGTAGAGGAAAAAAGAAATGTGCTAGATGCGGAACTTCTCATGAGGATTCTTCATCTAATACGTGTACAAAATATTGCATTTTCTGCAAACCTTCTGACCATGAATCAAGTAGTCGTAATTGTAGAGAGAGAGTCAGACAAAAAATATTAAGGATCTAATGTCCTTTTCTAATCTATCTTTTTATGAGGCAAGTCGGCAGGTTCTTAGGATCTCTAATATTTCATCTTTCAACATAAACGATTTCCCCCCCTTACATAACGATCAGAATAATTCTAATGGCATCTTACCACAGGAGAGGAGGTCTGCAGCCTCAGCTTAATATTCAAAACCTTCTAGTCAAGTCACTCAATCTCCACAAAAAAGAAGAAGACCTTCAATACAAGAAAATACAGGTTATGATAAAATCTCCCACCAAACACTACTTATTAATCCATCAGGTAGAAGAATAAATGAGCCCTCAACTTCAAAGTTCAATCCTGCTCATGATTCTCAAATCACTAACTCACAATCTTTATCCCAACTTCATTTGGATTTTAATCAGGCCATGTCTATGCTGAACCAATCTCACAGGGAGCTCGTCATGACCTTCATTGGGGACTTAATAAACTCAAAATCATATTCCATTTCTTACAATATGGTAGATCTAAAGACCAGCATAACTAAAAATGTATCACCTTTCAATACAAATGTAAACCAGAGTCGGAGGGGAATAGAGGATCTCGAGCCTGAGGATTCGAGATCTTCTGACTCCTTGGTCTAGCAAACATACTCTATATAATGAATCCTAACACTCCGATAACTATTATTCAGTGGAATATACGTTCATATAACACTAATTCTGACAATCTAAAAATCCTTATAAAAAACCTTAACCCAGATATAATCCTTATTAGCGAATTTTGGCTCTTAAACCAACATGTTATAAGATGTAGAGGGTACCAAATGATCAGAAAAGATCGAGAGGATGGCTATGGCGGATTAATTACTCTTATCAAAAACAATATTGATTATAGGGAAATTCAAATTGCCAATCCAGGCTTCAATCATGATGTCCAATTCCAACTTACATTTCTCCCTAACTTTAATTTGAATATTCTTAATACATACTGTCCACAAGACAACTCTATCTCAAAATCCAACTGGTCTTCCCTTGTGAAATCACTTAATAAGCCATTTTTAATCATGGGTGATCTAAATTGTAATTATAAGGCATGGGGTAGTTCTAGAGACAGTCACAATGGATTATTTTTGATTCTTTGGAGGAACTTGAGCTAGTATTTCTCAATGATGGGTCTCCAACTAGATTGGTGGCCCCAGGAGGCAGTAAGTCGGTAGTAGATCTAACAATGGCATCAGTCGATGTGGCAGCCAGGGTGGGCAAGTGGTCCACTATTTCAGATACTGGAACTAGTGATCACTTCCCCATAATATGTCAGTTAGGTGTATGTCCTCAATCTCCCCCGCATTCATGTAAAAGAAGAAATCTAAAGAAAGCTGATTGGTCTACTTATCACAACAATTTAAACAGCATTTTCTCAGCTTCTCCCAGGGAAAATTACGAATTTTTTACTAAATCCATATCATCGGTAGCTGATGAAACAATTCCTTGGCTTCACCCTGCTAATAATTCCAAATACCACATTCCATGGTGGGATGACTCATGTGCTGAAGTCGTCTCTGCGAGAGTGTCTACCTTAAAAAAATTTAAAAATATCCCCTCAATGGAAAACTATATCGAGGCTAAAAAGAATATAGCCAAATCAAGAAAATTCCTAAAATCAAAACGTAAAAATAGTTTCAGGCTATTTTGCAGTAAATTAAATAGAAACACTCCTCTAAAAGTTGTGTGGGAGAAAATTAATAAGGTATCGGCTTCGAAACCTTCAATATATACTCAATTGCCTTCTACTCCTATATCCCACGAAATTCTATGTTGCTTAACCCCTCTTTCCGCTGTCAATAAAGTATTGGTCGGATCTCCTCAAGCCCTAGAACCGCCATTTGCTCTCGACGAGTATCAGAACTCCCTCTCAATTAAATCTGACTCGGCTCCTGGTTTAGATCAGATTTCCTACTCCATGTTAAAAAATCTTCCCGTTGTTGGATCTTTGTTGTTAATTCAACTTTTCAATGAAAGTCTTAGAACGGGTATAGTTCCTGTTCAGTGGAAACAATCAATAATTTTACCTATAATCAAAAAAGATAAAGATTGTAATAATCCGTTAAACTTTAGACCAATAGCTCTTTCTTCATGTGTAGGCAAAATGCTCGAAACTCTTATAAAGAATAGAATAGAGTGGACTGTGGAACATAATAAGATTTTTAATCCACTACAACTAGGATTTAGAAGGGGTAGAGGTTGTACGGAATGCCTTACATACCTCACCTCAACAATTCAAATAGGCTTCGCTCTAAACCAATACACTATTGGCATCTTTCTAGATATCTCTTCTGCTTATGATAATGTCAATATATCACTCCTGTATTCCAAATTATTAAAGTATAACCGTTGACTGATAAATATACTGGATAACATTCCAACTCTACTGGCTAATTTGATTTTCTGCCTTCTAAATGACAGAGAGCTATTTGTCAAAGACAAACTGGGACAAACCCATTGCCCAAGAAAATCAAGTCTGGGACTACCCCAAGGTTCCCCATTAAGCCCTATCCTCTTCAACCTATATTGTCTTTCCCTGTATAATATAATCCCCTCTTCATGCAAACTAATTCAGTATGCAGACGATTCAGTTCTTCTTATTAGAGGGAGTGATATTAATGAATTGGTAATTAATGTAAATAAATTCTTGATTCAGATGGAATCATGGTTGCTAGACCACAATCTAAATCTATCTCAGAACAAATCTTCTGCAATAATATTTACAAAAGGAAACACGAACATCTCTCCCCCCAACGTAATATTTTGTAACCAGAATATTGGTTGGGTGGATTCAGTCAAATACCTGAGGGTAAATATTCAAAAAAACTTAAAGTGGAATTCATATGTAAACTCCAATAGAACTAAAAGTAAATCGTGGCCTGAATGTGATGAGAGCTCTTTGTGGGACTTATTGGGGAAGTGATCCAAAAACCTTACAAATTGTACACAATGGTCGGATTCAGAGCCATCTGGACTATGGCTGCCAGGTAATTTTCGATTGCCCAACTTCCTTAATTAAAAGATTGGAGAAACTAAAATACAAAAGTATCCGAATTATAACTGGATGCATGAAATCTACCCCAATCCATGCTCTCTTAAGTGAAAGTGGTCAGATCTCGCTTAAATCTAGATGGGAATGGCTTAGCTCTAAATTTATATTTAAAAATTTAATGTTAATTGGCAACCCAATTATTTCCGCTCTCGACCTGTTAGACTTGGCAATTCAAAGGAACCAAAATCATTGGAAAAACAGAAATATCCCATTTCTAGTGCTTTTAAAAAACAAATTTAAAAGTACTTATCCCAACTTTTATTTAAGTGACTTATACCCATGCCATAACTTTGAACTAGACCATCAATTATCAACAATTCCAATCATAAATATCCAATCTAATCGTTCAGATGAACTTGTCTCAGTTCAACTCCAAAAAATAATTCTAAATAAACCTAGTCACATCAAATTCTTCACGGATGGCTCGGTTGATGGTGAAGGATCAGCAGGCTTTGGTGTCTTTAGCCCAGAGATCAACTATTCTTATACCAGTAAACTACCTAAGTATACCCAAATATGTACGGCTGAGATTGTCGCAATTAATCATGCCCTCCAAATTATTTTGAAAAATGGGATTAAACAAGCAATCATCTGCTCGGACTCTAAAAGTGACATACAGAAAATAGGCAGATCAACCTATTCTATGGAAACAGAACAATCATCGTTCATGACCAAAAGAGGCATCATTGAAGCGAAAGAAAATAACGTTAATATTAGTCTGGCATGGATTCCAGGACACTCGAATATTAAAGGGAACATGGTGGCTGATAAACTAGCTAATATAGGTAGAACCTTAAGTGTAGCTGCTGGTATCACTCTTCAATATTCCAACTTTCTACCAGACATCAAGCATTCCATCTGGAATCGGTGGAAGCAAGAATGGCAGGGGAAAAATAGAAATAATTCATTTTACTCTAAAATTGTAGGTCAGATAGATAAACTCCTCTGGTACCACAATTTTGCACACCAAGACAGAAAACATATAACCACCATTATTAGAATGAGGACAGGTCATTGTGCTACTCCAGTTCACCTATTCAGGATAGGAGTAAAAGACAACCCATATTGTGACTGTGGCCGGGTTGGGTCCTTGAATCATCTGATTTTTGAGTTCCCTATCAATATGTCACCCAATTTTGACCTATATAAAGAATTAGCTAAAACAAATATCCCTACCCCCATTGAAATTTGCCTACTTATGTCCAACCTTAATCCACGTAGGATTAACTTGATCCTTAAATTCCTTAACTTAGCTAAACTTAACTTATAAATTAATCAATTCCCAACTTTGAATTAAAAAAATTAAGAAGATAAAGATATAAAAAGATATTAGACCTCCAAACGATAATAGTTGTAACCCTTATGTTATAATATTGCCTTTCCTGTAGGGACTGTCTGGCCCTATAAGAAGATGTTTCTACTTATATTTAAAAAAATTGAAGCTTTAGGATATATATTTGGAAATATTCGATTGCCCAGAGCAAGACAAGAGTATTTCCCTGGTGTAAGCTCTGTAATTCTCTCATCATAATTTCCTCGGCATCCTGTATGATTTATAATTTTTGAAAATCTCAGGAGGTTGTAACCAAAGAAAATATTCAACCTGTTGTCAATCTGGTGGTATGGGAACGATATTCATTGTCATTTTCTGTGCTACTTCGATTGATAACTTACTTTGTTTTTCGGTAGATGGCTCTAGTACATCCGTGACATTTTGTTCCTTGCAATTCTGAAAGACCCAAAATATGAGACCTGGGGAAATCGGAGAGAAGAGGTTATGGGACTACCGATGAGGAGGAAAAAACCTCCGAAACCGGTATAGACTCTTCCTGCACTCTCCGATTTAACCAGAGTATTATGAAGCTGCTGCATTTTCGTGTTGCAAAGAAATTGAAAATGTTTATACTTTTTTGTTTCATTCTTTTAATGACTGATTTCTATTTCCCCATAGTCAATGTAAAAGCCATAAGCTATCCTTAAAATATATGGAAATTAATAAATTAAAAGTACAGATATAATTCTGAATGATCAATTGGTGACAAACAGCTCTTCCCACCTCAACTTATTCAGATTAAGACTATAAACTACGCACAGTAAAATACATTATAATCTACCGAAACAGGTGTAGTGAAAATAAATTGTAATAAATTTTGTGCATGTAAGTAATATTGATACAAATCCTTTGTAAGTACATCTACATTATGTTACAGTGCAGCACAAGGTTGATTAGATCTTATTTGGTAATTAATCTACGTGAGTTTATACCATTATGCAAGGATTAACCGTTAACTTATTCTGAGGATTAGCGTTTAATTGAAATTTACCTGTGAGCTTAGTAAATTAATTTCCTTCCTTCTGTTTTCGAATTTAAATTTAGCTTGCAGAAATATATTTACCAAATTAATTATTTCCAAACAAGTAGATATACTATTGCAATTTGCAGGAGCAAACAAATGGGTTATTGTTGTCTTTATCGCATTCAGATTCCACGTCGATAATGAGAAGACGTGCCAATAACTGGTGCGGTATATTAAATTATAATTATTTTAGTAAGTGAGAGTAAAGGTACACTGTACAATATTACCAGAGAACGGCAGTTCTCGCCAATGGCGCACATCCACACTCCCCTACACGCGACACTATTTATACACGAAATTACCAGAGAACGGCAGTTCTCGCCAGTGGTGCACATCCACACTCCCCTAGCCGCGACACTATATTATTGTGTTTTCAATTTATCAATCAAAAGCAAAATGAAAATTAGATTAAATTTTTTTTTAATAACTCGGGCACATAAATTTGATACACCCGGTATATTGAGCTGTTTTAAAATTTATTTGAATTTAGTTAGGATGTAAACAGATTTCTCTTTTAACGAGCTTTCCGCGGAACCATTAAAGACTTTTGTGAATAATTAAAGTGAAAAGAACTATGTATTTAGATTTAAAATGGAAAAAAATTGTTTACTGTATAGGTGATTATCAATTTCTCGAAATTGATAATTGAAAAGAAAGTTGGAATTTTAATATCTTCATTTCAATACGAGTATATGTGGGAGAGTTTCTCCGAAAGTAATTAGGATTGTCGGAACAAATTTGAGGGTGACTGTTGTTTGTCAAATGGAAAAGTCAATGTTCTGATTTTTGGAATGTAGAAGGGGAAAAGATGGATTGGATGATTGAGAGAGAGTGAAAAATAATTCATTATGTTGTTGGCAGCGAGAAGAAGCGGTTTTCGACGTGTTAAGTGGAGTAGATAGTTAGCATATATCAGTGGTTGGTTGATAGTGGAGAATAGTGTTGAAAAGTGGAACGAGCGACAGATCAAATCGAGACGAAATACCTCTTTGATTCTGTAGTATTGTGAGAAGGAGAGCAGAGAATTTTTAGAGTTGTTTGAATCGAGAACGTGTCAAAGAAACACGGTTTGTTGGAGAATTAGTGCTGGTATGCTGACAGT
This sequence comes from Diabrotica virgifera virgifera, assembly GCF_917563875.1. Classification (NCBI taxonomy): domain Eukaryota; kingdom Metazoa; phylum Arthropoda; class Insecta; order Coleoptera; family Chrysomelidae; genus Diabrotica; species Diabrotica virgifera. The sequence continues at coordinate 180,364,795 of NC_065448.1, read as the reverse complement.
TTTGAAGCTGGACAACGGAGAGAGGCTTTGATGAGTAGCCTTTAACATAATCAACTAGGGAGAGCTGTTTGGCGTCACGAGAAGACATCCGAGTGAGGGAAGCAAAAGGTCAGTCAATTTATGTGAAAGAGATTTTTATGTTCGGGAAAAATAAATTTTTGAGTAAAAAGCATATGAATTAAAGTTCCAATATTTCAAAATATAAATAGTAAATATAGGTAACCTTGCGGAGACATAAATTTGTTTGGTTTAATTTGTTTTACCAAAGTCATCGGGAACAAACCGATAAATTGTTTTTTTGTAAAGATAATAATTTTAAGTGGTATATATTTTATTCGGACATCTGTGTCCACAGGTTTTTTAGATTCGATAGTTTTCAGAGTATTAATTTGATAAATAAAAGACAATTCTGTGTTTTTATTCTAATAGTTTGCTTTATTTCTTTTCCCTATTTTATCCCGATTAGGATCAACTCAGAGATACTGAACCCACGAGAGAAGATAAATATAACGTAAGATAATTTGGTTTTTTTTATATTAAAAGGCACCCTGAGATTTTTTATTCAATTTTGATATATGATTTGCGACAATTAAATGATTAATTAGATAAATAATAATCAATATAAAATTAACAAGAAGCAGATCACAACAATATATACACGAAATTTTCGATTTTCTAAATCTGATTTATTGAAAATTTAACCAACTCCCATCTTAAAGTTCAGGAAAAGACTCACCCATTCATATGTCAATCATCCATTTTGGTCCACGGATGTGGATGTTACCCCCTTCCTATTTAGGGTCTGTTTTTCGTTCTCGTCCCCAAAACTCACAAAAACTTTGAAAATTTAAATCCAACCTTTACGGCTTCTGATAGTACTGATCATTACCTTTCTAACGCATGTCTAATTTTAAAAATCGGTTATACCATTCAAAAGTTACCGAGCTCAGAAATATGACTCAATTTTTATTTAAAAAAGGGAAAATGTTTGTGGATATGTATGTATGTATGTATGTACGTAGTATGTATGTATGTATGTATGTATGCATGTATGTATGTATGTATGTATGTATGTATGTATATATTAGTCCGTCCGCTCTAACTTTTTCCACGCGTCACGAGTTCTTTTTAAACAAATTAAGTCAAAACCTAAAGTGAAACGAACGTCGATGTGTGTAGTATATAGTATACAGTATACAAAATGTATACACACATCGACGTTCGTTTCACTTTAGGTTTTTACTTAATTTGTTTGAAAATAAGTCGTGACGCATGGGAAAAGTTAGAGCGAACGGACAATATGTATGTATGTATGTATGTGGAAAAGTTAAACCGATCTGAATTTTTTTTCTGTGTTTGAAGAGGGGGTCAGGGCCGATTCACAACCGGTGTAGTTTGTGACTTTGGACCACCTATAAGACAGCTATAGGACTTGGAAGGTACAAAACGGCATATTTTTTGGGGTATATATCTTCGGTTCAAGAAGAGACAGGAGAACCGTAAATACATCATATCAATAGTGTTGAGTTAAGCTTTCAAATGGTGTCCAAGCCGCCAGGATCAGACATACACACGGCTCAGAATAGCCGAAAAACTGAAAAACTAAACTTTGAAAATTTTGGTTTTTCGACAATTACCCAAAATTTCAAACTACACATTGCGCCAATAACTGACCGTTTGTAGAAGGACTCTAGGTGAATCTAACAGTGTATACCTCATATCCGGGAAAATTCGAATTTTTAAGTTAAAGGCTTCATACCTATGATCAAATCTATTTCTTACGGGAAAAACGGTTTTTCAAGCTCAGTAATTCCTGTAGTAGTTATCATACTTGACCTTAGATTTATCAGATACTACTTGTCAATACGTTTCAAACTCATGTTTAGTGACCAAAATCGGTTAAGCCATTTAGAAGTTATTAAGCTACAAAAGTATAATCCAATTAACGATTATTCCCTAAATGGTTTATATAGTTGTAGTGGTTACGACGCTAAATGTTGATCTGGCAACGGGCAATCCGAGTTCATTTACCAACCATCCCAATACTGTTTTTTAATATATGTATTTCGAAGAGAAAAAAAATCTAGTGTACATTTGATGGACACTAGATCATTTGCGAGATAATGTACAAAGGCGACCATTTATAAAGCTTAACGTGTAATCAAGAAACATTGCATTTAACTTCATACATTTAATTTATAAATAAGTTTGAAAAACTCCTGATACAAGAATAAAAAAACCGCTAAACGCCGTAAAAATAAGTGGCGCATACAGTATTCCAGCTACAAAAGATCTGATATGAATATTACGTGGCGCGAAAATGTATTTTCATTTTGATGCAAAACAAAATTCTAGTTTTATTTTAAAAGATTTTACCATAATATTTGCTAAATTTGAAGAAAACGCGCCACAAAAGAGTTTCAAAATTCAAACTGTATCAAAGTTACTCTTTTGTGGCCCGTTTTACTTCAAATTGAGCAAATATTATATCGAAAATCGTTTAAAATAAAACTAGAATTTGATTTTGCATCAAAATGAAAATACATTTTCGCGCCACGTAATATTCATATAGTCGGTTCGCTAAACTCAGACACATTTGGCTAGTGATTTTAGTGGATAATTTTTTTGTTTTTGGCAAATTTTGCCAAAATTGGCAAAATTACTAACTATTTAGTAATTATTAACTATTTAGTAATTATTTTTTTGCCAATTTTACAACATTGGCCAAATTACTTACTAAAATCACTAGCCATTTGGGTCTGAGTTTAGCGAACGGACTATATCAGATCTTTTGTAGCTGGAATATTGTATGCGCCACTCATTTTTACGGCGTTTAGCGGTTTTTTTTATTCTTGTAATATTAGTCAGGTATCCATATCTGTTATATTTGCGAACTTATTGCTTGATTTTGGAATTTTGTTTTTTAATTAAAATATACTTCGAAATTAATTATACCATCTTAATTAAAGTATACCTCAGCGTACTGAAAAACTACCAATAAAACGTGGAGTACCACAAGTGTGTGTTTTATCACCCACCCTTTTTAATCTGTACTCTTTGGATGACAGACAAGAGGGAGTAAGGCTAGGCGGAGAAGTAATCAACAATATTAGATACGCTGACGATACAGCCATTCTTGCTGAAAATTTACAAGATCTTCAGACACTACTAAATCTAGTCAGTGAAGCAAGTTATCGGAGAGGCCTTAAAATCAACATTTCAAAAACACAGTGGATGGTAGTCGGAAAGATTAATGTAGATCAGGGTCAGCTTTCTCTTAATGGAGAGGAGTTAGAACGGGTGAATCATTTCAAATACCTTGGCAGCTGGTTAAATGTAAATTGTGACTCTGATGAAGAGATAATAACTAGGATCGAAATATCACGGCATTCTTTTATGGCCTGGAAACCACTTTTATGTAACAGAAACCTGTCGATGAATATTCGACAAAAGGTCCTGAAATGTTATGTGTGGTCTATCTTATTGTATGATTGTGAGACATGGGCGTTAAAAATCACAATGCTAAACAAAATAGAAGCATTCGAATTGTGGTGCTATCGACGAATCCCAAAGGTATCGTAAGTTTCGCACACTTCCAATGAAGATGTTCTTTAAATGATGAATCCAGAACGTCTGCTCATAAGCATCATAAAGAGGAGAAAAACAGAATACTTCGGCCATATAGTTCGAGGACCTAAATACCATTTGCTTCGCCTTATAATACAAGGAAAAGTGGAGGGAAAGAGATGGATTGGTCGAAAGAAACTTTCATGGCTGCCTAATATTAGACAATTGTGTGGCTGCACAGTAGAATAATTATTTCGCGCAGCAGCCGATAGAGAGAGGTTTCAGGAAATTGTAAACATGATGACAGCCAACGTCTGAATACAGACACGGCACCTAAAGAAGATACCTCGATAGATTTGGGATAAATTTAACAGGGAAAGAATTAAATTTATTTACGCTATACTTTTATATATTTGTTTCTTGATATTCTAGTTATAAGAAACAATATTGAAAATAATGGATAACGGATATGAAACGAGCCACGTAGCGGCGAGTTTCTCATAGAATACGAGCTTCATAACGATAATTAAATGAAAATTTTATACATTATTTTTTCTATGATCATTCACAACAAAAAAATATTTTAAATAATTTATTATTTTAGTAACGCAAACAGATTAAATAGTTTTTTTTTATTTTGATTCTGGCCTTGGTTTAGAACCTTTAGCCACGTAATTACAAATAAAATTATTATTCGTTCATATAAAATTGTCCACTATACACTTAAAAATAAAGAATAATAAAAAATAAAGCTTACAAATAACAATGTCTACTTACTATGTTAATAAATACAAGTATGCTAATTATTATTTTTTTTCTTTTTTTTTTCACTACGATAGGAACTAAACCCGATTCAACCTCTCGGCGATTTTCTCTTAGTGATTTTTTTTTAAATCTTTTTTTTTTAATAATTTTTTTTTTAATTATTTTAATTCTTTTTTTATTTTTTTTATATATTTTTTTTAATCTTTTTTTTATATAATTTTTTTCGAACATACATAATACAGAACATAGGTACATATTACAAAATAATATAATTAATAACCGGAAATATCTCATTCATACATAATACATAGGGAATACCTATCCATTCAAACGATTAGTTTTACATTCACACCTTTAATTTAATTTTTTGCAGAAATATCATAATTAGTTTAAAAAATTTTATGTTATCTTCACTTAGTAGTATATTTAAGTTTAGGGGAGTATTTAAACCTGCTTTCAGCAATTATTGTAGCAGCCACATACCAGGAGCGTCATTTGAAATTTTGTTTGGGGGGGGCAAGCACAATATATACAATACATTATATATGATGTTATGATGAATATTGATGTATTTTCTGTAAATTTCAGTCATTCTCAGGGCCAGGGGGGGGGGCAAATGCCCCCCCCCCTGGACGCCCAAATGACGCCTCTGCCACATACTTGTATTGAGGTGTAAGGGACAGTTAAAAAATATGTGATTTAGATCAGCTATGCTAGTTCCACAGTCACATCTGCCTGTTGGGAGAACTCCGATTTTATGTATATGCTTCGGAAAACATCCATGATCTACTTTTAATCTTAGGATGGTCGACACTGTATTTCTACTTAGTGCAACAACTTTGTAAAATTGATTCACAGCTACTGTTGATATGTGTATACTTAAATAGTTATATGGCTAAATTAATTGTTTGGCTGATACATTTATATTTTCCATATTAAAATTATTATAATGAATTTTTAATGAGGATAAATTTTTAATATCTATATCTTCTTTACATATTGTGAACTGTCAAAGCGTATGCATTTGGTCACTGCGTATGTGCCGCCTTCATGGCGAATGTTATCTCGCGATCCTATTAGTTAAAAATCTGTATTGTAATGAAAATCTCTATCATAATATAAAGAGAGTAGAAAAAAACGCATAATTGTTTTGCCGTCGTTGTTCCTTCATTAGATATGGTTATATTGTTATATTTTAAAATCAAAATTTAAACAGCATTAAAGATAAGTGAATAATTTATAATAGATTAAATATATTACCAAAACTTAAAAAAACTCAAAAAAGTTTTATAACATACTACGCTGGTACTCCATGAAACCTATTATTCTCCAGAAAAAAAAAACATAATTTGACGTATTAACACCGTTAGAAATAACAAATTAAATTATTTTCGCTAAGAAGAATTTTATGATGACAAAGTAAGTGACAAATAATGGTAATTCATCAAGGATAAAACAATTTCTTCGTTTAAAAACCATCATACACTAATAATATTTTCAGGAAGTCACTAAACAATTTTAATAGTCTTACATGTGACAAATAGTTGCTCGCTAATTATTCGCAAGTATTTATTGATTTATAATATACACGGTGTAACAAAAATGCAGGTCGTAAATTAAATCGTATATTCTGGGACCACAAATTGGTGAATTTAACCTAACTTACCTTAATACAAATATGTACAAAAAAAAGTTACAGTTCTTTGAAGTTACAAAATGAAAATAAATTTTTCCAATACATATATCGAAAACTATTAGAGATTATTTATTGAAAATGGACATGTCGTGGTGATGGTGTTATGGTAGGGACATCTCAAAAAATTAATAACAGTGAAATTTATAAACCCCATAAAAATTTTATGGGGGTTTTGTTCCCTTAAACCCCCCAAACTTTTGTGTACGTTCCAATTAAATTATTACTGTAGTACCATTAGTTAAACACAACTATTTTAAAACTTTTTTGCCTCTTAGTATTTTTTCGACAAGCCAGTTTTTATCGAGATGCGCCTTCTTTTTTAATATGTTTACATAAAAATTTTATGGGGGATTTGTTCCCTTAAACGCCCCAAATGTTTGTGTACCTTCCAATTAAATTATTATTGTGGTACCATTAGTTAAACACGATGTTTTTAAAACGATTTTTTATCGAGATTTTTTATTAATGTACACCGAGAGAAAAAAATTCTTGATGTTGTTCTGAAGCTATTTCCTTGTGGCATTTTTATGATTAATTATTTATATGGGAAATAAGCCACAATTAAAATGAAAAAAATAATTTTATTAACGTTTCGACGCCCAAATCGGGTGCCGTTGTCAAAATACAAAATATTACTCTATAGTAATATATATATTATATATATATATATATATATATATATATATATATATATATATATATATATATTACTATATAGTAATATTTTGTATTTTAGCAACGGCACCCGATTTGGGCGTCGAAACGTTAATAAAATTATTTTTTTCATTTTAATTGTGGCTTATTTCCCATATAAATAATTAATCATAAAAATCCTTGACATAAGAAACTTTATTAATATTTAAGAAAGATCGACTTGGCATATTGCCTAAGAAATATATCTTTGTCTGTAAGATATAATTTTCTAAAATATTTCAAATAAATTATACTATAGCCAAAGAAATATATCTTAAACATGATTCAACCATCACTTTCTGGCAAACTTCAAACCCATTTATCAGAAAGAAATTACACTTGATATTAATTAATTTCATTAGTCATAAAAACATATTTTCTACACATTACAAAACTATTCTTTCTGAGCAATAATATTTCTTAGTAAGGAATATTATTATTTTACTATTAATAATCAACGTATTTAATGTTAAGAAATATATTTCGCAGAGATAAACGTATATTTAGAGTTAAGTTAATATTTCTTGAAAATAAAGTGATATTACATACGGCGAAATAAATCATTGTGTTAAGGTAAAATCATTATTTTATTAATAAAACAAGATATAAAACGTTATTATTACATACAAATATTTTCTCCACTCTTAAACCACTGGCTTCTACACAACAATAAAAGGATGGAGAGGCAAATCTAACTTCCTCAAATTTTCCTTCTTTTGTTAATAGCACTTTGTATATCAGCAATTCACTAAAACAAAATCGTTATGTAGAAAGAGTATACTTTAATCAACTTTTTTTATTAAGATATATATATTTATTTTGACAAGTTTAGGAAATACAAAAAAAAAACGAATACACGGCCCCACATAAGAACTATTATTACTAATAATAATCAATCATATTTAGTTCAACCATGGCATTATTTAACCTACACATCTTTGTTTGTTTTTTTCTTTTTGTTAATGAAATATTAATTATTTATCTGTATAATATTAAGTCACACAATAAACATTTGTTTAGCTAAAACAAGAGGGAAAATTCAACCAATGTAAAACATTGAAGCAGACATAATAATATGTAATTTTCTTAATTTTTATAATCTAGAAGAGACAGCATACCTAATCATTAAGAAATTTTATTACGGGAAAGTATTATTAGTTTACATCTAAGTCATTTAATACATATTAACTAATTCACGGTTTTCGGCAATAACATTTCCTAACCATAAACATATATTTCTTTTAGACTAACTGATTTCTTTATCTCAGCGTTGTTTAAAACATCCTCAGCGTTGCACCCGCCATGTGTGATATAGCGTTGTATTGTATATTTTTATAGAAGACGATACATTCAAGAAACTTATTATAGTTGATACATAAGTAGGTATACACATTTATAAAAAGGTACTTACATGTATGAAGTTCTACTATTTCTGGAAGGCCCCGCAGTTGGTTAATAACTCCTTTCTTAATATTGTTCTGAAGCTATATATTATATCATTCTGTCCCAGCTTTAAATTGTGGCATATTTCCCAGTTAGAATAATAAGCTCCTTTATTTCAGAGTCGTCCATTACTATACCTAAAAAGCATATAAAGATACTATTATGTTTCTTTTTTAACCATTCGGATACGCAACAATATTATTATTACATCTTAAATTACTCAATTTACTTTTATTAGTTTTATTTAATACCTATAATGTACGTACCTTCAAAATATCCGTTAATTTTTAAAGAACACCAATAAATAAACATCCATCTATATGAACATGAACATATCACGCCATCTTGACAAACACTGACGACTAAATCATAAATAGGTAATCTGCGCAATTCTTTTATGAAAGAAAATCTCTTTGCAAGTAACATTTCGGCATTAATGACAAAGTTTTTATTTTATAACCACAGTTACTACAGAGGGTATTTCTGAAGAATTATTTCTTGTGGTTTAAAATATTTATTTGATTGCAAGAAAATTTCTTGTTCACAAATATAAATATGGATTTCTTATACTGCAAAATATTTGTAGTTTTCAATTTAAGAAATAAAAACTTTAGTATAAGAAAATTAAATATAACCATTAATGCATTTCTTAGTATTGAAGAAATTATCTGTAAGAAATTATTGAGTTGTGTTTAAAAAACTCGTTTCTTTATATGTGAACCGGTTTGTTTAAGTTAATAGGATATGTTAACTTTTAAGAATTATTGCTCAAAGAAATCGGTGTTTTAGGAGAAAAGAAATTGTTCTCTCGGTGTATTTAAAATATACCTAAACTAATGAAAATTCACAATACATTTTCATATCATTAATACCAGGTCTCTATTATAATCTTATTTACCATCTAAAAATTTGTATTGGATTTAACAAATGTTCAAAGTACATCTAGATAAAAACTGACCTATAGAAAAATTACAAAAAAACAAGAAAGTTTTGGAAATAGTTATACATATTTTTATTTCTCCATATTGTTTCATTCGGGCAATTTGTTTGCTCTATTTACTTGATCTTCCAAATTTGTAGCGAGCTTTCCGTAAGCTCCATCAGTTGTTCTCTTATCTCTAACACTCCAGCTGTAATGTACATCTTATTAAATTTGCTGTTTTAACCATGGATTTTGTCTTTTTTGGGGTAATGAACATGTTATATTTTCTGACGGTTATATTAAATTGATGCAGCATAAGTTGTAAATCATCGTCACTTGGAAATATTACTATTTCATCGTCTTCGTAGCAGATTATTTCAAGTTGTTTTTATCCCATTGTATCCTTTTTAGTCCTTATTTTTTCAACGAAAACTTTTCGTTTATAAATTCGCAAAGTCTGTGCGTTAGTACTTTGCCGCTTGCCGCTGAATATGAATTTTATTTTTATCTAGACTTGGTGGTACATCTTAAAAAATTAAATTTTATGCAAAAATTCGAAAAAATGATTTGTCGAATTTACCGCGCTGTATCTTTGATCGCTGTAAATATTTCCTTTTGAAAATTTTACTGTGTCATCTGTGAAGTATTTAAATAACAATGTGCTTTATTCAAAGTGTTTATACAAATTTAAAGAGGAATTGTTAATTTTTAAATCTTTTGTCGTCAGATTTCGTTAGTTTCATGTTTACTTGAAAAAGTTGAGTGACAAACTTTTTAGTTTATAATTTTCACCAACACAGGAATAAAATATAATTCATGAAGAAGTTTTTTTGGAAAATTTCAAGTCAAAGTATGCAATAAGAAAAAGGTATCTGACTTTATAGACGAGTGGCACTCTTAAAATAACGCTTATTTCTCAAGATACTGACCACGGTGTGGTGAATGGCTAATTTTCGTCTTACCTAAGGTTTTGATGGTGCTGAAAACGAAAATAAGGTTTATTTTAAATCATCATTTTCATTTATAACTCTTGCATTTTTAATTTGACCAAGAAAAGTTATTCTTCATAAAAAGCTCTTCATGGTCTAAAATTTATGATACAACCAGCACATATAAAATTTTATTAATTTTATACCAGGTACATAAAAAATATGAATTTTGAGTAAAGTATCTTTATAGTTAACAGAATTTAAATTAGAATGATATAATTGCAAATTGAAACATAATTTTTAATTCTTAACAACTTTTCGTAATAGTAATTTTCCATATTATGAATTTAAATACGTAAATAAACAAAGTTTTCGTTATGATAATGCTCGCATTTGCAGTTTGTTTAATCTGAATTTGTTAAGAAAAGCATAGTTTATTTACATTTGAGTTTGACACTTCGTGAATGTCGAGCTAAATTTTAAATTAAGTATTAATAAAATATCAATGACATTTGATAGTCAATTTATTTATTACATAAAATAAATAAGATGTTCAAAAATTACAAGTTGAGCATATTTTGAAAGCAATAATTTATTAACAACTTTAAAAAGATTTATACGAGTATACGGCCCTCTAATACGGCCTCCCCTTTAATGGGAGTACCTAATGATAAATCGGCTGTTCCATGTGTTATGAAATCTCTAGCCAGACACAACTGGCTAGAGATTTTAGTAGGCAATTTTTATGTTTTTTGCCAATTTTGCCAAAATTTGCAAAATTACTAATTATTTAGTAATTATTAACTATTTAGTAATTATCTTTTTTGCCAAATTGGCAAAATTACTGACTAAAATCACTAGCTAGTTGTGTTTGAGTTTAGCGAACCGACTATAAAAATGTTGTTTGGAATAAAAAATTATGGTCTGATATGTGCAATTACATCCTTCTAATGGAAAAAAATATTTGAAGATTCTTCTCAAATTATGGATACCAAAAACATTTTCATTTATAACTCTTTTATTTTTAATTTGACGAAGAAAAGATATTCTTCATGAAAAGCTCTTCATGGTCTAAGATTTATGATGCAACCATCATATTATATCAAATTTTATTAAATTTATACGAGGTATATAAAAAATATGAATTTCGATCAATAGTAAAGTACCTTTATAATTCCCAACATTTAAATTAGAATGGTATCTTCTTCTTCATGTTCCTATCCGTGACGAATGTTGGCAATCATCATGGCAATCTTCACCTTATCTGCAGCAACGCGGAAAAGCTGCACATATGTTGTGTTGAACCAGGTTCTGAGGTTTTTTAACCAGGATGTTCTTCTTCTTCCTGGACCTCGCTTTCCAAATATTTTTCCTTGCAGGATGGCTTGTAGGAGGGCATATCTGGATTCATTTCGCATAATGTGTCCAAAGTATTCCAACTTTCGAGACTTGATGGTGGTCACTACCTCTCGGTTTTTCCCCATTCTTCTAAGGACCTCCTCATTTGCGACCCGATCAGTCCATGGTATTTTAAACATTCTTCGATATAGCCACATCTCAAATGCTCCCAACTTTCGCCACATATCCTCGTTCAAGGTCCATGATTCAACACCATAAAAAAGGACAGTGAAGACGTAACATATCAACATTTCCGTTCCTAATCGCCATTCCTTTCTATTGTGGCAGTCTTCCTCTCTTAGATTTCTTTCAGACATCGCCTTGGAGATGCCCCTTATCCATGTAGTTGCTGGTCTTCCTCGTTTTCGTTTTTCTGTGGGGGCACATTCTAACACTTTTTTGGGGATTCTCCTTTAGTCCATTCGTCTTACGTGTCCGTACCAAACTAGCTGTTGTCTTTCGATGTCATCTATGATTGTTCTTTCTATTTCTTTGTTGTCTAATGTCGTCGTTTCTTATGTGTTCTAGTCTAGATCTTCTTGCTGACCTTCTCCAAAAATCCATCTCAATGGCTAGTAATTTATCTTTGTACTTGTTGGTTAATTGCCAGACTTCAGCTCCAGAAGTTAACACTGGCTTAAATGTTGTGTTGTAAATTCGTTTTTTATTTTCTGTTCTTATATTTTTTTGCCACAGTACCGAATTCAGCGCTCCTATCACCTGTTTTCCCTTTACTATCCTTTCCTTAATATTTTCTTCGTTTCGTTCTGTACTACAGTCGAACCCGCTTATTAGAATCCCTGTTATAAGAATATCCCGGTTTATGGAATATAAATTCAAGTTCCCGAAACATTTCCATTTACGCCTTAATAAATTTATCTGTTTATTGGAATAGGATCTAACTAGATAATACCGCTTATTAGCATATTTTGCAGGTCCAAGAATATATTTTTTACAATTTGCTAAAAATTTAAATTATGTTTGGTATTATGGTTTGTCGTCAACGGCCTGTAGTGCTGGATTAGATATTATTAGGGTAATAAATATTTATTACTTTGTTACGAATACCAATTCGATCTTTAGCATGGCCGACAAATGCATGGGTCATAAAATAAGTTTTATTTGTCTACACAAAGTCACTGTTGTCTGTTATAAAATTGTTAGAAGCAGTTTATTTAGAATTCACTCAGAGAGTACCTACTTGTTTGCAAGATGCGAATTATGGCTTTGTTAAATTCGAAAAGAAGGGAAAAGAACAAGAATGTAACAATCCATTTCTTGAAGCCAATAAAACTTCTATTCAACCAATGGATTAAGGATTAAGGATGACCACACGGATTAACAACGAAAAAGCTATAATTACCAATAATTTCTCAAGAAAAAAAGTAATTTTGTTATATATGCATTTTAATAAGAAAATATTTACATATCTACATATCGCATATATTTCATATTAATTACCTAATGTATCCATTCACATACATGTAATGAAATTTGGTATTGAACACATACATAGATAAGTACTAGTTACACTACTGTATTATTGACGTAAAAAGACCTAAAACCATTTACATACACTGATTATGTAGGTACATATTATGATATACATATTGGCATAGTATGTAATAAAACTACATATTGGCATAGTATGTAAAACTACACATTGGCATAGTATGTAAATAATATTATTACGTATATTCGGTAACACTTATTTCGACTAGCCACCAATGATCGGTTATTAGAATATCCCGGTTATAAGAATATGTTTGCCTTGCACAAAGGCTATTCCAATAAGCGGGTTCGACTGTAGTTAGTTTTATTCCCAGATATATATATTCATTGCACCTTGTGAGAGAAAGCTTACTTTTATACCAAGAGAAAGGTTGTGGATCTTGAAAAACGCGCCCATACGGTTGAAGATTGATCTAGCTTTTCCGATGCGCGCTCTTATTTCTTGGTTGTTGGTCCATTCTTAATTTATTATGGTGCCGTGGTAGTTGTAGTGCCTCACTATTCCTACAGGGGTTTGGTTGATATAGAGTTGACCTTCTGTTATCATTTTCTTGCTGACGATCATAAGCTTTGTTTTCTTTACGTTTATATTTAGTCCATATTGTTGACTATAATACGTGCTTTTGTTTATGAGGACTTGTAGGTCTTCTAGGTTGTCCGCAAATACTATGGTTTCATCTGCATACCTGATGTTATTTAGCCGGTACCCGTTTAGTAGAATACCTTTTTCAGTTTCGTGCAAAGCTTCGATAAATATTCTTTCAGAGTAAAGATTGAAAATGAGGGGAGACAAAATGCAGCCCTGACTCACTCCACGCATGATTTTTACATATTCGGTGTATTCACCGTCAACTCTGAGGTTTGCAGTATGATTCCAGTAAAGGTTTCTAATTATTTTCAGATATTGGTTATTAATTCCTGCTTCTTTTAGTATTTGCATCATCTTGGCGTGTTGTACTCGATCAAACGCCATCTCGTAATTAACCAGACATGCGTATACGTCGCAATTGACGTCTCTGCATCTCTGGAATAAGACTTGTATTGAAAGCAAAGCCTCTCTAGTACCAACAGCATTTATGAACCCGAACTGGTTGGGTGAAATTTACCTTTCGCAGAATGATATAATTGCACATTAAAACATAATCTTTAATTCTAAACAACTTTTTATAATGGCAATTTTCCATATTATGAATTAAAATATGTAAATAAACAAGGTTTTCGTTATGATAATGCTCGTTTTTTCAGTTTGTTATTATTTGTTTAATGATCAAGCTGAACAATAAGGCTTTTGATCGATTGTCATTTGTTTCGAGCTTCTGTCAGATGTTGTATAATATGTGTATAATATTTCTATACACGGATTATACGACATATGACAGAAGCTCGAAACAAATGACTGTGAATGAAAAGCCCTATACAGGACTTAAAAAACCCCCGGTGTTATCCCAGTGCCAGCTTCAATTAAGTCAATTAGTTCTTCTTCTACTTTTACGTTTGTTGTGTTATTTTGGTAAATATTTTCGATCGTTTTGATTGCTCCTAGAGGTAGCTCTCTTGCAAATAATAAGTAGATAACCTCCTTTAATTTGACCCTGCCAGTGCTTTCTTAAGGTCCACGAAACAAATATCCCGGCTTGTTGTATTCTAATGATTTTTCTTGAACTTGCCTTATTATAAATAAATAGCATCGGTGCATGATCTTTCTGACCTAAATCTTTGTTGTTCTTCTGCTGGTGTTATAATATCATTTGGCTTGTGTGTTATCACTGTGGTTTTTAAATTTAGTGTTTAATAAAAAATTAATTCTTCTGTAACTCTCCGGGCCCGATTCATCTTCCTTTTTGAACTTAAAGAGAGATTTATTAGGAGTCTTATATTGATCTTCATTCTTGTGATATTATGTTTTGTTCTATTATTCTTTGAATTAGTTTTGATAGATTTTTGGTGACATCTCTTCCCTCATAGTTTAAGAGTTCATTCGGTATTTTTTCATTTCCTAGTGATTTTCTATTTTAATTTTCCTTAATGCTTCATTTGCGCCTCTCTCCTAAATGTTTATTTCTTAGTTTGTAGTCACTTCTAGTCTTGTTGGTTACTTATCGTTACCTTTAGCAAACAGAATCGAATACAGTTTGTCCAAGTGTCCTTCTGAATATGTTTCGTTTTTATTAGTTTGTTAGTTCATATTTTTTTGAAGTTATACTTCTTTAGGCGCGCTTGAGAGTAAAATTTCATAATTCTGCGCGCATGCGCACACAGAAAGTATGGTATAAACGTTATACGGGATCTGATTGGGTGTTAAAATCATCTGTCAATAATTGTTTTATATGGAGATTTTGGATAAACAAATTAATATTGTGTATATTAGCTTTTCTTGTTGTGATGGCAGAGAAAAATTCAAGTTTATAATATTGCAGTGACTTTTTAAATAGTTTTTAAAAGCGACAGGTACGTAATAATTGTAAATGTTTCAGTATCCTAATAAAAAATTTCATACGTAGGATCTACCTATTTGGAAAATTTCAAAAGAACCTACTAAAATAGTATGTAATGCTTTGATTTACATAATTTGATTACCATCAATATTTCTATCAATATTCACTTAATACATTGTTTTCTTACTCTATGTTTTGTTGTATTCTAATATTTCTTTCAATTCTAAATAATTTCAATTCAAAATCAAAATAATTTGGTTAAATTCAGAACCGTCAAAAGTTTAATCCGTTTAGTTAGTGGATATTCGCACATGATGACACATGGTCTCCGTGGGTAAAAGTTTAAGGTGAATGAATTTCAATACTAACTGCGCTAATAAGCGGGTTCGAACCCCAATGGAAACTTTTATTATTTTTATTTTTTTATACATTTTATGATTGTAAGTTTATTATATAATTTTTTTTTCAGAAAATACGTATTTAGTTAAAATTTTTTCCTACATTGTTCAGAAATCATTTATGGCATTTTTTAATGTGTTTGTTTGTGTGTTTTATTCATTTATTATTTTAATTTTTGGCACTGTTTTAATACAAATTTTTGAGAAGTAGTAAGTATTAAAATTAGTTTAATATTTAAATAAAATATAAATAAACTGTTTAAAGTATATTAATTTCGTTGAAATCATATAATAGAAGTATAACTTCTTACGTGCGTACAAAGTACACACACACATTCTTTTTGTATGCAGTAGAAGTCATGTTCCTTGTGTTTTAAGAAGCTCTCCCAGTGTTTCCTTTTTATTTGTATGATTAGAATGTTTGTTCCATTTCTAATTTGTTTTTAGTGGTTATATACCTGTTGTGCTTTTTTGTTTTCTTCACATTTTTTCTTCAGTTCCTCTATAAAGCTGTGTTTTATTATTGGATATGTTAGTGTTCCTTGTTTTCCCCAAGTGATTCTGTTATAGTGATCTCTAATTGTAAATATTGTTTTCTTGTTTTCTTCACATTTTTTCTTCACTTCAACTTTTATGTCAAAGTAATGTCAAAATAAATTAATAGTTTAAAATGTTTTTTATATTTATATATAATTTATATACCTAATTTTTAACTTCTAAACGGGGTGTAAAGCTAGTTCGCGTCCGCGGGTAATACTGCACGTGCACCCTGGACAATCTAAATGGACTAGCACAAGAGGCGCCAAACAATCTTTCCCAAGATCTCCTGGCAGAGAGATATCACAGTTTTATAAGTAATTAAAGATGAGACAACTACTAATAAATGGACTGTACGAGCGTGCCAATTTAATCGAAGGTTTGAGAAGAGCAAACATTTAGTGGAGGAGTATCCGATCAGATCCTACAATGACAATGGTCCACTAAATGTATTATCCCTTTTATTTATGTACGAAAACTGTGATCTAGCCATATGATATATAAATAAATTCACTTCAACTCTAAATCTGTGTTTTATTATTGTAGGGAGTGCATATTATATTTTCACTTCGGGAAAAATCAAACAAGATAGAACTTTTTGTAATTTCATTAAGAAATATTTAATAAACAACATATCAAAAAGTTCTACTCGAGAAGTGGGTGCATCATTTTTTATGAAACAAATGAACTACGAAATTAGATGATTTTTTGAATAACTCCGAAATTATAAATTTTAGAAAAAAACTGACTTAGCCATTGAAAAATTCAGAAAATTTTACAAAAAAACCTTATATATACAGAATTTTTTAAAATTAAATCTGTATCTTGTATAATTTTTTATTTATAACGCTAAAGTCACCCTTCTCACAAACATTGGCGCACTGTAAACTAACGTACGGCGAAGTGCACGGTTGAGTTATTTTAATGTAATTCTTCAACCAATAGATCAAATGAAATTTTACAAATTGAACATAAAAGAAGAATAATTAAGCTATCTAGTGGTTATAATAGAAAGACGTAAAATGTATGGGAATAAGTACGGTGTGGGCGGAAACTGAGCCTTACATGAATTTTGTTTAAAAATGATTTAAAAATGTGTAACTAATACAATTTTTCTTATAAAAGTCTCAATTTTGCACAACTTACTTTCAAACATGTTGCTAAATGATGTTTCATTCAAAAAAATCTCAAAAATTTAGTTCAAATGATATGACGCCCCAAAAATGTAATTTTTGAAATCTTCTTAGTTTTAGAGAATTACCACCACTTTAAGACGGTATTTCTCAAGTTTGAACAAATATATTACAGTTTTATAAGTGCTTTTTTAAAACTTAGGATGTTATCTTTAAAATTCATTAAATTATTTTACTTTAGAAATGAAGTAAACTATTTCTTTTTAAGAACATTAAGAAAGATAACAAAAATGTAATACAAAAACCTAAAAGTGCCAGCTAAGAAAATGTTTATACAAAGTGATCAAAACTTTTTTCTGTAAAACTTATCTAAAATAAATTTAATAATAAGCTTCAACAATAATAATTGTTCAGTTTTTTTAGCTCTTATACAGTATGTCTGCGTAACTTGGAACCTAATGGTAACTTTTTTATTATCAGTTTTACCAAAAAAAAGTTATTCTTTATGAAATACTCTGCATCGTATATAATCTAAGATGCAATCATCAAATATCAAATTTAATTAATGTTATATGAAGTACAGTGGAACCTCGATAACTCGGATTAATCGGGACCGCGACCGATCCGGGTTATCGAAAATCCGAGATAGCCGGAGAATATGGTAAAAATT
Source organism: Diabrotica virgifera virgifera (assembly GCF_917563875.1). Classification (NCBI taxonomy): domain Eukaryota; kingdom Metazoa; phylum Arthropoda; class Insecta; order Coleoptera; family Chrysomelidae; genus Diabrotica; species Diabrotica virgifera. Next base: position 180,346,697 of record NC_065448.1, on the reverse strand, counting down.
AATAAAATACGTTATACTTACAGATAAACTCCGTTAGAATTGAAATAACATGAAATATATTTATAAATATGCACAGTACCTACTCATTAAAATTACTAAAAAAACACCAAACACAAACGTAAGCAAATGGAAGCGAACAATACAAGACACACAATACAGTTACAACGATGTAATGTTATTATTAGAACAGTGAAAACTAAAGACCATTGTTTTTAAAAGAATTTTTTAAATAGTCTTTCCTAAACAATGCTGACAGTTTGAAATAAAAAGGAATAGATACTACAGACAGGTGGCTGTTGTTTCTGCGGCGTGTGCTATGAGTCATTTTTAATATCGTATAGTTCAAATTACCCACATACACATTATCTCTCAAATATTATATTACATACATTTTTATTGTTGAAAGGTTTGTCTGATAATTAACTATTTTGATGGGAAATAAGCCACAATTAAATTGAAAAATACAAATTATTGAAAATCAAAATGTTTATCTGATGAAAATCGGTCCGGGTTAGCCGGATTTCCGGGTTATCGGGGGCCGACTTATCGGGGTTCCACTGTATGTCAAAAAATATGAATTTTACTCAAGATTAAAGTACCTTTACATTTTACAATATCGAAAATTTTTCTTAAGAAAAGTTGTTTTCAATTGTTTTAGTGTTCAATTACATCCTTCTAATTAAATTATTGTGAATAATAAAGGCACTTGACTCTTAAGGCAAATTAATATTTTTTACATACCTCGTATCAAATTAAAAAAGTTTGATATCTTTTTAGACCAGGGAGAGCATTTTATGAAGAATAACTTTTTTTCGTAAACGTGATAATAAAATAGTTATCATAATTGTAATAAAATTATGATGAATATCGTAGTTTGAGAAAAATTTGATTTTTTTTTCGATTAGAATGATGTAATTGTATATTTAGACCTAGTTTATAATTTCAAATAACTTTTCATTTTATCATAGCATTTCATTTCTTTTTTTCATAGCATTTTTTGATATTCTGGAATATAAAGGTATTTTACTCTTTAACGAAATTCATATTTTTGACATAACTCGTATAAAATTGATAAAATTTGATATCTGATGGTTGAGTTTTAGATTTTTGACTATCCAGAGCATTTTATTAAGAATAATTTTTTTCGTAAAATTGATAATAAAAAAGTTTTCCATGTGGTTCCTAGCAACGCAGACACACAGTATAAGAGCTTCTGTATAAGAATTTTCAAATTGCAATGCCATATTCGGATTCAGCATAATCAAAAACAAAATAGAAACATATTTAATCAAAGTAAAATTATGAATTTAACGATATTTTTAAAAATATTTATACAAAACAATTGTTCCTGTTTAAACAATTAATAAACAATTAGAGGCCAAATCTGCTAGTAAAACTTTTTACTTTAGCATGTATATAAACTAACAAAAAAAGTTTTAGAAAAATATAAGCTTGTTTGAATTTTTCCGAAACAATGCATGTTTTCGTTCTAATTCCACTCCCCTATTGGATATTTTATTGTTTCTTTTTCTCTCAAGTGATTACATTTCTGATAATGTAATTTTTAAGTAGGTATATAATATATCCCAAGCTTTTCTCGATGGTATGATTTTATAGTGATTTTCAGAGTTATATTATTTTTATGTGTATCTAGATCTAGGGTCACTACCTCCATCAGCTGAGTTGAGGCCTACATCTGTGTTGGTTATAATATAATCGACATTATTATAATTATCTTGTGCATGGGTATTTTGAATGTATATTTTTGTTGGTCTTTCTAGTCAAAATATATATTGTATACAAATAAATTCGTTATTCGTGTAGAAGTTTATCATCAGTTCTCCATTTTTTTGTTAACATTCTCGATGTTTTTGCTTAATTCAGGTTATTGTTTGGTTGTCTATTTGAGAGTTAAAATTCTCCAATACTACCATGAACTTAATTCTAATACTTGCTGTAATTATTTAAGTTACCCTTGTCTATTGAGGCTTGTTATTTTCTGGGCTATATATAGTGTATACTCCGATGATATTAAGGTCTTTTTTCTTCATACTTATCTTTGCTATTACAATTCTTTCCGATATCTTTGCCGTATTAGTAAGGCGATATCTTCATTGGTTCTGTTTTCTTTTTGCTACTCCACCCTCCACATTTTATCCTGACTTGGGACCGGTTGTGTTAACAGAAAATTTATTTTATCCACCCCGCGATTACCCCCGGCAGTATTATAAGGAGACACCTTATCATCGTAACATGGAAGTAGAGTTATATTAAATTACTCATAGGGGCAACACTTCAAGAATCTTAACCCTACACTACGCAATTTTTCATTTCGATTTTAAAAAAATCTAAGAACAATATAAAGCTAAAGATATTTTTGCAAAAAAGTTTATATGGAAAACATTCTGGTTTTATTGCGAATCATCGTCCAAAACTCAGTTTTCGTGAAAGGCACAGCAGTTTTTATTTTGGTTTAGATAAAGATGTACTCCAAATTTCGAACATTTTATGAAGGAGACTGACATATTTATTTGTCTGGCCAAATTTTATATTATTAGTCGAGGGTAATAAGGTTTTTTCCATGACACTTGAACAGCCAGGGTACTGAAGCGTTTTTTCGACAGGTAATACCTATAAGAGCAAATTGTAAATATTTCCTGCGTAGGACCTGACGGCCATTTTTATTTATAAACAATTAAGTGTCAAAAAATGGCATTTTTTTCTTTTTTTTTTTTCAAATCAATGAAAACAGGAAAACTTATGGTTTCTTTAGAATAAATATCTTTCGAGATTATGGAAAAAGCTTTAAAATGACGTATTACAAAGTTAGATATACTTATTTATTGTTAATATTGCGAAAAAAGGCCGGAAAGGCAAAAAAAATATTTTCGCAATAACTATTGTAAAAATGAGTCTACAGCTTTGAAATTTTTGTCAAATAAGGGTTCTTTGTTGCTTAATATGTCATAAAAATTTCAAAGCGATTCATGCGATTGTTAAAATTTTATTCAAATTGTTTTTCCCAGAGAGCATTTTTTTTGCAATAACATAAGTCAGAAAATAATGACGTTAGAACCATTCCACAGGTGTCACATTCCACATGTGTCATTCCACAGGTGTCACATGAAAGAGCATGAGCTATATTTTCAACTTGGTTTAAAAACGTGAATAAAAAATGCATCTATTAGTAATGAATAATTATGCAAAAGTATCGTAAATCTTTCCTTATATACTTTTTATTTTGTTATACAGTGCTAGTCAAAAATCCGAACCCGCCCTCTTATCTTTTGAACGGTTTTACCTATAATAGTGAAATTTGGATGGAGGAAATTAACTGACGTAAGCTTCTTAACTAGTTATGACAGGTGACGTAATAGTGACAGATGACGTTACAGAGCCACTGTGACCGATAATTTTAAATGGGACCTTATGGCAAGTGATACCTCGTTTGAAAGGTATTCAAAATACCTACTCAGCGATACTAATTTTTTTGTGTTTTAGTTGATTTTGATTTTGGTGAATAAATTAAATAAATATAATATTGTAGCTTCGCATTTAATTAATAAAAATTCAAATGTACGCCTATGGTTTTTTTGTCAAAAAAGTTGACGTTTTTCGATTCTCTAGTAGTTTTTACGTCAACGTCAACCTTTTTGACAAGTAATCATAGGCGGAATTTTGAATTTTGAATTAATTAAATGAAACTACAATTTTATATTTATTTCATTAATTCGTCAAAATTAGCTTAAACTTAAACACTATTAGTATGACTGAATAGGTATTTTCAATACCTTTCAAACGAGGTGTCACTTGCCACAAGGTCCCATTTAAAATTATCTGTCACAGTGGCGCTGTAAAGTCATCTGTCACTATTACGTCACCTGTCATGACTAGTTAAGAAGCTTACGTCCGTTTATTTCCTATCTCCAAATTTCACTATTATAGGTATAACCGTTCAAAAGATACGAGGGGGGGTACGGACTTTTGACTAGCACTGTATAAGAAATTGCATACATATTTATTACAATTTTTTATCAATTATGATATAAATAACAATACTTGGTACTTGTGCACTTAAATCAGTGTAAAAAAGTTAATTTTTTTGGAAAAAGTTATTTAAAAAGTTTATAATGAAAAATTGACGATTCCTTTGCATAATTATTTATTACTTATAAATGCATTTTTTTATTCACTTGTTTAAACCATGTTGAAAATGTAGCTCATGCTCTTTCATTTGACACCTGTGGAATGGTTCTAACGTCATTTTTTTCTGACATGTTATTGCAATAAAAATGCTCTTTGGGATAAACAATTTGAATAAAATTCAAACAATTGAATGAATCGCTTTGAAATTTTTATCACATATTAAGCACCAAAGAACCCTCATTTGACAAAAATTTCAAAGCTGTACACTAATTCTTACAACAGTTATTGCGAAAACAATTATTTTTGCAATTCTGATCATTTTTCGCAATTATATTAACAATAAATGAGTACTTATATCAAACTTTGTAATACGTCATTTTAAAGCTTTTTCTATAATCTCGAAGATATTTGTACTAAAATAATCATAAGTTTCACTGTTTCCCGTTGATTTGAAAAAAGCCAAAAAAATGCCAATTTTTGACAGTTAATTGTTTATAAATAAAAATGGCCGCCAGATCCTACGCAGGAAATAGTTACAATATGTTCCTATGGTTATTACCTGTCCAAAAAACGCTTCAGTACCCTGGCTGCTGAAGTGTCACGAATAGGGTATACTTTTGTCTTATTAACCTGGCCTATATAGGACAGTGCAAATGCAGTAGTAGTGATTTCTTTTCGATTATCACATAATAATCTCATAAGTCATGTTTTTAATACAGTTTAAAAATAAGCATATCTATATTTACAGCAACTGTGAAAACAAAATAAAAACAGCAAATATATAATTGGATGCAGAAAATGAATGTATGTACGCGAAGCTTTGTTTAGAATGCAAATTTCGGTACAGAGAACCTATAATATGTATCTGTAGTTGATGTATTCATGTATTTTATAGATTACGCGATAGCTTTTGATAGTATTAACTATGGAAAACTTACCTATATAGTAAGAAGACATAATTTACATAAGTGAGACATGAGAATAATAGCAAATTCTCACTGGAGTCATAAAGCAAAAGTACAAATAGACGGAGATATTAGAAGAGATACTAGGATGTCACCTCTTTCATTTGACGTGTATTCTGGAGAATTAATCCACAAAGATTATAAGAAAGAACTAGACTATCACTCAGGAGCGTCATTTGAAATTTTGATAGGGGGGGGGCAAGCATTATATATACAATACATTTATATGCAAACATAATACAAAATTGATCTATTTTTTGTAAATTTCAGTAACTTTCAGGGTCAGGGGGGGACAAATGCCCCCCCTGCCCCCTATCAAATGACGCCCCTGCTATCACTCTATTGATAAATATTAAAATAGCAGATGATTGTATCGAACAGACTATTAAACTGAGTAACAGACAAGAAGAGTAGATAGATGGGGCTCAAATTCGACATCAATATCATGTGAGGTGTTCTGGAAAGTAGCGGAATATCCTCATAATACGCTAAATAGTGAGCTGCACGTTGCATGTTCAGTTTTCTAATGTATGGAGTTAAATATGTACAATATGCCATTGGTAATAAAGTGAAAGCCTTTGAAATGATAGGTCTGGATCCCGCGTATGAAAAAAAGTTGATTAGTAGCAAGCTGAAAATTTGTTAATAGCTTAAGGGTGTCTAGTCGGACAAACTTTGATATATGGGAACACTGGAATAGGGGAAGTTTTAATTGTGGAACAGGTTAAAAATTTGGAATGGTCAGACCACGAAAACGTCATATGTATTTTGTCCGACATAACTTCCAATTGATTTAATTAAAATCAGGCTGCTATTTATCACCAAATGGGCACAAGTCAAACACGTAGAAAATGTCAGATGACAGGAATTATGAAAGGTGATAAATAGCAGTCTGATTTTTGTATGAGAGTTTAATGAAAGGGTAACAAATCAATTTGAAGTTTTGTCGGACAAAATACATGTGACGTTTTCGTGGTCTGACCGTTCCAAATTTTTAACCTAAAACTTCCCCTGTTCCAGTGTTCTCATATATCAAAGTCTGTCCGACTAGACACCCTTAAGCTATTAACAAATTTTCAGCTTGCTATTAATCACCTTTTTTTCATACGCGGGATCTAGACCTATGAGTATACTGCAAATTTCCCGCAGTATCAGGAGTAATAGCAAACTAAAGTTGATCAAGAACAACTTGGTGGATACACATTTTCGACAAATTAAGAGGCTAGGCGCAATATTCCTGATTCCATGTTTTTTAAATTCATTCATTTTTTTTTTTCGAATTCTGAGGAAACTAATAAGTATTTTTGAAAAATTTAAACGCAGAATGAAAGATTTCGTTAATACCGAGGGCTGAAAGTCCCGGAAAATTTCTATAATGTTTATTTTATTAAGTTACAGAGATGAAAAAAAAAAGAGAAAACTTAGTGTGATTTTAAATTTCAAATAATATCCCATTTAAAAGAAACTTTTTGTTTATTCTAAGTGACTTTCGGCACTCGGTAATAATGTAATTTTTCATTCTGCGTTTAAATTTTTCAAAAATATTTATTAATTTTTTCAGGGTTCGAAAAAATGAATGAATTTAAAAAGCATTGTAGCCGCAATTTTGCGCATATGACCTTAAATTAAAATTATTGTCTTTTTGAAAGGGATTTCCGAAGTGTAAATCGAAACGTCAAAAAATATGAGTAATTTAAAAATATCATTTTAATTAGAATCAATTGTGGCTTAATCCTATATAAACATAATATTTAAATAATAACGTTTTATTAACAAAATAATTTTGTTTGTGTCTATTAGGTATTAATTGAAATGTTAAATATAGACTTTAATTCGTTATTTATTTGTCCAAAAATTTTTGTTTTTTAATATTAAATTTAAAAGTGATTTAAATTTATTCAGTTTGTTACCAAACTAATAACGTATCGGATGTGTGCGCGGGAGTTTGATATTCACAAAATTTCTGTTAATTACTGTTTTTATTACATATTTCTCTTTTATATAATATATAATTTCTGTTTTATTACATATTACATAATTAGTTGATGACAGGCGCTGTTTCATGTAAGTAGATAAATAAAGTAATAATATCCTTGTTTTTTTAATTTTTGTAAACTTTTTTTCTTATTTTTATATTGTTCTGTAGTTCTAGATGGACTTTTTTGCGGAATGGGACGTTTCGGCGTCGCCGTTTCGGCGTGGCCATTTCGGCGTGGCCGTTTGGGCGTAGAGCCGTTTCGGCGTAGGCCGTTTCGGCGTAGGCCGTTTCGGCGTCGGCCATTTCGGCGTCAGAAATTTTATTTTAGTTGACTAAATACCTACATTGAGGTTTATTGGTCAGGCAATTTTTTGGAAAAAAATCTTTTAATATAGTTATTTAAATACATTGGAGTTCATTGGTCACACAATTTTAACATTAATGGTCAAGTAGAAAAATAAACTAAATATATTTCTTTTATAAACATTTTGTTATATTTTATTCTGCAAATACCTATATTGGATTTTTTATTAATGCATATTAATAATAATTGCTGTTCTCTTAATTGTCCCAGAGCTAATTAGATGATAACTGACATTTTTCAACTTTAATTAGACATACATTATATGGTATATAGACGGAGAATTTTAATATTGTTAAAATATCTTTTTTAAGCAAAAATATTTGCAGAATGTATATTTTTATAACCCTACATGGGGATGGCCCGTTTCGGCGCCGGCGATTCGGCGCCAGCGATTCGGCGTCGGCGTTTCGGCGCCTGCCGGTTCGGCGCCCGCCGATTCGGCGCCCGCCGATTCGGCGCCGGCTGATTCGGCGACAGATACTTTGGCAAAGTGAGAGAGAAAAAAAATAGTTGTTAATGTATGATAGTCTGAAATTTTCTTTAACAAAAAATGTAGAGTCAGGAGAACAATTTTCGACATTTTAATTTTAGAAGATGTAAAATAATACCCGAAAGTTAGGTTTGGACCGAAGGGTTAGGTCTTCCTCCTTTGAAAATTGTACTGTATAATATATAATATATATAATATATTAATTTTTTAATTAATTATGTGCAATTAAATAGCTTACATTTACAAAAGTTGGAAAAAATAACATTTAATATATTTTTTTAGTGTGGTATAGATATAAATCAAGAGCCTCTTAAATTTCTAAAAAAGTAACGTAGGTATAATCTAATGTCTTACTAAAAGACTCCAATGTAGGTATTTAGTCAACTAAAATAAAATCTCTGACGCCGAAATGGCCGACGACGAAACGGCCTACGCCGAAACGGCTCTACGCCCAAACGGCCACGCCGAAATGGCCACGCCGAAATGTCCTAGACCCACTTTTTTGTGCCAGATATCGTATTATGGCTAGAGTTTCACGATATTCGATAAAAATATCGATATTGTATTGATATCGTATCGAAAACCAATACGATACCTATACAATACATACCTTAGCAATATTAATGTCGATACGATACTCATTATCTGAAATCAATACAATACTCTTGTATTGTCGATACTTTTGCCTCGATATTATTGAAAATATCGATATAGTTAAAAAAAAAATAAAACGCCACAGTTGTTTGATTATATTTTGTGGAATAGGTATTTAGATCATAATTATTTATTACATAAAAGTTTAAGTGATCTGCAACCCAAGCATCAGCTGTTATAATATTTTACACTTGAGTGCATGTACTCGAAATTCTTGAGAGTGAGTAAAGGTATGTTATGATTACACTGTTTATATCATGTGGCATATGTGGCAATATTATGGAAGTAAGTGATGATGACTCAAAAATAATTTTTAACAAATACTGAATTGCGATTTATTCCGAATCTCCGGGGATGTCCCAATATTTTCAAAAGTAGTTTTTAAACAATACAGAATTAGTAAGTATTATTAAGAATTAGTAAGTATTAGTACAGAATTAGTAAGTATTAGAAAGGAACAAAGATGACAAACTGAAAGCAATAATATATAGGCCTGGATCCCGTGTACCAAAAAAAGTTTTTTAATGGCAAGCTGAAAATTTGTTAATAGCTTAACGTTGTCTAGTCGGACAAACTTTGATCTATCGGAACACTGAAACAGGGGAAGTTTTAATTGTGGAACAGGTTACAGGTTTCGAACGTCAGACTACGAAAACGACCCATGTATTTTGTCAGACAGAACTTCCAGTTGATTCGTTACCCTTTCATTAAACTCTCATGCAAAAATCAGATTCTTCATTTAATTAACTGTCTTAAATAGGGCTTTTCATTCACAGTCATTTGTTTCGAGCTTCTGTCATGTGTCACATAATATTAATATATCTACGTCATACGTTATTGGCATATACCAATGATACAAACCAAAGACGTATGACGTAGATATATTAATATTATGTGACACATGACAGAAGCTCGAAACAAATGACAATCGATGAAACGCCCTATTAAGTACTTTTTCGCTTTTTGTCTGATCAATATCTTTAGATTTCATTGCTCTATGTTTTGCTATTTTATATACCTGCTTTTCAACTTCCTTGGTGTCATGATACGATTAGCGTACCTAATAGTTTTATATACAATCTGCTTTACTTGTCCTACTGCTACTTTCTGTCCTTTTTTGACGACCATGTGGTTTTGAAGATCTGTGCCAGACCAAGTTTCTTTCCACTTTTCATATAATGTCGTTTTCTCGTTTATTTTTTCATGAACTTCGTTTGACCACCCCTAGGTGTTTTTATTCTCGAACGTCTTTCTTAAGGTAATTGATGGATTCGACCGTTACTTGATGGAAGTTCATTTTATCTCACAATAAAACACTGAAAAACGTTTGTTTTCTATACTTCCACAAAATTTATTACAACTATGTTATTACTACAGCTGTTTCGGCAAAGTGCCTTTCTCAAGTGATATATACCTCGTCCAATTTACTTACCGTTGCACGTCATCCGCGCCATAGCCTGTGACGCGATACCAACACGAAATATCTAGGCGGTAGGTGTGTTCCCCTTTAGAATCATTTTGATTCTAAAAAATAACACACCCACTGCCTAAATATTTCGTGTTGGTATCGTGTCACAGGCTACGGCGCGGATGACGTGCAACGGTAAGTAAATTGGACGAGGTATATTTTACAATGTGTTTGCCTTTTTAAGTCTTTAACTGAAGAGGTTGAGGAGTGGGGAGCTGTTTGTCTCGAGTTGGTCATTCAGAATTATATCTGTATTTTTCAATTTATTAATTTCCATTGATTCTAAAAGTGATAGCTTAAGGCCTTTATTTTGAATATGTAGAATTTGAAACTCTTCATTGAAAGAATGATTATGATCTAGAAGGTGAAGTGCGTATGTAGAAGTGTCTGTTTTTCTATTGTTGAAAGCCCTTTTGTGTTCTGCTATCCGTTTGTCAAAAGTTCTGCCAGTTTGACCGATGTAAGTTTTCGGACAGTCACTTTGCCGAAACAGCTGTAGTAATAACATAGTTGTAATAAATTTTGTGGAAGTATAGAAAACAAACGTCTTTCTTAAGGATTTTTCAAGTATTTCAATTGCAGTATCTCTAAGAATACTGACCAGGCAGCTATATCTCTTTGAATATGGTGTCTTGTAATTCGTTTTTTTTAAACCTCCAAAACACTTATATTTAGAAAAATGAAAACTGGTACGCTTATTTATCTTTCAGAGATAAATCGATTTCATCAATTGCAAATTTCTAGTACCTGTCATATGCGTTCGTAATGGTTAGGCCAACGGTTATTTTATCGCATAACTTTTTATCTCTAATTTTTTAGCATTTCTGACACTAGATTACTAAATTTGAGGTATTCTTGTATTAAAAGTTACCCTTGCTTCAGGTAAGTAAAATACACCGTTTTTTGAAAAAAAAAATTTAAATTCAAGAACCGATTTTCTGGAAAAACATTTTCAAATCGATTTTTCTAGAAAACGAAGCATCCTACCGACTTAAAGCAAGAGTACCTTTTAGTACTAGAATACCTCAAAATTTAATACTCCAGTGTCAATAATGCTGAAAAGTTAAAGAAAAAACAGTTATGATATAAAATAACCGTTGCCCTACACAAAACGAGCACCTTCGACCGGTAATAGAAATTGATTGGCAGCACCAGATTCAATAGGACCGTAATTTAGTCCAGACGAATTAATATAACATGTGATCCAAAATTATTGTCACCATAAGTGGCTTTGAACGACAGAGATAGCTATACAGTGTATGTCTATTCTTAATTCAGATATACTTTCCAGTTTACGTCAAATTTGCAGTGTACGTCAACTTAACAAGAAAAGTTAGGTTATGTAGTTTGTTTGATTTTATTTATTCTTGTTACTTATAATTTTGTTAATTCTTTTTATTTCTGATTAATGTTATGTGTTAGGCTTTGACTGATTTTTTATGTTTTATAATGTTAATCAAAATTAATTGATAAACCAATGATATAAATTCAGATTAAAACAAGACATACGTAATTTTTTGCACGGCTAGCTTTGTCCCAATAATTGTGGATCGCTCGTTATGTATTTACCAACAAAAACGAGATATTTTAAACAAATACCGTTTCAAAAATGACGTGCAGAACAATTTTGAATTCGGTTACGTTAATGAAATTGTTTTTTTTTGCCCTTAAAAGTAGAAAAATTCTAATTATTCTTGCTTAATATTTTATCCTCTAATAATTTTAACTGTACTAATATGCAAGGCGACTACTAATTACTAATTTTTATGATTAATGTGATGTTAATCTATCGGTAAGCTATTATATTCAAAGCGGCCGTATTGAATTACTTAAACATTTATACCGAACATTGATAGGGCCAGTTTTGCGCATTCAGACAAAGTTCCGTGTCTACTATTATAACAGTTTTCGTTTTTCTAAATCAAAGAGTTCTAAAGATATTAAAAAAAATACAAGGCGTCATACTCACATATCTAGTTATAGCTCCCTTAGGCTTAGGAAGGATTTTCGGACTAGGTGAATTGGGTTAAATTGTCTTAAAATTATATGAGGAATCTTCTTTCTGGATACCCCGTATAACTTAAAATAGTATTTATTCCATTCAATATTTTTAACAGTAACTTGACTTTTCCCCACTTCTCAGAGGACCGGATAGACTGGTCGATATCTGATTCACCTAAAATGTGCCTGATAGAAGACTAATTTTTAGCATTACACGATTATGTAAATTTTCACACGACTTTTCAGCTAATTCAGATACACAAATAATTTAAAGTTATTTAATTCATTGCAGCAACTTCCGAAACAATCTGTTAGAAGAACACAATTGTTTCAAAGTTGAAAGTAAAAAGTGCGAACCTTCGTTAAACATATTCGTTCATGTGTCAACGCAGGGGATGTATTTATATGTATGCATAACAAAAGTATACAAAAATCTGTCAACGACACACTATATAAATTATAAAGATTAAATGTATGCGGGTGGCATCACTTTGGGGTTTAATTTTCATAAAATACCTTTGTCTTTTGTAGATAATAATTTTTCAAGTCTACAAATTGTTCGCTGTATTATGTCAATGTAATACGTAAAATCTTTTTCCGGATTCCTGCAATTTTAAATATAGGCCTGTATCCCGCGTACCAAAAAAAGTTGATTAATAGCAAGCTGAAAATGTGTTAAGAGCTTGACGGTGTCTAGTCGGACAAACTTTGATGTTCGGGAACACTGGAACAGGGGTAGTTTTAATTATGGAACAGTTCAAAAATTTGGAACGTCAGATTACGAAAACGCCCTATGTATTTTGTCGAACAGAACTTCCAATTGATTTGGTACCGTTTCATTAAACTCTCATGCAAAAATCAGACTGCTATTTATCACCAATATAATTCCTGTCATTTGAAATATTCTTCGTGTTCCACTCATTAAAATGCCCAGTTGGTGATAAAAACCAGTCTGATTTTTGCATGAGAGTTTAATGAAATGGTAACAAATGAATTGGAAGTTCTGTCCGACAAAATACCTGGAACGTTTTCGTAGTCTGATGTTCCAAATTTTTTACCTGTTCCACAATTAAAACTTCCCGTGTTCCAGTGTTCACATACATTAAAGTTTGTCCAACTACACCGTTAAGCTATTAACAAATTTTAGTCTGGGCTGATTATCGGAGAATACGCAATTTTTGGGAAAAGTTATTTACCAGCAATTTTATTGCTGGAATCGAATCTTATGATTGTATATATTAATAATCTAGGTATGCAAAGTCCGCAGATAGTGTGCTACTTTTTTTATAAACAAAATGGCGCCCGAAAATCCTATTTTTTTCAATTTTTGCTCTATATCTCCAAAGATTTTAACTTTACACCAAAAATACTCAAACAAAAATTCACCGCAATTAAATTCTGCATAGAGACGCGTTTTTGCCGATTCACTTTGACGAAAACTTTCCCCAGAAAAAGCGGGTTTTTCCAACAAAATCTTTTAATTTTCAACTAAACTGTTAGATAGGTAATTGTTAATCAATAATTAAATAACTTGGTAGTGTAAAACCCCTTTTCGTATAAATTATAATTCCAGAAGCCGAGGGAAATTGAATGAATAGTTTAGCAACAATTGAATTGTTAATTAAAAATTTACGGTCGCTATAATAACGACAATAATTTATGATGCATAAGAATAACTATGATTTTTTCATAAAAAGATACTATACCTATCTAATGTACTTTACAGGATTGAAATTGGACTATTTAGGTGACCTCAGGAATTGCGGCCTATTTAAAATTATAAAGAATTTTTTGGCTTATAAACAAATAGAATATCTCGGGAAATACTAAATCAAATGACATTGTAAAAACGGTATTCGAAAAACAGCGGCAGGATGCTTCTTTTAAAAGAAAAAACGTTTAAATATGATGAGTAGTTCCTGAGATACAACCAGTCAAATTTGACCGGAAGTTACGGCAAAAATGTAAAGAAGAGGATCATAATTTTCAAACCGTCACCTTTTTATTTTTGTCCTCTTTCTCCACACCAATTTCCGTATCCTTAAAATACTCGTAACATATATTATTATAATAAAAACTATCGATAATACGTGTGAAAATTGCCAAAAATAGCAAAATTCCAATCAAAAATTAGGTTAGAGAAAATGTAACCCTCAAAGTTTAAAATTGGTATACGGTAAAAAAATGCATGTTCTCGGCTTCCCATGGAGCAATTTCCTTCATTCTTTTTTTGTTCCCAAGTAACTCGAGTAGAGCCATCGAACTTACGCATTATTAAATGTCAAACTTGCTTTTGTTTTGTTATAATAAATTAATTTGTTTATTTTAACACAAAATTTTAATTTGTTTAAATAAAAATTGTTTAAATAATTACAGAGCTTTCAAAGGAGAATATTTATGTTTTTAACTTTAAAAGGTACACTTGTAGTAAGTTTATCTAAAAAAAGCCTACAACTGCAAAAATATGTAGTTTTCTGTTTGTATAAATAAATTAATCTATTATAACAAAACAAAAGCAAGTTTGACATTTAATAATGCGCTAGTTCGATGGCTCTACTCGAGCTATTAGGGAACAAAAAAAGAATGAAGGAAATTGCTCAATGGGAAGCCGAAAAAATGCATTTTTTAACGTATACCGATTTTGAACTTTAAGGGTTACATTTTCTCCAACCTAATTTTTGATTGTAATTTTGCTATTTTTGGCAATTTTCACACGTATTATCGATAGTTTTTATTATAATAATATATGTTATGAGCATTTTAAAGATATAAAAATTGGGGTGGAGAAAGAGGACAAAAATAAAAGGTGATGGTTTGACAATTATGATCCTATTGTTTATATCTTTGCCGTAAATTCCGGTCAGCTTTAACCGATTGTATCTCAGGAACCATTCGTCATAATTAAACGCTTTTTCCTTTAAAAGAAGCATCCTGCCGCTGTTTTTCGAGTACCGTTTTCATGATTTAATTTAATATAATATTTCCCGAGATATTCTATTTGTTTATAAGCCAAAAAATTGTTTATAAATTTAAAATATTCCTGAGGCCAATTAAATATTCCAATCTCAATTCTGTAAAGTACATTAGATAGGTATAGTGGCTTTTTATTAAAAAATCATAGTTATTCTTATACACCGTAATTATTGTCGTTATTATAGCGACCGTAAATTCTTAATTAACAATTCAATTGTTGCTAAACTGTTTATTCGATTTCCATTTGCTTCTGGAATTATAATCTACACAAAAAGGGCTTTTACATTACTAAGTTATTTAATTGTTGATTAACAATTACTTATCTAAAATTTTAGTTGAAAATTAAATATTTTGTTGGAAAAACCCGCTTTTTTCGGGAAAAGTTTTTGTCCAAGTGAATCGGGAAAAACACGTCTCTATGCAGAATTTAATTGCGGTGAATTTTTATTTGGGTATCTTTGGTGTAAAGTTGAAATCTTTGGAGTTATAGAGCAAAAATTGAAAAAAACACGATTTTAGGGCGCCATTTTGTTTATAAAAAAAGTAGCACACTATCTTCGGACTTTGCATACCTATATTATTAATAAATACAATAATAAGATTCGATTCCAGCAATAAAATTGCTGGTAAATAACTTTTCCTTGTATTTTGCTAATTAGCCCAGAGTATTTTCAGCTTGCTACTAATCAGCTTTTTTTGGTACTCGAGATCCTGGTCTAATAGAGATTAAAGAAAATAGTTATATTAAATTTTTCGCGATTAGTACAAATAAGGCAACAATTATTTTATTCCGTACAGTTTTATTTAAGTTTTCGTTTTTTCTGTCTACTCTTATGTTTTATTAATTTGCTGTCGGTTGCCTTTTTTGCGTGCGTAAAGACTCTATGAAAAGCACTTACTGATATTTTTTTTATAAATTTCTAGATTTAAAATTGTAGCAACCAGTACCAATTACTCCTACTTTATAGTAGCAGAATGCATGAAGTAATCCAAACCTATTACTATGAAAATACTTTAGACAATTTTGATGACGTACATGATGTAAAGTTTTATAATATCATTCCTGAGTTCAAATTTGGATTTACACCTGGTGACTCAACTCAACGTGCATTGATTTAACCTATCGCATAATACTCACATTCCTAGACGTTGATAAGGCTTTTGATCAGGTCTGGAATTTGGACCTGACTAAAACTACAACGAACTTGACCTGATACCATACATAAATTAAAGTACCCTACACATAGGCCAGGGTAATAAGTCAAAAATATACCCTGTTTGTGACACTTCAACAGCCAGGATACTGACGCGTTTTTTCGACAGGTAATACCTATAAAAACAACAAATTGTAACTATTTCCTGCGTAGGACCTGGCGGCCATTTTTATTTATAAACAATTTAGTGTCAAAAACGCCTTATTTCCTTTTTTTAATCAATGGAAAACAGCGAAACTAATGGTTTTTTTAGTACAAACATGTTCGAGACCATGGAAAAAGCTTTAAACTGGCGTATAACAAAGGTTAGTATACTCATTTATTGTTAAGATAATTGCGAAAAAGGTCGAAATTTCAAAAAAATTAATTTTGCAATAACTATTATAAAAATTAGTGTATAGTTTTGAAAATTTTGTCAATTGAGGGTTCTTTGGTGCTTAATATGTGACAAAAATTTCAAAGATATTCATTCAATTATTTATGTTTTATTAAAATTGTTTATCCCATACAGCTTTTTTTGCAATGAGATAAGTCAGAAAAAAATTATTTTAGAGCCATTTTACAGGTGTCAGATGAAAGAGCATGAGCTAAACTTTCATGGGTTCTTATGTAGAGTGGACGTTACAGAACAGACGAGCGACTGTAGCCGGCCACAGTCGCTTCTCTGGGGTGTAGCGTCCACTCTACATAAAAACCCACAGTAAATAATCGCAAACAACTTTTATGGATCCACAGCGTAGCGCTGTAACGTGGTCCGTTTGGTTTCACCCTAACGGCAACTGCCGTCAGGCTTGATCAGTGGAACGTAATTAAGTGTAAGAAAATCTACGGTTTCGTTTTGATTAAAATCTGTCTTCCTCCATCCCCCGATAGTACTATTTCTAGGTCTACCTGTTGTCAAGGAGGCTCTAAGGAAGACAGATTTTTACCATTCCGACCGTAGATTGTCGATATAAATTAAAATAATTTATATCGCAGTATGGATAGAACGCCCTCTAACGGGAAATAAGCGAAATGAATTTCGACTCAATTCAAGCTTTCTGCTTAACCCAGGTATAAACATACCAAAAGGCACTGCCAGGAAAACATTCCACTTTGCGGTTCGGAAAGCCCATATTATGAAACGAGTCTTTGTACTCTATGCAGAGTATGGTATTAACAAAATAAGAAAATCTACGGTTTCGTTTTGATTAAAATCTGTCTTCCTCCATCCCCCGATAGTACTATTTCTAGGTCTACCTGTTGTCATTAAGTGTATTCGGACTAATAAAAGTTTAATTTTACAATAATTGTAAAGAGGTTACTCACTGGAGTAACTCTCTACTTGTCTGTAGTTTTTTACAACAAATGCTTAATGCCCAATGGGCAGATTGCTGTACTCAATGGAGTTAATAAAAAAAATTAGCATAAATCAAATTCTGCTTCTTCTTCTTATTTATATGTAAACATGGCTCTATCTTTTTCCCTGTTTTTTTATGTAACTCTAGTAAGTTGTCGTTCCATCGTTTTCGTAGTCTTCCCAATGATCGTTTTCCTATTGGGGAACGGTCTCTCGCCCTCGAAACTAATCTAAATATTTGTTGTAATTCGGCTTATGTGGTCATTCCAGTCTACTCTTCTTTTCGAATTACTTAGTTCCTAATGTTCTACATATTGCATCTTCGTTGTATATTTGTACTTCTAGCTCTGTGGCACAGTGTCTTATTATCGATTTTTCTAAGGGTTGTTATCTCTACTGTTTTTAGCATTTTTTTATAAAGTGTTTCTAAAAAGCTATACCCAGAGGATGTAGGCAACAATATGTTCCCGGGATGTCCAACGAGTCCAAAGAACTAATGAAAGCATACGAAAGCCTCTATTCCACTGACCCTTTTAGCCAAGAAGCGGTTGATTGCAGAGCAGTCCTACTCCAACAGCTGAGTCAAGCCAGAAAGGAAAAGTGGATTGAAACTCTGGAAAAATGGACATTACACATAGTAGCAAAATAGCATGGAACCTTGTAAAAAAACTTAGCGGTAACCCAAAAGAACATAAACCATCTTGCAAGGTTACAGCAAACCAAGTTGCTACTCAACTCCTTATGAATGGAAGAACTAAGAACACATGTAAAGACCCATATACTAGAAGAGGATTTAATCAGGAGACAAACCACCTAGGAACTCCTTTTACACTAAAAAACTCGTCGACGACGGTATGAACAGGTTAAAAAACGGGAAAGCTGCAGGTGTGGATGATATATGCAGTGAACAAATAGGTAAAGCATCTAGGCCAAGGAGCAAAAAGACTGGAACTTGCAGCTTTACAATGCTGCAAAGACTACAAAATTCCAAAATCATGGAGAAAATCTAAACTGATAGCCTTGTCAAAACCAGGAAAGGACCCAGAACATTCCAGTAGCTACAGACCTATTTCGCTGTTGTGCCACTTTTTCAAACTATATGAGAGGCTCATTCTCGCCAGAATAGAAAAAAATGTCGACAAGCACCTTACCCCACAACAAGGAGGATTCAGACCCGGCAAATCTTGCACCGGTCAAGTCTTCGCACTAACAAAACACATTGAAGAGGGCTTTGAAGAAAAACTTACAACAGGTGCTGCTTTCGTAGATTTGACAGCAGCCTATGACAGGGTAGGGCACAAAACATTGCTGCGCAAGTTATACGACACTCTCAATGATCACCATCTGGGTAAGGTCGTATATTCCTTACTGCAAAACAGACGTTTTTTCGTTGTGCTGGAGGACAAAGTAAGTAGGTGGAGAGTTCAAAAGAACGGCCTCCCACAGGGAAGTGTTTTAGCATCAATTCTTTTCAATATATATATATATATATATATATATATATATATATATATATATATATATATATATATATATACAAACGGCCAACCTACGCCGACTGAAACCAAGCATTTCCTCTATGCTGACGATCTCGCAATATGTGCTCAAGGAAATTGATTTGAAGAAGTGTAGGCGAGGCTCGAAACTACCTTAAAAACAATGACAGTGTACTATGTGCAAAATTCCCTGAGACCAACTCCCTCTAAAACACAAGTCTGCGCCTTCCACCTTCGCGCAAAGGAAGCCAAGCGAAAACTCCCAATTGTGTGGAATGATAATATACTAGAGCACACAGACCAATCTATATATCTTGGAGTAACTCTGGACCGGTCCCTTACCTACAGACAACATTGCATAAAAACTAGAGGGAAAGTAACAACTAGAAACAGCATACTCAGAAAGCTAACGGGAAGTAAATGGGGTGCATGTCCTGGCATCTTAAGAACAACCGCACAGGCACTGTGTTTCTCAACTGCTGAATATGCGTGCCCAGTTTGGGGCAGATCTACCCACGCTAAATAAGTCAATACTGCGCTAAATTGAACATGCAGGATAGTAACTGGTAACGGGGTGCATGAAACCAACACCACTCTCAAGCTTATATAAAGCAGCGGGTTTTGCAGAACCCTTAACACGCAGAGGCGTTGCAGAGCACATAGAGAAAATCAAACAGATTGCGGACGAGCGGCATGCCCTATACAAAGCTGGAACACCACGAAAGCGACTAAAATCCAGGAAAAGCTTCCTTGGAACAGTGCAGGATGAATGGCCTCAATATTTTCCTCTTCCTCAGGTTCATTGAACCGGCCAGTCTTTAGACTTTAAAACTTGGAAATTGGAAAACTATGAATAGGATAAGAACCAGGGTCGCTCCAGTGAAATCAAACATGGTAAAATGGGGGAAAATGGACCAAGATGATGTGAACTGTGACTGTGGAGAAACGCAGAATATGGAACATCTTTTTACATGCAGAAACTATCCTTATCGGTGTACCCTCGAAGATTTGCGGCTCGCCAACGAACATGGAACCGACGTAGCCCGATACTGGGCCGAAATATTATAAATGACATGTCCGGACACGATACAGTAAAGTAAAGTAAGCATTATTTTGTCCTCTGATGTTGTTCTTAGCATTATTTTTGTCTTCTCATACAGGCATTTTTTGTCAGGCATACATGTCACTTTCATTCAGGCAACCTGCGGCTCTGTTTGCGACTTAATATTTCACTTCTGTTTCGAGCTAGATAGTGTAATGCCTAGATATTTGTTTTAAGGCTGTGGGTACATAATTCGCAAATATTTTACGGTTATCCCTACTTTTTCTGTCTTTACACGGCAAATTACGTGTAGTAAAATTCTCACTGGGATTCCAGACCTGATCGTGTTACCAGCAACTGGTTTTATAAACAGCTCTGAAATAATATTAGTAAAAATCGTTAATTAACAAGTTAAAATTACTACTAAAGTGATAATGGTGATTATTTAAGTGCAGGAAATCATACGTGAGTAAAGAAAACTCTCATTTTGTTTGATTGCATGATAATAAACTGACAATTGTTCTGACTAACCTAACAATTTGGTTAGAATAAAAAGAGCAATTATCAAAATCTGGTTGTTCGTCAACTTTTAAATAAAACAGGGCCGTACTCAGCCAAATTAATGAAACCGAAAAATCGAAAACGACCAAAATGAATAATAATAACAGCAATGGTATTATTAATACTGATAACTCACCAAACACTAAAAAATATTCCACAGCATTGACTCATTCACCAATAACTTATCCAAGCAAAGAACAGGGAATTATCTTTTCTGCAATAGAGGGCCTCAAACTACAAGATTACTTATTAGAACTCGGACCAATTGTAGATCCAAAAAACATTATATTTTCATCCAAGATTTCAAACAACCGTGTTTGTGTATACTTATCAAGTAAATCAGTGGTAGACAAATTTTTAAAAGAACATAATTCTATTAAAATTAATAACACAGTAATACCAGTAAGAAAGCTAGTTACCCCATCACAAAGACTTGTTCTATCCAACGTAAGTCCCACAATTCCACATAATTTATTGGAAACCAAGTTAAAAACTATTGGATTACAGCTAATGTCACCTATCACATTCTTACGAATTGGAGCACCTGATCCAGCGTATAGTCACATACTTAGTTTTCGAAGGCAGGTGTACATATCTCCTCCAGAAGATAATTTCCAAATTCCCGAAGTATTAGAAATTTATCATGATGACTTAACATATCACATATATCTTACAACAGATACATTATGCTATAAGTGCAAACTACCAGGTCATTTGGCATCACGATGTGCCAGCCTCCAACTCCAAGCTCCTACTCCATATACTAAATCACAACAACAAAGTTCCTCTCTAGACAATCCCTCAGACAGCAATAATTCAAGTGAGTCTATATCAAATACTACTAACTTTGAAATGATATGTGAACAAACACCAATTACTCCTATACTCAATGAGCCTAGTCACGACATACCCACTTCTTTTAAAGTTCAAACAACTTCAATAACTAATCCTACGACCTCTAAACGAAATGCAACATCTAGTCCAGAAGATACACCAGATATTACTAATTCCTCAGAAGCAAACTCTTACTTTACAAAACCTGTCCCAAAAGCTCCAAAGAAAAAGTTGAAGTCGGAAGGCAAACCCTCATTAGAATTTCGAGAACTGCCCCAAAACATAATCAATTTCATTGACAACCACAATCCTAAGTTCCCACTCGATAGTCAACAATTCACTGACCTATTAGAGAATACTCACGGTAATAGTGATGCATTAAGCATTGCTAAAGACTATACCGAAAATATTCCATCTCTTATAGATATGATAAATGCAATACATTCGCAGACTGAAGATCGAAAAATGAAAATCAAATGTACTAGACTAACTAAAAAATTAACTAAAGAAGTGCTCCGACTTTCTGTTTCATCTGACTTCGACAGTGATGTATCTCAAAACTAATTATTTAAATAAAAATATAATTCATGTATAATAATATTTTACAGTGGAATTTAAACAGTTTTCACACCCGCCTACCCTTATTTCAGGTTTTAATTAGGAAACATTCTCCTGATATTATATGTCTTCAAGAAACTAATTTTAAAGACAACAATGTGTGTGACTTGAAGTCATATAATGTCTACTATCAAAATAGACAGACAAATCATGCCAGTGGTGGTGTTGCAATATATACTAAAACCGATTTACAAGTACACAGAATCACAATTAATACAAACTTAGAAGCAATATCAGTAACAGTAACAACAGGTACTAATCAAAAAATGAACATATGTAATATTTATATTCCCCCGAACCATAATATCCAAGGAAATGAACTTTCCGACTTAATTATGCAAATTCCATCACCAAAATTAATTCTTGGTGACTTTAATAGCCATAATCTCCTATGGGGTTCCGAAAAAACTACTAAAAATGGAAAGTTATTAGCAAACATAATCAATAGCCTGAATTTAACAATAATGAACGATGGAGCTAAAACTCGTTTCGACGCAGCTTCTGGAAATTTTTCAGCAATTGACTTGTCTATTTCTGACCCATCGACGTTACTAAATCATACATGGCAAACCGTAGACGATTTATATGGAAGTGATCATTATCCAATAATAATAACAACAATTTCCAACCCCACAACAAAAACCAATCCTTTTCAAAAGTGGAAAATTAAGCAAGCCAACTGGAACATCTTTAAAACAAAAATTACCGAAGAAATATCAAATATCCCTATAAGTGAAGAAGACATAAACTTAACTTTAAAATTGTTTAATAACTTAATCACTGAAGCCGCCACAATTGCAATGGGAAAAACAAAGTACATAGCAAAAAACAAAGTTGTTCCCTGGTGGAATGAAGAGTGTGAATTGGCAATAAAGCAAAGTAAAAAAGCATTAAATACTTTCAAAAGACATAAAACTAATGATAACTTGATAGAGCTAAGGAAAAAAAGGGCATATGCAAAATTAATTACTACCAGATCTAAAAAAGAGTCTTGGAAAAAATACGTTCAAAGTATTAACAGGAATACTAACATGTCATCCGCATGGAAAAAAGTAAAGAAAATAGCTGGCGTCAATACACAAAATGGAATAAAATACCTAGAACGAAATGGAAACCTAATTATTGAAAACAAAAAAATTGTAGAAGAATTAGCTGAAACATACAGACAAGAGTCTACAAATGAAAATTACAACAATATTTTTTTACGTTATCGGGAAGAAGAAGAAGCAAATCCAATAGAAGCTGTAGCTAGTAACGATGATATAAATACTCCAATTAATAAAACAGAACTGTTAGAAGCTGTCCAAATGTTAAAAAACACATCACCAGGCCCAGATGACATACCCGCAATATTCCTACAACAGTTACCTAACGAAGCTTTAGACTTCCTATTGAACCTTTTTAACATAATCTGGTGTAAACAAAAATTTCCCGACTTAGGGAGACAAGCTATTGTCATCCCTATTCTAAAACCTAATAAGCCGGCAACAGCAGCAGAATCATATAGGCCAATATCACTTACATGTTCTACTTGCAAATTGCTAGAGAAAATAATAAATAATAGACTTATGTGGCATTTGGAACATCACAATTTACTCATACCGGAACAAGCTGGATTTCGTCCCTTAAGATCCACTACAGATAATGTTTTACATTTAGAAAGTCAAATTAATGAAGCCTTCTGTAACAAACAGAAATGCATAGCTGTTTACTTTTATATCCACAAAGCATTTGATTTGGCATGGCGATACAGAATATTAAAAAAGCTACAGACTTGGGGAATTCAAGGAAACATGTTGGCATTTTTGAATAACTTTCTACATCAACGCAAATTTTCAGTACGAAGTAATGGAGAACATTCTACTATTAAGTCTCAGGACAATGGAACACCACAAGGATCTGTAATTAGCCCTACACTTTTTTTAATTGCAATGAATGATGTTATAAAAAATCTCAAGAGACCTGCACAGGCTAGATTATATGCTGATGACATGATAATGTTCGTCAAAGGAAAAAATATTAATTCCATGGTCAAATTTTTACAAGAAGAACTAAACAAAATTGATAGTTGGTCTAATACGAGTGGATTCAATTTTTCAGCTGACAAGACACAATATATTATTTTTTCCAAAAAGCCTATTCACACTAACATACCTACCTTGAAATTCGGCACAAAGTTATTGAAACGATGTACAGAGATAAAATATTTAGGTTTAACATTCGACGAAACTTTAAGTTGGAAATCACATATTAAGCAATTGGCAATATCATGTCAAAATGGTATAAATCTTCTTAAATGTTTAGCCAACAAACAATGGGGTGCTGACGGAGATACATTACTACTGTTGTATAGAAGCCTAATCCGATCAAAATTGGACTACGGATGTATTGCATATTCTTCAGCGTCAAAGTCAAATTTAAAAATCTTAGACATTATACACAACAATGCATTACGCATAATATCTGGAGCTTACAGAACAACTCCTGTTGCAAGCCTCGAGTGGGAACTTGGAGAGCCATCATTACAAGAACGACGAAAATTACTTAGTTTATCTTACGTTTCAAAACAATCATCATTACAACCTGACAACCCTTTCTTATTCAGTCATCGTTATCTAATATCAACATAAGGACACATTTACCATTTCAATTAAGGATCAAAAACATTTTAAACTCTATTGAAATTTTTAACTTTCCCTCAACACATTCAGCAAATGTAAACACGGCACCTCCCTGGTTAATACCTTTGCCTACTTTAAATTTACAACTATTATCATACCATAAATCCGAAACCAATCCACAAATAATTATAAGCAATTATAATAGAATACTTTCTTCTTTCCCTGAATATATCCAAGTTTACACAGATGCATCTAAAACAACTTCTGGTGTAGGATCGTCATTTGTTATAAGAGACACAATAAAAAGCTTCAAATTGCCCACAGAATCCACTGTGATAACTGGAGAAATGTATGCAATATACAGAGCTCTAAACCATATACAAACAGTCAAATCAGAAAAATTCCTTATTATTACTGACTCAATTAATTCCCTCCATATACTATCAAAAATGTACACCTGCAACCCGATTGCTAAATTAATTAAAAACAAGATGCAGCAGCTGAAGAACAAAACATTAGTCTTCGTGTGGGTACCGTCACATATAGGCATTAAAGGAAACGAACTAGCTGATAAAAATGCTCGAGAAATAGCAAATTCTCCAAATATCAGACCGATAATGAAACCACTAGCAGAAGATCTCAAACCGTATTTCAAACAAAAGCTTATATGTAATTGGACTAAATTTTGGGAAGAAAAATCTTCAAAGTTGAAAGAAATAAAACCAAATTTTGGACGATGGAATAACAACACTCCTAGCCGTTTCTTTCAGGTAGTATTAACCAGGCTTCGATTAGGACACAGCAAACTTACACATGAATATCTAATGAAGAAGGAACCTCAACCAAAATGTATGAGTTGTGATGTGCCGTTAACAGTGAAACATGTATTAACAGAGTGTCCCAAATATAGTGCTGAAAGACTAACTTATAACATACCATCAGTTATAACGGAGATCTTTAGTGTCTGTACCAGTGAAAATATTGTGAAATTTTTAAGAGACTGTAACATATTGTACCACATATAATTATGTTATTTTTAGTCATTATTGTATACACTAAATCCATCCGCTAATAACCAATATGGTTGATGCGGCTTACTTTAAATAAAAAAAAAAAAAATTCTCACTGGTATGAAAACTGCAGATGTAAATATTAGGTTGACAGTGACATTGTCATTAGAAAGGTAGAGATGGCTATTTCGGTTTCGTTCAGTTTTTGAATGTTCGTGGTTCTTGGATAACCTTTACTTGTATAAATGATAGGATTATTTTTTCACTAATTATGTATTCACTGGTTACCATTATTTATATACTATACAAATAGTCGAAAAAGAAAAAAAGTTGTAAAGTTACTTTAATAATGTAGTGTTACCATGGAAAGCTTAGATAAGGTTTGAACATGTGAAGAACTGCGTTGTATTAATGTAGTATTACTCAATTAATTTATAAAGACTGTATTTATTTATTTATTTGCGCAAATTAAAATATGGGACGTTGTTACAAGAAATGTGTTACTGAAAAGCGAAGAAATAGACGGTTAGCTCAATTGAAGTAAGTACTTTTTTACATAAATCAAATTAACTACTATTGTATTTTTCTATGGTCTATAAAATCTATCGGTAAACCAAGAATTTTCGCATTAAATTTTATTCTCGTTTAAAGGAATAAACTATTTGTTGGATTATTTAATTATTAGAATTGTACCGGGTGTCCCAATAAGAATGGCTCTCGGCCATATCTCAGGAACCGTTTATAGTAGAGCTTTGGAATAAAAAAATTTATAACAAAAGTTGCCTCAGGAAAAGCCTGGAAATTATTTTCATAATTGTGGGTCCACCGCTAGAGGGCGTAATTGAATATCAAAATAATAAAAAAATCTAAATTTTACAAAATTTTCCTAATGAAGGGGCACTGGAAATCCGATTATTGTATTCTTCATCAAATTCTGCGCATATTTGATTTAACAAGTTTAACTCTACCTTTGGAAATAAGAGGTGGGGGTGAGTGGGAATCTTGCTATGAAAAAATAGCTGTAAGTCCGGTTCTGCTAAATCAAATTTTGAAAACTGGGTCTTGTTGAAGACAGATATTTTTCTTCAATGTAAGCGTGATAATTTTGAACCATCCTAATAAGTAATAAGCCAGCTGGGAGGCGTTATTTAATTTTTTTCAGAAATCTAGTTTTCTTTGGAAAATATTAAATACAAGTATGCATTTTTAATCATACTTTATAAAATTAGATTAAATTAGCAATAGAATAGCGAAAACCGCATGTCGATACCTTTTTTCTATCTCAAGATATCTCGAGAAAGGTGTAAATTTTATACGTACCTGTTACTATCACCGGTAAACTAAGTTAATGAAAAGTAGTGTGCTGTGGAAAAAAACAAAATAACATTTTCCAGATGTCAACGTATAAAAATATAATTAATTAAGACAACAATATAAAGAGAAACAATACTATTAAAATTAAATATAACACAGAACAAAAAGAACTACTTAGTGACGACCTAAATATTCAAATTGTTGCCCATCATACACTACTCTAGAATACATTATCCAGAGAATACTAAACGCCATTCAAAGCATATCGAAAGCAGAAATTGAGACTGCTGTTCGATCTACTCTTGAAAGAGTAAATGTTTGCAACGAAAATGATGGGCAAAAATTTGAAACTTTATGTCATCACTAAATAGTTGTTTTTATTTCTTTGCAAATATGGCTTTTCAACGCTTCTCATTTGTTTCGAGCCTCTGTCATATGCCGTATAATATGTGTATAATATTAATATACGAGATATGAACGAGGCTCGAAACAAATGAGAAGCGTTGAAAAGACCTAATATACGTTGACAGCTGGAAAATGTTTCTTTGTTGTTTCCATAGCACACTACTTTTAATGAATTTCGTTTACCGGTGACAGTAACAGTTATGTTTTTAAATTTACACGTTTTGTAAGATATCTCGAGATAGAAAAAAGTATTATCATGCGGTTTTCGCTATTCTGTTGCTAATTTTGTCTAATTTTGTAATATGGTATTAAAAATGCATGTTTGTATTTAATATTTTCGAAGGAACACTAGATTTCTGAAAAAATTAAATAACGCCTTCTAGCTGGCATATTACTCAGTGAGTTGGTTCGAAATCATAACTTTTACATTGACGAAAAAGATCTGTCTTTAACAAGACCAAGTTTACAAAATTTTATTAAGCAGAACCGGACTCACAGCCAGTTTTTCATTACAAGGTTCCCACTCACCCCCACCTCTTATTTCCAAAGGTAGACCTAAACTTGTCAAATCAAATATGCGTAGAATTTTATGAAGAATATGACGATCGGATTTCCAGTGCCCCTTCATAAGGAAAATTTTGTAAAATTTAGATTTTTTAATTTTTGATATTCAATTACGCCCTCTAGCGGTGGTCCCACAATTATGAAAATAATTTCCAGGCTTTTCCTGAGGTAACTTTTGTTATAAAATTTTTTATTTCAAAGCTCTACTATAAACGGTTCCTGAGATATGGCCGAGAGCCATTCTTATTGGGACACCCGGTACATGAGTAAAAACGAGTGACTCAGATTCCGAAGCGACAAACGAGTTACGCGAGGATAAAAATGAACAATTGTTATTTGTTAATCTTCTTCAATATTATTAAATTTTATTTGATAAAAGAATGACCCCAAAAATTAAGAATCTTCTTAGTTTGTAAATTTTTCTATGACACATTCATAAATGCTGCCATATTGTTACAAAAAAATACCTACGCTGAAGACGTCCACCCACCAACTTCACTCAAACTGAAGCAAAATACTACTAAACAAGCACATACTTCCAAAGCGCAGTACATTCTGCTATGTAGGCTGGTAAATAGAAGCAAACACTACGGAGAAAAGTAAATGCTTTTTAAGTGTAGTGAAATCTTCAAAAATGTAGTACGTACTTGAAGCATTAGCACTTACTACATTTTATGCCACCATGGGCACTTTATAGCTAAACTCGTACCTATTTACGGTTATCGGAGCAAACTCTTATAAAATAATTAACTTTATTTGAACTTTAATGACTTGAAATACTTGGATTATCCATAAATAATATATAAACAATAAATAAATAACTAACTTTTTATTAATTGTACGCCTTAAATCAATTATTATTTTTCAAATACACCATCAATACTATTTAATAAACAACTCTTTAATTGATTTTATTATCATCGTAAAAGCGTTAAAAAGCAGTAGCAGAATGAACTGCTATATCAAAATAGCCGGTCGGACACATCTCTACTTGTCACTGTCTTGAGTCTTGTCATAACATTATATTCGACTGAGTGCGTTGTATGACAAAGATAGCGAATGTTCGATTTCCACGGACATGGTGTCCATTTTTTTCGAATCCTGAAAAAACTAATAAATATTTTTAAAAAATTTAAACACAAAATGAAAGACATAATTATTATCGAGGGCCGAAAGTCCCTTAGAATATATAAGAAGTTTCTTTCGAATGAGATATTTGAAATTAAAAATCACACTACATTTTCTCTTAGTTTTTCACCTCTGTAACTAATTAAAATAATCATTATAGAAGTTCTCCGGGACTTTCGACCCTCGCTAATAACGTAATATTTCATTCTGCGTTTAAATTTTTTAAAAATACTTATTAGTTTTCTCAGGATTCGAAAAAAATGAATCCTCATTTGAATAGCATTACAGCCGAAAATACGTACCGATCCTCTTAAATTGCATCACTGTTCTTTTATCTTACCATCTATAGTCCGTCTCAACTTGACTTCACCGTATAAGAAATATAGGCAATGCAGTCCTTATGAGAGTTTTTAGCGCGGTGATGCCAATTTTATCAAAAAGAATTTGCAATCGAACATTAGAGAGATTAAATGAGGCGCTCTGAGCAACTGTGGCCTGATCCCAAAAACCAAGTTTTGAGATAGCATGTTCAACTTTTGGATGGTTATATTAATTAGCTAAAACGGCAGTCAGTGTAAATTTTTATAGTTGTCATAAATTTAATACCACCTCACCAAATAAAATATTTTTTCTACAACCGTGTTAAAACAACAATTTTTAGCACTCCATACGAGCGTTAAAAATGCTACTTTAAGGCACTAGTGCTTTAAAAATTTTATGGCACTGCAATTCGTATTGACCGTATAGACAATTTTGATGTAATGTCAAAAAAATATAAAAATGGAATGTCAGTCAAGTTCAAGTAAAAGTTTTTGTAGATATTGTCCTGTAATTACGTTTGTAGAAAAAATATTGTATGATATGCGTGTTAAAAAGTACATTTTTAACGGACTGGGACGTTTCGCCGTCGCCGTTTCGCCGTCGCCATTTCGCCGTCGCCGTTTCGCCGTCGAGCCACTTCGCCGTCGGCCGTTTCGCCGTAGAGCCACTTCGCCGTTTCTTAAAAATGTTTTTTTCATATCTTGTAACGTTTCAAACGTCACATCGTTGTTTTTTATATACTTTTAAACACTTTCAGTTATTTTCGGCCTTTATTTTCAGTTATGGTATTTAATTTTCGTTTACAATAATTTCCTTTCTTAATTTTCACGTTTATTCTTTTGTTTCTATATTTTCCTATTTCTATCTCCTATAAATGCTCTGATTAGTTTCTAAAGTCCCCTCGTATTCTACTCAGTGACTATATCTGCTTCGGCGCTGTCACATGGCGTTGAAAGCCCCACCAAAAAGAGAGGCTTCTTCTAGGATGAGTACTCAACACAAATCCTTTTCCAATTCTTTCTCCAAAGAGAAAATATCTAATATATTAAGGTAGAATTATTTCGTGGCCAGGTCCTCTTGCCAACCTGGGTAAGTAATAGAGAATATTTCTACTTTTTCTTTATACCAATAACTGTTAACATGAGCACCGTCACAATATTATTTGTTTCATATACTTTATTTCAGTTAGTTGGTAAAAACCACATTGAGTTTTTTGTTAACTTTTTCTTCTTTAGTAATTTTATAATATTTCTTGCTGTAATAATTTTTAATGAATTTTGTTAACAGGAATCGTTCAGATGTAGATTAATTTTGTAAATATATTTTCACATATTAAAAATTGAACGATTCCAGTCTTAAAGTAGATTATTACTTTTTATGAACTGATAACACCAGAGGTTATTGTCGGTTCGTTTTTGGTTACATTTTTTGCTTTATTTATTAGTTGCAAAAGCAACATTTTAACTTTTGACGACATCAGAGGATTTTGGGTCGGTGTGCGAGTCCTTGGGGAAAAAGGGACTTTCCACTTGCCGGGATTCCTCTGTTGTCGGACAAAAGATTGACCATATTAAGTCTACAGCGGCCTTTTTTGGTTCTAGCCGTTTGGGATCACTAAGAACCGTTCTCACTTCCCTTTATGGCAACCTCCGAAACCAAGGCGTGACACCAGCCAAAGACCACCCTAGGGTGCTGCAGCAGTCAAGGAAAAGCCGGCCGAGATCAAGACCATCACCTAAGAACAGACCAGGAGAAGTCGGCCGAACAACAGTCGACTAGAGTCCACAGCAACAGGAACTCCTGGGAAAGTTCAGTTAAGTCCATAGTTTCTTTCTTGGCTTAAGCATCGATCTCTGATTCGCTGATTGTAATTTATAAGCTGTCAATTATTAATTTGGATACATGATGAATTAAATAAGCAATAAGATGTAATTAAATACCTAATAGTTGAATAAATAATATGTGTTGAAAACTTTTTGTTCCGTCAATAATTTCTAATTTCTTCATATTAATTAGTTTATGCCGAACAACACCCCTGAGGGGTTTCAGCTGAAGAAAGGTGAGCTAGCCGTTTCAATCTTTTTTCTACTTTTTAGTCTTACACGTTTAAAACATTAAAATATATCGTCAAGTTTAAAAAAGGGTGTATATGATAGACAAATTTTTTGCATTTATTTTAACATGTGATACATACATTGTAGATTTTCTGTAATTTCGTCATACATTTCTTAAATCAAAATCATTATTTACACCTATTACAGTTTTCGCAGTCTTTCTATCTCTCCTAATGCTTTACTATTGCACGGTGTAGATCCTGTTAATTTCCATTCTATCCGTTAAGAGTAAACAGTAGCGATCAACAGGTAGCAACAAAATATAACTTCGGGAGATATTATCATAAACTTTGGCAACAGTGGTAATCTTTGACATTATCTAAGATTAATATTTTGACAATATCATAGTCGCGCTAAATGGAAGTAATAGAAAACGATTTTATTATTAATAAATAGATATTTATAAAAATAAACCAAAATGGGCGAAAATTTTATGTTAAGATAGGTATTTAGAAAGGTATTTGCATGAAATATATAATAATAAAACAATATTAAATAATCATTTTTTTGTTGTGAAGCGACAAATTTCGATTTTCGCATAATTTTGGCACGGTTTTTAATGGACTTTTTCTTGGAAGTTTTCACTTTATTTTTCGTTTAATTTACTTTTTCCATTTTGTTAAAATATTGATAATATTTTTAGAATAAAAAATTCTACTAAAACTTTATATACTCGCATTATAATTCGAAATATGTTTACGTAAAATATACTTACCTACCTACATATAACTAAAACTCACAATTAACAACAATCTATTCTTTCAAAGAGGCCAACAACTTATACAACAATAACAAATATATAATAAATTAACTATCAATAAACACTACTTTCCTATTAAACAACAAAAACGAGTTCTTAAATTAACACACTACTGCACTGAACAGATATCGATAAAGATGACAGAACAGAATAGAGAAAATCTGACGCAGGTTTGTCAAAATGACAGTGATAATTTCTCGTTGTTGCCTAATTAGTTATTTAGCTATAATATGTTCGATTTCTTGTTAGAAATAAAAAATTTTACTAGATCCAAAATTACACAAAATCTAAACTAGGTTCGCTTTCAAGATGCAGTAGAAATAAACAAACCAAGACACGTTAAATGCTACTAGGAGCACTCCCGAATCATAATTTACAATGTACAAACATTGGAAATCATGATTTGGGATTTATAATGTATGTACATTGTAAATTAAAATTCGGTTGTGCTCCTAGTGGCATTTAACGTGTCTTGGTTTGTTTATTTCTACTGCATCTTGAAAGCGAACCTAGTGTAGGCATGGGATAAAAAAGTTTATTTGAAGAAAGTTTTTTTCTTTCTTCTTAATGGTGGCACAGGCTCCTTTTTTCAATATTTTATTTAGTTACAGAGTAATATCCACGTACTAACATATTTCTGAAATTGGGCTCTGTACCGCCATTTTTTATTATATTACGAATATGTTTACCAAATATCTCGACAAAATATTAAAAATTAGAGCCGCAATCTTGGAACGCGTTTGTTGCTACCTGTTGATCGCTACTGTAGCCCCTGTTCGTAACAAACTTTGAATTAATACGCCAAAACGAATTCTAATGTTAATTGTAGCACGAAACGCCTCTACCGGTGGTTTTTCTAAGACTACGTAAAAACACGAATTTTTTAATTCGAGTTTTGATTGAAGTTTTGTTTCGTATCGTATTGAAATTTCACACGAATAAGCGCCGGTGTTTATATAAACAAATATATATGTTCAAAATTCGAAAGTTTATTGTTTATTTAACGTAAACAATTACTGACGTAAAAAGTGAAATTATGTATAGTTCATATCATTAGCTACAATCCGTAAAAGTTTCAAGTTTCTGCATTGTAAAAAACGAGAAAATTCAAGCATTTTCCATTAAAATCGTTTGTTTTTATTTAAACAATTAGTAAACATAAAAAAACATTTTTTATTGAATATTCGTGTATTATTTCCGCGAATGCATATGTCTGCAAATCTTGTCTGCAAGAAACGGCAGTCAAATTAACGTCTAAAGATTTGACGCAAACTATTGAACTAAAGAAAAGAGTTTAAAAAAGGGATAAATAAACTAAACAGTAACAATTAATAAGATTTAATTTTCTCTACCTATCAAAGTGTTTTTTATGATCTTGATATAATTATAGTTCTCCAAACTGCCATTATAATATAAACGGCAAAAAGTTTTATAAGGGTTAAAGGGCTGCAAAGCCCTTGACGAGACACTGACCAACAACCGTGATTATCAGAAACTACCGAACCGCATACCCATGCTGAGTCATTTTTTAAATCTGTTTAAAAGCTCCATCAACCATAGTGGGGACCAGTTGTGCTAGTACGATCTTCGTACCATGAGGAATTGAAAGAAATAAAGAAAAACATGGAATTTATGGAAAAACAACGCAGGAATAACAACGTAGTAATGAATGGATTAACAATAGACAACTATGAACAAGGAGCAATAAAAGAGGCGATGCTGAATTTGTTCAAAGGACATTTGTTATGGAAATTGAGGTCAAAATAAAAAATGCACACAAGTTGGGAACAAAAACCTGTCTGATTGAACTAGAAGACCAGGAAGATAAAATCAAAGTCATGAAGAATAAGTCCAAGCTAAAAAATTACAAGGAAGAAAAAATATATATCAACATTGACATCACAATGAGAGAACGAGAAATACAAAAAACTATCCGGATGATCGCACGAGAAGAGAGAAAAAAAGGTAATTAATGAGGTAAAAATTGGTACAAATAAACTCTGGATAAATAATGAAGAATGGAAATGGAATAATAAAGAAGATAAGATAGAAAAATCAAAAAACTAATAAAAAGCGGCAATGGAAAAACGATAATGGAACAGGCAATGAACAAGGACACGAGTAGAAATAAAGCAATATGCAACGATCAGGATAGAAACTTAAACTGTAAGAATGATGAGAAATTCTTACAAATACACAGAGCAGCTGCAAATAATAAGATCAAAAGTATAGAAACAACTGCAACTGAAAAGACCAAAATACCCGAAGGATGGACAATAGGAACTTGGAACGTAAGAGGTCTCAACGGTAAGACCTCGCAGACAGAGATTGCAGAAGAATTTGATAAGGCTAGAATAGACATACTAGGTATAACAGAGACAAAAGGAAAGGGAAAAAGCACAAAGTTCCTAGAAAATGGCCATTTTTTAATCATCAGCGGAGTATCGCAATTAAAAAGAGCAAGTGAAGGCGTTGGTTGCTTAATCAATGCAAACCTGACTAGCAACATTAAGGATTGGGAATGTATCACCGAAAGGATTCTGAAAATAAGGATGACAACCGATGAGAAGAAGCTAGTTAACATCTTTGTCATATACGACCAAATGATACCGAAAGAGCGAAGACCAAGGACATTTTTTGGGAAAAGGCGACAGAGATTATAGACGGCGGCAGAAGGGAACACAATAGTAATGGGAGATCTTAATGGCAGAGTAGGCCATATTTATTGTGTATTAATGAAGCATAACGTAAACAATTATGGTAAAAAGTGAAATTATGTATTGTTCATATCATTGGCTATACAGTCCGTAAAAGTTTCAAGTTTCTCTATTGTAAAAAACAAGAGAATTTAAGCGTTTTCCATTAAAATCCTTTTTTTATTTAAACAATTAATAAACATGAAATTTTTTTTTATTGACTATTCGTGTATTGTTCCCGCGAATGCATATGTCTGCAAATTTTCATTCATTTGCATTGAAGAAAAGACAGTCAAATTAACGTCTAAAGATCTGACGCAAAGTATTGAACTAAATAAAAGCGTTTAAAAAAAGGGATAAACTAAACATTAACAATTAATAAGATTTAATTTTCTCTACCTATCTAAGTGTTTTTTATGATCTTGATATAATTATAGTTCTCCAAACTGCCATTATAATATAAACGGCAAAAAGTTTTATAGGGTTAAAGGGCTGCAAAACCCTTGACGAGACACTGACCAACCACCGTGATTATCAGAAACTACCGAACCGCATACCCATGCTGTGTCATTTTTTAAATCTGTTTAAAAGCTCCATCAACCATAGTGGGGACCAGTTGTGCTAGTACGATCTTCGTACCATGAGGTAGGTCGATGGTAAAGTGTGTAGACCAGTTTAGCGTATCTTATGCGTAAAGTATAGAATATCCGCTGTCTGTGAACTTCAGTGTTTGGTTCTGTAAACAGTGTTTTGAATTGACTAAAAGACTTAAGTTTACCTGTTTGATGTGGCTTTGTTCATTCTGCTGAATTAAGGTTAGTCTGAAATTTTGTGTTTGTTTATTTATGTTATTTTTTACTGTGTTTATTTATTGTACTATAAAGATAAAGTATAAAGAAAAAATAGAATTAAAAGTATTTCATTGATCGCACTTATTTTATGATGTTTAATAATAAATGACAGTATATACCTATTTATATACAGGGTGATTGATTAGTGTGATAAAGCTCAGTAGCTCCGCTGTAATAATAGATATCAATATTAAGTAACCGTAAAAATTCTAGCCAACTGAGAGGCTCGCAGGCCTGGATCCCGCGTAACAAAAATAAGTTGATTAATAACAAGCTGAAAATTTGTTAATAGCTTAACGGTGTCTAGTCGGACAAACTTTGATTTACGGGAACACTGGAACAGGGGAAGCTTTAATTGTGGAACAGTTTAAAAATTTGGAATGTCATATTACGAAAACGTCCCATGTATTTTGTCGGACAGAACATCCAATTGATTTGTTACCCTTTCATTAAACTCTCATGCAAAAATCAGACTGCTATTACTAATCAACATGATTCCTGTCACTTCACATGTTCTTCGTGTTCCACTCATTAAACTGCCTAGTTGGTGATAAACACCAGTCTTATTTTTGCATGAGAGTTTAATGAAATGGTAACAAATCATTTGGAAGTTCTGTCAGACAAAATACATGGAACGTTTTCGTAGTCTGACGTTCCAAATTTTTAACCTGTTCCACAATTAAAACTTTCCCTGTTCCAGTGTTCCCGTAAATCAAAGTTTGTCCGACTAGACACCGTTAAGCTATTAACAAATTTTCAGCTGGCTATTATTCAACTTTTTTTTGGTACGCGGGATCCAGGTCTAGAGTTGCACAAGTTTGACTTGAATGTTTGAACTTGACTTGAGTTTGACTTAATTTCAAGTCAAACTCAAGTCAATCCTTCTAAAAAATAATTCAAGTGAAGTCAAACTGGTCAATCGTACAGGTTTGAAAATTGAAACTGTTTGTCAAACTAGTTTGAGAGAGTTTAATAACTTTATTTAAGATTATATAAGAGTTTGAAAAATAAAATTTATTTAGTAGATATACTTTTTTGTCGAGATTGACACGTTAGTTGCCAATTAAGATAAGAAAATTAATAATAGAATGAGTGCCACATAAAAGTATCGTGATACAGTTAGCGATTATAATCAAAATAGGGTAAATTTTTTGAAAATGATTCCTGTATGCTTATAATTGGTTGCTAATAAGTTTCGTTTTATCGATATAACTTTTTTATATTTGAGTGTCACTAGATTAAATCAAAGAATTCGTTGGATAGTTTTTTATCATACCAAGTGTAATTTAATCTACTTTGGAAGCTTTAAAGTATTACGTACCGCAAGTTGGGGGAGGGTAACGCAAGTCAGTAAATAGTATGATAGAATTGATCCAAAAAATGAGATAACCCAGACATCCAAAGTGAAAGTTATCCTCCAACACCAAATTGTTCTATATGGTCCATATAATGTTCAGAAAAAAGTCACACCTTTTTGAGCGCCGGGTTTGGGGGGGAGAGGGGGGAGAAGTCGGTAAATTCGTAGTTTTTTACGTTTTTCTTCAATATTTCTAAAACTATGAGGTTTAGCATGAATAACCTTCTAAATGTTCTACATTTGAAATAAAAAAGGCCCTATACATAATTCTTCTAAAATAAACGGTTCCAAAGTTACGGAGGTAGTATAGTATAATTGGTCCAAAAAAAAAAGGCCTAACCCAGACATCCAAACTAAAAGTTTTCCTCCAACACCAAATTGTTCTATATGGTCCACATATTGTTCAGTAAAAAGTTACACCACTTTGAGCGTCCGGTTTGGGGGGGGGGGGAGAAGTCGGTAAATTAGTCGTTTCTTTATGTTTTTCGTCAATATTTCTAAAACTATGTTTAAGCGTAAACGATGTTCTATACAAAAACTTTTTACGTAAAATTTAAAACAAAAATGGTCCTATCCATAATTGTTATAAAATCAACGGTTCCAGAGTTACGGAGGGTGAAATGTGGAGGTTTTCGATACTTTTTATATTTTTTGGGCAATTGATGATGATTTTGGGTGGTGAGGTTGACGTTTCTTCAAGGGCTTATCACTAATATACCATTGGCCACTGAAATAGCAAATCCTGTTAAAGAAAATTTCTTTCAATCAGTAAAAATATTATAAATTGCCCAAGTAATATAAAAAGTATCGAAACCTCCACTTTTCACCCTCCGTAACTCTGGAATCGTTGATTTTATAGCAATTATGTCTAGGACCTTTTTTGTTTTAAATTTGATTTACAACATTTTTGTATAGAACATTGTTTAAGCTAAAGCATATTTTTAGAAATATTGACGAAAAACCTAAAAAACCTACTAATTTACCGAATTCTCCCCCATCTCCCACCCAAACCGGACGCCCAAAATGGTGTAACTTTTTACTGAACAATATCTGGACCATATAGAACAAATTAGTGTTGGAGGAAAACTTTTACTTTTAAAGTCTGGGTTAGGCCTTTTTTGGACCAATTATACTATACTACCTCCGTAACTTTGGAACCTTTCATTTTAGAAGGATTATGCATAGGACCTTTTTTGTTTCAAATTTAATGTAGAACATTTTTATATAGAAGGTTGTTCACGCTAAGCCGCATAGTTTTAGAAATATTGACGAAAAACTAAAAAAACTACGAATTTACCGATTTCTCCCCCCCTCTCCCCCCTCTCCCCCCTCCCCCCCCCAACCCGACGCTAAAAATGGTGTGGCTTTTTTCTAAACATCATGTGCACCATATAGAACAATTTGGTGTTGGAGGGTAACTTTCACTTTGGATGTCTGGGTTTTTGGTATAGTTATACCATACATTGCCCAAAAAATATAAAAAGTATAGAAAACCTCGATTTTCACCCACCGTAACTCTGGCACCGTTGATGTTATAACAATTATGTATACAAGATTTTTTGTTTTAAATTTCATGTAGAACATTTTTGTAAATTTGATCGGGTACTTGTTCTGAGCCGAAAAATATTCAGGTTCAGATATTATTTCACAAAGCACACACTTCAAAACGAACGTATTAAACAAGCCAAGCACATACTTCTTAATATTAACTACAAGCTAATTTGCGGAGTAGCAGAGTACAGATTCAGACCTATCCAAATAAGTCAAAACAAAAGTCGGTACGCTCTCAATTAGAATTAGAAATAAACACGTTGCGCAATATGATATTCAAACTTCAAACTGTTTAAAGAAGTTTGATTTCAAGTCAAACCTAAAGATATCGAAATCAAGTGAAGTCAAACTTTTTTACAGAAAAAGTTTGGTTTTCAAGTCAAGTTTGTTGAATAAAATCAAACTAGTTTGACTTGATGCATCTCTATCCAGGTCTATCGTATTATAAAATGAATTATAATATTACAGGGCTAGTGATTTTACCCGTCGATACGATTTTATCGTATCTCCTTCCAATTTTTTCTAACTTCCTCTATTTTATTCTGACCCCTCCAATTTTGTCTTTCTATTTTTCTGGTACCCTCCCCCTCCAATTTCTTCTGACACCCTCCAAATTTTTTTGACTCCCTCAAATTTTTTCTGATACTCTCTAATTTTTACTGATTCCCTCTGAATGAATTGAGTGAATTCATTTTTATTTTATATGTAGGTATAGATATATATTATGTATATTTCAAAAACAAAAGACAATAAATAACGGCATGTGCCACTTGCGACAGAAGTGACTATTTTATAATATAACGAGTTATGTACTATTGGAGTTTTATGTCTGCTTATCACTAAAGTATCGTGGTGTTATCATACTATATTCAACAAAACCAGCTTTGTACGACCTTTCATTAGATATCGCCAATCAGTTTGGCTGATTTTGTCTGCAAATATATGTTTGAGGAATCCCTTATTTGGGACTGGATATATGACGTTTTTAATGCACTAAATCACATGCATGGTAAATCGTTGGTATATAGAGGTATTAAATTGTTTAATGTTATATTAGGTTAGGTACATAACAGCTATTTAGAATTAGGCGATCTTGTCACTTAGTTTGATCTACTGTATTAAATATAATATAGCATTAATTACATTTTCATTATTATCTTATAATATTTATGTTTAATTACTTAATTTTGGTTAGTATTATAGTGTACAAATTAAACTACTGGTTTGTGACGAATAAAAGAAGATTACCTATTTTATTTTAGTTTATTTTATTCATCATAATTTTACAATAGAAATAAAAATTTAAAATAGAAATAGCTTCAGAACAATATCATTTTATGTTTATTCAGTATGATTATCATCTTGGGTAGCGGATAGAGGTATTCGCTAAACATTACAGGCTCTGTTAGAAATATGAGGTAAATGTGGAAGATATACACCGGTTGGTTATTTCGTTTTAATTTTATTGATTTTTTAATCATTTATAAGATTTAAAATAATAGAAGATACACTTTAGGGATTTAAAATATAAAAAAAATGTCTCACTGGTAGGGCAAGGATTTGAACTTATTCGCGGGCCAAACTACTCATCTGTTTCTTACCCAGTTATTAATGTTGTCCACATTTCCACATTGCATCTTCATCGTATATCTGTACTTCTAGCTCTGTCCCATAGATCCTTACCGTCGATTTTTCGATGGATTCCATCTCCGCTGTTTCGAGCAATCTTTTGTCCTCTCTATCTATGTCATGTCGTGTGTCTACCACATATTCATTTCTTTTCCGATATTTTTATTTCTCTATATTGTGTCATTCAGGCAACCTTCGACTCTGTTTGCTCTACTCACTTGATCTTCCACTTCTGTTTCGAACTAGATGGTGTGATGCCTAGATATTTAAACTCCATTATTTGTTCTCCATAGAACG
Organism: Diabrotica virgifera virgifera; assembly: GCF_917563875.1. Classification (NCBI taxonomy): domain Eukaryota; kingdom Metazoa; phylum Arthropoda; class Insecta; order Coleoptera; family Chrysomelidae; genus Diabrotica; species Diabrotica virgifera. The sequence continues at coordinate 180,305,936 of NC_065448.1, read as the reverse complement.
AGCAAATGAATACAACATCCCTCTATATGTAGCGTTCATAGATTTCGAAAAGGCTTTTGACAGTGTCGAACATTGGGCAGTGAAAAGTTCTTTGATTAACAGCAGAATTGACCACAGATATACAGACCTAATAGCCAATATATATAAAGATGCCACAACAACAATTAAAGTATACGAAGGAACACAATCAATTCAAATAAATAGAGGCGTAAGACAGGGTGACACAATATTACCGAAACTTTTCAATCAGGTTCTGGAAGATATCTTTAAAAGATTAGAATGGGAAGAAAAAGGTATAAAAATTTGTGGACAACGCTTGAACCATCTAAGGTACGCCGATGACATCGTATTGATAACCGATAAAAAAGAAGAATTGTTTGAAATGATGAAAGAACTGGACATAGAAGCCGGAAAGATAGGCCTTAATATGAATTACAGCAAGACCAAAATCATAACAAATACAGATGAGGACATCACAATGAGGATCGGACAAGATGAAATAGAACAAGTTCACGATTATATATATCTGGGTCAAATTATAAAACTTAACAAGGAAAACCAAACAGCAGAGATCAAAAGACGAGTTAGACTGGCATGGGCGGCATTTGGAAAACTAAGCTACATCCTTAAAAACAAAAGATATCCACAACATCTTAAGACCAAGGTATACAATCAATGCGTACTCCCTGTTCTCACTTATGGTTCACAAACGTGGACGTTTACAAAAGCAAACATGGACAAGATCATAAAGACGCAAAGAGCAATGGAAAGGCAAATGTTGCACATAAAACTATTGGATAAAAAGATAAACGAGTGGATAAGAGAGAAAACCAAAGTTAGGGATGTTAGACAAGAAGTTGCAAAGTTGAAATGGAGATTTGCCGGACACACTATAAGACAAAAGGAAGACCGATGGAACAAAATTCTCATAAATTGGAGACCGTGGCAATATAAACGAAGCAGAGGAAGACCACAAATGAGATGGGCAGATGATGTCAAGAAGCACGTTGGCTCTAGGTGGATAACTGTAGCGACAGACAGAGAAGAATGGAAAAGGATTGGGGAGGCCTATGTCCAAAGATGGACCGAAGAAGGCTAATTAGATAGATAGATTTGTTCTATTATCTGACCTTCCAGCTCCAATTTACATCTTACTGGATTTCAGTGGCGGCTCGTGGCTTTAGGGACAGGGTTGGCAAGGTTTTGTCTTCTCAGGTAGGTATGCCAGCTAATTAAAAGGCTTCAATTTCATAGATTTTTGGTTTTTGTTGTTTTTTTGTTGTTTTATTTTGTTTTTTCCTATAAATTTAGAACCTTCACCTGTTTATAAATTAATTCTATGTGGTTTCGAAGTATCAATATGGGTTATAACGTCATTGTAAAATTTATTATTGCTTTGGAGATATTTTAAAAGTTATTTCTATTAACATTTAAGACAAGCTTGACATTATCTCTTGTTTCATGGTGTTTGGACAATATGTTTTGACTCTTTTGAGACAAGAGAAATCCCGTTTATTTAGGCAGGATTTGCCCACATTTGAGGACAATAATTTGTTATTAATTTCGGTAACAACTTGGTTTACCTAATAAATTGCAGTATACCGGGTGGTGAATCGTAAAATGGGCCATAGGAAACCCAATGTATAATTCTAAACTGTTGAATTCCTGCTTCCCTAATTATTTTACATCAAAAGTAATGAGAGAAAATTTGTAGAGAATTGAAATCTGTATTACAATCAAAAGTTAAAATTCTTCTACGATTTAAACGTATTCCAAAATTTTGAAAAATATAATACATTTGCCACAGTAGGTATGTGTGTAAAAGTTGGGCCACACGTTACTATTTAACTGACAATGCTCACACCATTGACTGAATAAAAAATCTTTATTATTAATACTTTCTCAGCAACTGAGGGTATTTTATCAATTGTATTGTTTTTAAACAATAAATGATAAAATAAAAATATTGACAGTTCAAATATGTGAAAATAATAACTTCATTGTGACACATTATTGCACTGTGTGTGGCCTAATTTTGGGCTGAAAACTGAAAAATGTATTATATTTTTACAAAACTTTGGAATATGTTTAATTCGTAGTACAATTTTAACAGTTGCTTTCAATACGGATTTCAATCCTCTACAAATAGTTTCTAATGTCTTTTGATGTAAAATAATTAGGGAAGCAGGAATTCAACAGTTTAGAATTTTACATTGAGTTTCTTATGGCCCGTTTTCCAATTCACCACCTGGTAAAAAATTATACGTCATATTTTGTAACTTATCCCACCTTCCGAAAATATTTGGATCAGCATATAAAACTGTTAATTAGTTTTCTTATTTTATTTGATTAAATAATGATGGATAATTTTTATTGAACTTGTGTCTAATAGATATTTTGAAAATTCTTTGCCGTAACTTTTAAATTTTGAAGCGTCAAAGAGGTCAATGACTTATGACAGTGAGTAAATAAAGCGGGGGTGCAATAGTTTTAACTTTTGCCTGGAGACCATACGGCAGCGCCGTCATAAGTTTGCCTTACCAATTTATTTTTGATATCAAAAAAATTTAATCTGTCCTTTAAAACACCAAAAATCTATTCTGTCTTATGGCTTCTACTCACGTCTGAAAACCTAAAAACCTGTCATAAATATTAGACATAACGCGTATCGAAGAACAATTATTGATAATTGTAAATGACATGTTACCTCTATCAGTAGTTTCGTCTACTTCAACCGAAAACTGTGCTGTTTTAGGTAAGCCGCTAAATGTCTTCGAGTTAGAAAGTAAATTAGAAAATTCCAGATATTATTTGTTAATCAATTTTATTTGTTCTCTATTTGACTTAACCAATGCTCCGATTCATCCTGTTCTCTAATAAATGTTAATTCCTGACAACTTAAAAAAAATTACAATATCAATAATTAAAGAGTAAATCTACTTATTTCGTAATTTCATCCCGGGCGCGCTAGCAAGGTACGTGGCTAGGTACGTGCCTTGCTGCCGTTTGCAGATCACCGATGGGCAGATTGGTGTCTGCCGGACTTGCTATTCAAATAAATACGGAGAATGTATAATTGGTTGCCTATCGGCTAATATTCCATAGCTTCTTATTACAAGCAAATCGTCAATCTGGGGACGGCTTGCCGAGCCGGGCTTTATAATAAGAATTCACACACTCGCAATCGGGTGCATGGCTATAGGTTCATTAATTTGAAAAGTTTCTTACGCACAGCGCACAGGGATCACTTAACGTATCGGATCGATCGAATTCTTTTAAAAACAATAAATAAAATTTAGTCTGTATTATCTCACAGATATTTTTTTATTTCACAGAAAAGGATATCATCAACTCTGATTAAATTCAATATTTAAAACATCTATAACGTGTCTATAAATGTGTGGGTCGGCACTGCCGACCCTGACGAGCCGCCACTGCTGGATTTGCTGTTATAACCATGCACTTTGTTTTTTTTTTTTTTTTGAGGAAATTAACATGTTAAATTTTCTAGCGGTTATATTAAATTGGTGCAGCATACGTTGTAAATCATCTTTACTTTGAGAGATTAGTATTGCGTCGTCTGCATAGCAGATTATTTTAAGTTGTTTTTCTCCCATTTGTTATCCTTTTTTAGTTCTTACTGTTTTTAATATTTCATCCAGGATCAAGTTGAAGAATAAAGGGCTCAAAGAATCCCCCTGTCTTATCCCATTGCTAGCTTCAATTGGGTCAGTTAGTTCATCTTCTACTTTTACTTTCATTGTGTTGTTCCGGTAGATGTTTTTGATCGTTTTATATTCCTAGAGGTACCTCTCTTGAGTATAACAAATGGATAACGTCCTTTAATTTGACCCGGTCAAATGCTTTATTAAGGTCCACGAAACATAAATACACCGGTTTGTTGTATTCTAATGATTTCTCTGGAACTGGCCTCGTTGCCTTAATCGCTGTTACGTAATTCCTCAAGTTCTTTGTTTATAACAATCTTATCGACATCCGGATCATCTGTTACCCAAAAAATTCGTGTTCTACGAGTCAAAATACATAAAAAAACTTAGGCAAGTCCATCTGAATAAATTAGGCCGTTGTACCCTGCCTGGCGACAGGACTAATAGTGGAGTCAATGAAGGTGGATATGAGTTATTACCTCAGATTTCGTTGAACCTCCATCGATTTTCATAAAAATTGGTGAGTGGTTAAAGGATACCTCAAGGAACAAAGGCGACATAGTGCCAACTTGCGCTTTTTGCATTTTAGGGGTGAAATATACCCCTTTTTTAAAAATTATTTTTTAGATTTCTGAAAGTGCAGTCACTGTAAGTTTTCACTCCCTATTTCGTTGAACCTTCATCGATTTTCATAAAAATCGGTAAGTAGTTAGAGGATACCTCAAGCAATAAAAGTTATATAGCATCAACTTGCGCTTTTGCATTTTAGGGGTGCAATACACCCCTACTCTTTAAATTGTAAAAATGCAGAATTCCGCATTATGGCGCAAGTAATCTTTAATTAAGAAAAATAAATATTTGTTTTATATTTATGTGCATGAATTACATTTTTTTTAATTTTTCAAACCTTATAGTAACGAAATATCCGAAAATTAACAAGTCGAAAATCACGAAAACCTTATTCTTCTATATTTCTGAAAGTGTAGTCACTGAATGTTTTCACCCACGATTTCTTTGAACCTTCATCGATTTTCATGAAAATTGTTGATTAGTTAGAGGATACCTCAAAAAACAATAGTGATATGGCAACAAGTTGGGCTTTCTGCATTTTAGGGGTGAAATCCACCTTTTTTTTTTTAATGATAAAAATGCAGATTTCAGCATTCTGGCTCAAGCAATCTCGTTTAATTAAGTAAAATAAATATTTTTTTACATTTATGTGCATGATTTATAATTTTTATTAATTTTTCAAACCTTATAGCAACCAAAAATCAGAAAATTAGCAAATCGACAATCACGAAAAAAATTATTCTTTTATATTTCCAAAAAGGCAGTCACTGGAGGTTTTCACCCCTGATTTCGTTGAACCTCCATCAATTTTCATGAAAATTGGTAAGTAGTTAGAGGATACCTCAAGAAACAAAAATGATGTGGTACCAACTTGCGCTTTTATCCTGGGGGTGGATGTTACCCCTTCTCATGGGTGAACACTATTTTATTAAAAATAACCCCATAATTAGATAGAGGAGTAAATTCTAAGCAAACTTTCTTGTATTAAGTTTATAAATTATTTATTTAAATAATATTTCATAATTCAATAAAATATTATTGGTACAGTAAAACCTGCCAATAACGGCCACTAAAAATAGAAAACAATTGGCCGTTATAGAAATGTGGCCGCTAATGCTAGGTTTCCTTTTCCACAAATACATAAAATATAATTGAAAATTTATTTATTTTAGTAATTAAAGCAAATCTAATTAAATATAATTCTACAAACAAACGGAACATACTAAAACTAAATTCAATTTACTACAATATAAAACAATATCTATACGAAAAAACAACTACAAGAAAAACAGAATTTTTGTTTGTTTTACATTTTTTTAGATAAACGAAACATACTAAAACTAATTTAATATAGGTAATACATAATATAAAACAACATACTATAGCTACTACGAAAAATACGCTTATCACTAAAGTATCGTCGTGCTTTCATCCTATATTCAACAAAACCAACTTGGTACGGCCTTTAATTAGATATTGCAAATCACTTTGGATGATTTTGTCTGCATATATATTATGTTTGAAGAATCCATTTTTTTTGTGAGACTGGATATAGGACATTTCTCAAGTATGAATTCACATTCATGGTATATCGTTGCTATACAGTATATACACTGGTTATTCATTTCAATTTAATTTGATTGTTTTTTAATAGTTTACAATATTTAAAATAATTAAATACATAAAGTTAGGGATTTCTAAATAAATTCAGTTCTCACTGGCAGGGTGGGAAATAATAAAGTGCCATACAATAGCATTTCATTATAATGCTCATTACAGGCATTACAGGCTGCTCCGTTTGAGAAAACTCATACTCTCAAACTTTGAGAAAACACTCATTCAGTTTCGACCAACCCTGTATTAGCTAAAATTAAACGTTTTGCTAGATTAATAATTTTTAACAATAATAGACTATATTAAAAATCACTTGAACATAAATTGATTTTCTGATGTCAAATCACTACAATTATACAGGGAGTGAATATTGCTATGAAATTTGAAAAAAAAAAACGTAATTATCTTTTAAACTACTTCGTATAACATCACAAAATCTGATATTTTAAGAAATAAAACATAGAGGAGAATCCAAATGTGTAAAAATATACAGGGTGTTCCATTAAACAAAAGATAATTTTGTTTCACCCTGTCAATATGGGTGGCCCTGTATATTTGGAAATGTATTTAAATTCTGATATTATCTATGCCCCAATCTCACCTAAATAAACTTTTTTCGTATCTCCTACAATAAACGACTAATTGGACTTCCCACAACCTGTATACATACAAAATTTCCGCTATAAAATTTTTTCAAAGAAAATGTTATTGGTTTTTTTAAAATAACTCAGTTAATTTTTTAAATATGAGATTTATCCAAAAATCATTACAGAGCTAAGTAAAAGGTCTATAACACTGTATCAAACATAATTTTCTAAATACTTCATTTTTTTTTAAATACAAGGTGAAAGGGCCCCGGTTACATGGTTCTCGCAGTAAAATTTAGGTTTTAAATGTTTCTATCTCGGTTATTTTTTGTCGAAAAAAAAGATTAAAAAAATAAAAAGCTTAAATAAAGTTAAAACTAAAATTTTGTTTTCTACCATTTTTTAAGTACATCGAGTATTTTTGGAGTTATTATCAAAAGAAAATGAAATTCACGAAAATTTTAAAAACTCTGATTTTTTTTAATCGTATTTTCTTCAAAAATATGCATTCTAAACCGGTCAAAATTGTTGAAGTTATTACTCATGTTAAAATAAATAAAGTTTTAAATGGGTTACTATAAATTTTAATTTTTGTGAAAATGACGTATGTTTCATTTTTCATTCTTCCCTAAAAAATCTGAAAGGGTCCTCTTACTTCCATCATAACTTGCTTAATTTTGATGTTATCGACTTATTATATAGCTTTTTGATAGTCACCTTTAAGTACTTTATTAAAATGTTTAGTTAACAAAGTGCATCGTTTTCCTGTTATTTAAGCTTGAATACTAAGATTTGAGTACTCGCGGAAAAAAATATACATTCAATTGCATATAACTCACTTTGTATATGTAATTAAGGATTTTTCTAATAAGGAGCTTATTTATTCTTTTTTAAAAAAACTTATGGTTTTTGAGTTATTTATGAAAAACTGCTTTAAAACATGAATTTTTTTCAGGAAAAATCAAAACTTTTGATCTTTAATAACTCAAAAACTATTGATTTATTGGAATAACTTTATATAACAAATTTTACTTATAATTTGTCCCTCTATCGATTAGTGGTATTATTTTTAATAAAATAATTTCCACCCCCGAGAAGGGGAGGCATCCCCCCCCCAGGGTAAAAGCGCAAGTTGGCACCATGTCACCTTTGATTCTTGAGGTATCCTCTACATACTTACCAATTTTCATGAAAATCGATGGAGGTTCAACGAAATCGGAGGTGAAAACCTTCATTGACTCCACTATAAAATAATCCTGTTATGAAATAAAAAGGATTTTAGTTATAACAGAATTTATTTTAATGGTTCATTGCTAAAACTCTTCACTAACATAAAATCTTCTTTAAAATCTTTATTGGCGATACAGCCCATGTCGTTTATTGTAGTTGGTCATATTATTTACCTCCTACCGATTTCTTAATGGATTTTGTAGACCATAAAGCTATTAGAGAAAATGTAAATTGTCTATAATCTGCTTTTACAGCGTTTTCCAATATAAAAGATTTACAGGTTATTAGTCCAGGCTATATCGTCGCGTCCGTTAGGTAAATTATTCCGATTCGCTTTTTTCCACATACTTACTCAAAAAGAGGTCTTTATAACAAATTCACAGGGTGTTAGACGGTCCCGTGGTCGAAAAATTGTTTAAACATCTTTTTTTTTAACAAATTCAGACAATTTTTTTAGATTCTCTGGGTCATTTTGAGCAAAAAAGGTCTCTTGTGATTTTTCTTTAAAATTGATTGTTATCGAGTTATAATATGCGATTTAAAATGTGAAAAACGCGAATTTAACCATTTTCAAGGCCTAACAACTCGGCTAAAAATAATTATTATGAAAGTCAAAAAGTGACCAAATCAAAGTTTAGAGCCCCCTCTACAAGATCCTTAAGAAATTTTTGTCATTGTTGTATTACTAATAATATGTTATCTTTAATTATCAACAATGAGCGCTAAGCGTGTATTGAGGCGACCGTCAATGTAAGTGCGAGTGAGATGCACCATTGAAAGGCCGGAATGGTGCATCTCTTTCGCACTCACCATTGACGGCCGCCTAATACGCTCTTAGCGCTCATTGTTATTAATTAAAAATAACAGCTTAGTAATAAAATAATGACAAAAATTTCTTCAGGATCCTATAGACGGAGATTTAAACTTTAATTTGGTCACTTTCTGACTTTCATAATTATTATTTTTACCCGAGTTATTAAGTCTTGAAAATGGCCATTTTCGCAGTTTTCTAATTTTAGTTCGCGCATAACTCGACAACAATCAATTTTAGAGAAAAATCACAAGAGACCTTTTTAGCTCAAAATGACCCAAATGATCTAGAAAAAATTTTAGAAGTGAAAAAATTATTTTTGCGAATTTGTTTAAAAAATTGGTTAAACAATTTTTTGACCACGGTGCCGCCTGGCACCCTGTGGATTTGTTATAAAGACCTCTTTTTGAGTAAGTTTGTGCAAAAAAATCGAATCAAAATAATTTACCTAACGGGGGCGACGATACAAGCTGGACTATATAGATTCAGGTAAATTTATGGCAGGGGAATTAAAACAGGGAAGAAAGAAACGGCAGTTCTAAGTATTACTTGTGATGGATGTAACGATCCATTCGGATTATTTTAAGAAATTAAAGTTCATGCCTGAAAAGTCGTAATACGTAGTCCTAGTAGTTTTAGTAATTTTGCTAAAGGACACCACACACGTCTAATGGAAAATATAAAAATATAATGTCACTCAACTGAAATAAAATTTACATGAATAGATTGGTTTTGAAATTACACTAATTTCATATCATGGCGCCAACTCTGTATTTTCAATAACAAGAGCGTAAAATGATAAAAAATAAATCTAAAATCAAATGGGAATGTAAGTGTGTCAAAGAGAGAAAAAAGATTTTGTAATTCGCTTACTCCATAAATCTTTCTGAAGGTTTAAGGCAGAGGTTCACTCTTATCTTATCCTACCATTATTAATAAAAAAGTAGGTATAATTTGCTCAGTTGTACTGCTTCTAACCGGTTTAAGCCAATGGTGGGTAGGTTGTTTTCAATAGCCGCTGGACTAATATTACTAATGAATGACATTTTTACGGACTTTAAAATGTGATTTCGATAAACTTTAATTACAATTAACGCCCTAATTAAGCAACATTTACAGTTCGCGTAATAGTATGAAATTATTGAAATTTTGAGACCAATCTATTCGTCTAAATTTTATTTCATTTGAGTGACACTATATTTTTCTATTTTCCATAAGATGTGTGAGGTGTCCTTTAATCTAACAACAAGATTGCTGTGTGTTCTTTAACCCTGTCGCACTGACTCTTGTTATTCATGAGATTTATATTTTCAGTGAAGATTTTAGTTATGATGAGTTTAAAAGAAACATTTTCCAAGTTTTAAATATATCATTATCATCATTCTCGTTTTACAGCTCTTAAAAGAATTACATAATTGATTGATACCAGTGAAGATGCAACGAGGGTATATAATTAGGAGATGAATAGAAAAACAACGCAAAATAATATGTCAATCAGATTAGACTTGGATTAGATCAAATAATTTATAGACAAAGAAATAAAAATAGTAAACAATAAGCAATGTATCTAATCAATCAATATAGAAATATGGTCAGAGTTATTACTTTAATTTCTCGAGGAAAAAAGCATTAAAAAGGTCATAACGAACTTGTACATATTGTTGTAGAATGGTTTTTTGGAAAAATTCAGAAAAAAATTTATATCATGGACCACGAGATTGTAGATTTTCTTCACCCTGTATATGACCAAAAATTGTATAGAGTCTAATTTAGTTAATAAACAGTGCTTTTTCGGGGAAGGTGAAATCGTTAATGTGGTTTTCGTTAATGGGTTTTTTTGAAAGGATTTGCAGACAATGGTTCGAAAATATTAGAAAGTGCATGTTATTTCGTTTTGAGAACATCAATAGGATTTTTGTAAATAATTAGTAGAAGGTTTAAACGATAAACAAATTTTATTGAGTTTAGAATGTAAGGCCTTTTGTTTAGTTTTTGAAAAAACGATAGTAATTTGATATCTCTTAGAATATTAACAAAATGGAAAGTTGGATACAAATTAAGTTGGTTTTCTTAGGAAAGAAAAGTATGAATGTTTTGGGTAGAGAGGTTGTTTTTGATTGGTAGAGAAAGATCGATGGAAGGGATGAGAATGTGGAGTCGGAATTTCAGAGAGAAAAGATAGTCACTATGTGATAAATATCGGGAGAGAGCAGTTCAGTTTTTGAAACGTGAGAAGTCAATGTAAAGTGGTGAAATCGGCCTTTGCGAGCAGAATCAAGTTGAAACGAAATTGTTGACCGGTTGAAAAGTAAAATTTTCCTGTGTCCGAGGAAGATTCCTTTGTTCTGTCTAGAACGAGTAGATGCTTGGTATCTATTTGCAGAAGATATCGAGCAAGGAGAAAACTGAGTGGAGAATTCGAGCGAGTCCTGGTTTTGTTTGTTTTTGAAGCATTTTGGACGAGAGGGACCTTTTCGCAACATTAAAAAAATACGTGTGGGAGAATTAAGGACAACGCAATCTGGGAAAAGAAGGAGTGAAGAAACAAAAAGGTTAGTCAAATCATTTGTCGAAACGGAGAGAGCTTGTTTATATCCACACCATATATGCGCATTTTTTTTGTATTCAACAGTTCTATAACTCAGTTAGTCATTTCAACTTTAAGTAATCAACTCAAAAGGAGAAAAGAAAATTTTAGTAAATTTAGTATGAATAAACAATAATTTATTTAAATAATTTTTTTGTTAAAACAAGGAGACCTCAGAATTAAAGATTGATTTATTAACCCTTAAACGCCCAAGGGTGGGTAAAAAATGTCCACCTAATGCGTATTCCCTTGTAACATATTTATTACGTGTTTAAAATTTTTTCAAAAATTATTTATTGTAATAAAGACAGCCCTTTATCGAATGTTAATTTGATTCTACCGATATTTTTGAAAATAATGGTGGGTAGGTTGTTTTCATTGTGTAGGATTATCTTGAGTTAAATATGGGTGGGCACAAAAAGTACACCCTTGGTAAAACTTGTTACTAAAGATTTCTATATTATTTCTCGTTGGTAGGAACATATTCCATATAATTATCGACGTATAATTACATAATTGACATAATTATCCGCCAATGAGGAGGCTGAAAGGAAGACTGTCGAGAAAATCGACAAATCTGAATTACTGGCTTTTACTGGTATATTAATTTTGATGTACATTGTAATTTTGTTGTAGGATTTGTAAATTGTCTATATTAATATTTTAGAAGATGCTGTGTTTATTAAGCATAAGATTTTTCGAGGTGGACATTTTTTACCCACCCTTGGGCATACATGGAACCTAAAAAAGGTTGGGCGTTTAAGGGTTAAGTGTAGGGATGGGAAAAACCTACCGGTTTAAACCTAAAACCGGTTTTTTTACTTCGCAGTAACCGGTTTTACCGGTTATTTTTTTTGTCCCGGTTATAACCGGTTTTTTCTTTTTAAAGTAAAAACCGGTTATTAGGTTTTTACGGTGATTAGGATTAGGTTAGGTATTATTTGGGATCCCAATCATAATTATTATTCTCAAGTAACTATTCCAAACAAAACCATAATTCAAATTTTATTTTATTTTATAAATACAAAAGCAAACTGAAAGTGCAATCTCACATCAGCCAGCAGAATCAGTTATTAAGTTTTATTTAATATTTCCTTGAAAAGGTATTTGTAATCATAATATTTACATAAGAAGTGTCTGTTTGAATTAGACGCAAGCCAAACATCATCTATTTTTCACACTAAACTCTTAACTCTTGACATTGAAAGTCGGTGAATGATTTTATCTGATTACCAAAAATAATGCTCTGCCTATGCATATCGTATTACTGATTACGGATACGAATCTCCAAGAATTTCCCTAAGTTTTCAAAACGATACACCCATACAGGAAGTATTAAATGAGTTAAAATGTACCTATTTTAGAAATATATATACAAACGTGTTAAAAGTAATACGTGATAAATTTTTTTTGATGGTAGTAAAAATAAAAGATATATTGCATTATCCAATTTATTTTTAAGTAAAATATTTATGTTGATATTATTTTTTTTTAAATCCCATTTCAAAGAGTCTGGGAAATTTTTTATAAGTTGAAATGGTTGGGGAATTTTTTGATTTTGGGAGGAGAGGAAAATTGTAATTGTAAATGTAACTTTGTAACCTATTGGATTAAAAAAATCGAAAACCGGTTTTTTGTCAAAAACCGCCATCCCTAGTTAAGTGAGAAATTGTTGTAACAAATTTAGATTTTAGTATTTTTTTCAAAACTTATTTATACAGCATATTGGATTTAATTTCCCTGTTTTATCCTGGAAGGAGTAAGCAACTAGAGATACTAGAAGCCACAAATCAAAGGTATTGCATCGAATACAAAATTAGCCCTGAGAATAAAGTTTGTTAGAAAATTTAATTTGAGTTTGATTTTGTTTTTACATAAGCAGAAATTAAAATAATTGAGTAATTAATTAAATTAAGAATTTACTAATCAATCTAATAAAAGAGATAAAGTAGAGCATAACAATATACAGTGAGGACGTTTGAGTTGGAATAAATTCATTTTTTCGAAAATGGGCGACTCTGGAGATAAATCCCGAATCAGGTCGATTTTTATTTTTAAATTATAATGTTTTGGCATATATTATATCATACTAGTGACGTCATCCATCTGGGCGTGATGACGCAATCGATGATTTTTTTAAATAAGAATAGGGGTCGCGCATTCGAAAGGTTATTCAATTCTCTATTCACTAATATAAACATTAAAATAACATAATTATTTTTACAGGGTGCTCAAAAAAATTTTTTTAATACAATTAATTGAGACAAAAAGAAGAACGTATGTATTTTATTTAATACAAAATACATTTTACTGCGATCAGAAAACAGAAAAAAATATTGATTTTAAAAATAAAACATTACTTTTCTCTTAAATTAAATGTTCAAACGGCTAAGAGGCAGGTGGGAGGCAGCTTTAATATTGAGTTTAAGCGAAAAACAATATTTATTTCTCAAATAAACATTTTTTCCCGTTTTCGGACAACAGTAGAATGTATTTCGAGTTAAATAAATTATAGGGGTCGCGCATTCGAAAGGTTATTCAATTCTCTATTCACTAATATAAACGATACCATAATTATTTATACAGGGTGCCCAAATTTTTTTTGAGACAAAAAGAAGAATGTACCTATGTATTTTATTAAATACAAAATACATTTTACTGCTGTCAGAAAAAATAAAAAAAATGTAGATTTTAAAAATAAACATTACTTTTCGCCTAAATTAAATGTTCAAACGGCTAAGAGGCAGGTGGGTGGCAGCTTTATTATTGAATTTAAGCGAAAAACAATATTTATTTATCAAATAAACATTTTTTCCCGTTTTCGGACAACAGTAAAATGTATTTAGAATTAAATAAATTATATACATTCTTCTTTTTGTCTCAATTAATTTGATTCAAAAATATTTTTTGGGCACCCTCTATAAATAATAATTATGTTAATGTTTATATTAGTAAATAGAGAATTGAATAACATTTCGAATAAGCGATCACACGACCCATATTCTCATTTAAAAAAAAATCATCGATTGAGTCATCACTCCTAGATGGATGAAGTCACTAGTATGATATATATGCCAAATAATTATAATTTAAAAATAAAAATGGACCTGATTCGAAATTTATCTCCAGAGTCGCCCATTCTCGAGAAAATGAATTTAGTCAATCTCAAACTTCCTCACTCTATGTTGTGCCAATTAAAACAACACACGGCAAGAAGTATGAAATAAGTAGAAATCAATCAAATAAACAACCAGAACCTTCAACTTCTGCGCTTTAACTCACCCTGTATTCGACATAAGGAATATTAGCAATATCAGTCATTTTTTAAAATTTTGCCACTCAATAAAAACATGTGTCAGCAATGGATCATTGTTATTGTGCTTGTTGTTAATTATACAGGGAGTTGAACTTGTTACGATTTCCATAAAAAATTGGTTAGTTCTTTGAACTCTATGAATAGATAAATTTTAAATTTTGTCACTTAATTTTTCCAATTTAACTTTGCAATTCACGATTCTGCACCTTTGATTTTTAAAAATAATTTTATGAAGAAAAGACTGAAAGACTACAGTTGCTTTCATAGTCTTCACAAAGGTGAGAAATATATACTATAAAAATTTTAGAAAAAAATATTAAAATGGAAACAGAGTTGGAGTGAGTTAAGCGTAAAAATTCGTGACTTCACTTTTTTTTTCATTTTTAGGTTAAAATTGCGATTTTGACAATGTTCCCTCACATAAAATTCAATGTTCATTGTCAGAACCATCAAAAACATAAAATAAGACCAAAATTAGCAATTCACCGCCATTGGTCATTATCTCGAAAAATAAGCGTTATTTTTGGGGATGTTTAAGGTCTATATTGAAAGTTGCGCCATTTTTTTCTATTAAACATTTGTAACCAAAACTTTCCAGAAAACTTCTTTGTACTCTATGTTTTAACATAAACATGATTAATAAGATAAATTTTAAATTTTGCCACTCAACTTTTGCGATTAAACTTTGCAATTCACGAATCTGCACCTTGTACTTTCAAAAATTCACGACTTTTACTAGAATAAGACTAAAATCTGACTGGGCAAAATCTGAAAATAAGACTGGGCAATGAAACAGTAGTTGATGTCTTAGCTAAAAGGGCCATACACTAAGGAGAAGGAACAAAATACAAATGTACAATAAATGTTCAACAAATTCCAAACGTTTGGAAAACAAAATGGGAAGAAGATAATAAAAACAATCAAAAAGGCAAACATTACAATGACATTCAAGAAACGATTCCCAAAAAACCATGGTTTATAAAGGGGAATCTTTCCAAAAATGCATTAAGAAAAATTTGTCGTTTGAGGTTTATTCACGTACCTGTTCCCAGATTTATATTTAAAATTCGTTTAAAAACCGACCTATATTGCAATTGTGGAGAAATAGGAGACGCAGAGCATCAAATATTAAATTGCTCTCTAATACAAGCTCAAGCGAAAATCTGTTTGGACAAAATTTATAAGTTAAAGCATGTCATACATCTAATTAATTTAAAGTTCTTAATAAATCAAAGTAATAATCCGCAAGTGGCCAGTTTATTATGTGAGCCTATTAAAAATATTAAACTGAAAATATGAGTAGCTATAGTTAACTATCTGTATTTAGAAGCATATAAACATATAAATATTGTAAAAAAAAAATGTAAACACATTGTAATAAGTTAAAAAAAAATAAAACATGAACCATTAAGAAGACGAATAACCTCCGAGATGTTGAATCGGATTTTCGTCTTACCGTAATGAAAAAAAAAACAAAAAAAAAACAAAAAAAAGGTACAAAAAAGGAAAAAAATAATTGAATATAAAAAAAACTAATATAATGAAAAACAGAAGTAAAAAATATTAATGTATAATAATAATAATAATAATGATAGGATATTATAATTACTAATAGGGAGGGAAAACAAACATAGATTAGTTAAAATTATATAAAAATGAGCAAAATCGGTTAGATGGGCGAATGGACCCTAAGGTTCGCAGTCATACAAACCCAAGAAAAAAAAAACTAAAAGACTAAAATCTTGAAAACAGATACAGTTGTCTTCAAAAAAGTGATCAACATATAGTGTAAAAACCTTAGAAAAAAATATTAAAACGGACCAGAGTTGTATCGAGTTAATCCAAAAAACCGTGATTTCACTTTTTTTATTTTTATGGTAAAATCACAATTTTGACAATATTCCCCCACCTAAAATTTAAAATAAATTTCATTTTCGTTTTCAGCACCGTCAAAAACATAATCTAAGACAAAAATTAGCCATTCACCACCCATGGTCAGTATCTCAAAAAATAACCGTTATATTGGGGATTTCTACTGTCGATAATAAAGGTGGCACTGTTTTTGTTTCTATTTTGATCTCAAATTTTCCAGAAAACTTCTATGTACTCTGTATTTTAACACAAACGTGATTAAAAGGCTAAATTTTAAATTTCTTTACCCAACTTTTGCGATTAAACTTTGCAATGCACAAATCTGCACCTTTTCCTTTTTGAAAAGTTGATAACCTTTATCGGAATAAGAATTAAATCTTGAAACAGGTACCGTTGTCTTCAGAAAGGTTAGAGCTGTATAGTGTAAAATTTCGGAAAAAAAAATATTAAAATGGAACACAGTTGTAGCGAGATAAACGCAAAAAACATTTATTTTTATTTATTTTTAGGGTTTTGCGATTTTAACAATGTTCCCCCACATGAAATTCAAAATAAATCCAATTTTCGTTTTTAGCACCGCCAAAAACATAGAGTATGTCTAAAATTGGCCATTCACCTGTCCGTGGTCAGTACCTGGTCATTTTGGGGGTGCCTGCCGCTAGCCTAATAGGGTGACCCATTAAAAAAACATAAGTTCGGTTTGAACCATAAGTTTTATTGACGTTTCGACTTTCACTACGGACGTCGTTATGAAAATACAAAATATTAAGAAAACAATAATTAAAACATAAGTCTAATGCGATAAGTCACGTAGTCTCTCCGAGACATTTGTCGATATTACTCTGGGCTAATTAGCAAAATACAAGGATAAGTTATTTACCAGCAATTTTATTGCTGGAATCGAATGCATAGTCCCCAGATAGTGTGCTACTTTTTTTATAAACAAAATGGCGCCGGAAAATCGGGTTTTTTCAATTTTTGTTATATAACTCTAATGCCTGGTTGCACCAACAGATCTTAAGCTCCAGCTTAGCTAAGCTCTACTTATAAATAAGGCCTCCTTGAGTATCACTTACGTTGCACCATAAATTTTAGATTCTTACCTTATTATCAATTATATCTATTATTATTTTATGGTATTCTTATTGTAATATATCATAATTATATTATATTAATTCTTATGATATTCTCGACTTAAGCTTAAAATCGGTTTGTGCAACCGGGTATAAGGATTTTAACTGTACACCAAAAACACCCAAACACAAATTCACCGTAATTAAATTCTGCACAGACATGTTTTTCACAATTTACTTAGACGAAAATTTTCCTCGGAAAACGCGGGTTTTTTCAACAAAATCTTTAACTTTCAACTAAAATTTTAGGTAAGTAATTATGTATCAATAATTAAATAACTTAGTGATATAAATGCTCTTTTGGTATATATTTTATTTCCAAAAGCTGATGGAAAGTGAATGAACAGTATAGTAACAATTAAATTGTTAATTAAAAATTTACGGTCGCTATAATAAATATATATTATGTATGACGCATAAGAATAACTACGATTTTTGTATAAAAAGGCACTATATCTATCTAATTTACCTTACAGAATTAAAATTGGACCATTTAAGCGGCCTCAGGAATATTTTAAAATTATGAACAATTTTTTGCCTTATAAGTAAACACCATATCTCGGGAAATAATAAATTATACTAAATTATGAAGACGGCATTAACCCTTAAGTACTAACATCTTAAATCAATGGCGTAAACACTAACTAACCGCCTGACAGACGGGTTTAACATTTTAGTGATAATTTTTGTTTTTGTTAAATATTTTAATGCAAAAAAATATCTCGATGACTTAGTGAAAGTATTGATTATCTAAAAAACACAGTAATTAATCTAGTTTTTCTGTATTTATTAAAATAAAAAACATTATAACAAGAATGGGAGGATTGTTTGTGTACCTTTTTACTCCTGAAAAAAAGTGTGATAAAAATTAAACAAATCAAAGAATCTTAATAAAAATTTATAATCGAGTTAAAAAAAGAGTCAGAAAAATGAAAATAAAAAGATTTTTAAAAAATGTTAAAACAAAAAAAAACTGACAGGTATTATAGTTAGTACAGTGTAGCAATGGTAGTCAGTGGCAACATTTTCAGCATAAAATGATTTCACTTCACTTATGTCATCTTCTACCTCATCAAACCATTTCAAAAGAGTTTCCTCAGAATGTTTATTCCCTTATTTGATGTTTTTTTACGAACTGGGGCACATTATGTGTAATAACGAACTGGGTACAAACACTAACACCCCGTCTATTAGACGGAAATCACAATTTGAGCCTAAATATCTTTCGAATAACAACCTGCAGCAAATTGCCGAATTCAATACTACTAAAGAACAACCTAACTTGAAAAGTCATAAATGGGCGACCTTCAAAATTTTCTAGGAAGGGAAATATCCCACTTTCGACAAGCGATGCCGTCTGATAGACGGGGTGTTAGTGCTTAAGGGTTAAAAATAACGCGGCAGGACGCTTCTTTTAAAACAAAACACGTGGAATTGCGATGAGCAGTTTCTGAGTCACAACCGGTAAAAGTTGACCGGCATGTACGGCAAAGATATTAACAATAGGATGGTAATTTTTAAACCATCACCTTTTTATTTCTCTCTCTTTCTATCCCTCTTTCTCGACACAAATTTTCATATCTTTAAAAGACTCATAACATATATATTATAATAATAAAAACTATCGGTATTACGAGTGAAAAATACCAAAATTTCAATCAAAAATCAGGTGGAAGAAAATGTAATCTAAAAGTTCCAAATCGGTATACGTTAAAAAAATGCATTTTCTCGGCTTCCTATTGAGCAATGTTATTCATTTTTTTTTGTTCGCAATAACTCGAGGAGAGCCATCTAACTAAATCATTATTAAACGTCAAAGTTGTTTTTGTGTTGTTACAATAAATTAATTTGTTTATAAGACAATAAAACTACATATTTTTTCTAGACTTTTTTTAGACAAATTTACTACAAGTGTACCTTTTCACGTTTAAAATACAAATTTTCTCATTTGAAAGCTGAATGAGTATTTAAACAATCTTTGTTTAAACAAATTAAAATGTTTTGTTAAAATTAATAAATCAATGTATTATAACAAAACAAAAGCAACTTTCACATTTAATTAACCGGTAGTTAGGTGGCCCTACTTAACCCATTTAGCGCCAAAGGTGCGAAAACGCACCATTTTTTTGTAGAATTTTTTTTTTGGCAATTCGTTAAATTTTTTTAAATCTTTGTATTTTTTAGGCAACCAGAAGATATAATTGTAACTAAATTTAATTTTGTTTAATTTCCAAACTCATGCTTTCATCACAAAAATATTTTCTAAATGTCCGACATTTTCAATCCTTCGACGCAACTTTATTTTTACTGTAGTAATTTTATCGGCATAACACTTTTGTGGTCAAATAAATTAAAACATTATTTTTTTAACCTATTTGTACACCAATTGTTATAAAAATACAAAAAAAATAATTTCTGAGTCATCAAATCTCGTGTTTGAAAATAATGGTTCGATAACGAACCATTGGCGGAAGTCGACATATAATCCTGTCTGATCAGGAATAAGTTCAAGGTGATGCACAGGCAGTAATTTGTTGGGATATTTCTTTATTATGTGTAAAAACACGTATCCACTATGCTTTCACTCCGAGCTCCTGCAACTGCTCCACATAGTGGACACGTTTGGCGCTCCCGGGCTGTGCAATTTTGCGCACTCTGCCTCGGCGCTCCAATCTGGGGCGGTTTATATGTAAGGGAGCGCATACCGTATCGATTGGAGCAGTTGCAGGGAGCGCGGAGCGCAAGAAGTTCGTGAACATAGTGGATGGTTGGCGCTCTCGGACGATGCAACAGTGTGCGCTCCGCCTCAGCGGTCCAATAGGTGGCGGTTTATATGTAGAGGAGCGCATGCATGTAGATGGGAGCAGTTGCAGGGAGCGCGGAGCGCAAGAGGTTTGTAAACATAGTGAATGGTAGGCACTCCCGGACCGTGCAACAGTGCGCGCTCCGTCTCGGCGTTCCAATTGGTGTCGGTTTATATGTAGAGGAACGCATACCGTATCAATTGGAGCAGTTGCAGGGAGCGCGGAGTGCAAGAGGTTCGTGAACATAGTGGATGGTTGGCGCTCCCGGACCGTGCATTAGTGCGCCAAAGACCGTGCGGCAGTGCCTCGGTGGTCCAATATTACGAACATAGTGGATACGTACCTTTAGAAAGACGGGTATTCTGGTATTCAGTTTTGTTATAATCTAGGGTGGGGGAGGGGGGGGGCTCCATAAGGGAGGATGTGTAGTGTTGTAGACCGTAGACAATATGTCGATTCGTCGAATTTATGCAACTGGCATAGTGCAAGATACAGGATTGGAAAGTGTAAACTTCAAATATCTAAAATAATTTCTAAAAAGGATAGAGGGCCGTTCGACTTCATTTTTGACAAAGAAGCTGAAGAAGGTGTAGGCAATGTTCTAACCATATTATTTTTGTTTATGAAAACTTCCAGGTCCATTTACACTCTAAATGGTTTGAGACTTTTCACAACAAATAAAATTGTGTATTTCAATTTTTATATCTCATTTCCGCCAAAGGTTCGAAAACGAACCATTTTGTTGTTGTGACACCTGCCATTATCAAAGTGTAAAAAAATTTTTTTACGAATGTTTAAGTTTATTTTACTCTAGTTAATCAAATATATTACATATTATTGCAGTATTTCTTTGCTTGGCGGTTAATGGGTTAAGTTACTTTGGAACAAATAAAAATGAAGAAAATTGCTCCATGGGAAGCCGAGAAAATGCATTTTTATTGTTTATGCATGGTTTTATTATTATAATATCTGTTATGAGTATTTTAAAGATACGAAAATTTGTGGGAGAAAGAGGACCGAAATTAAAAGGTGATGGTTCGAAAATTACCATCCTATTGTTAGTATTTTCGCCGTAAATGCCGGTCATCTTTGACCGATTGTATCTCAGGAACCGCTCATCGCAATTAAACATTTTTTTTAAGAAGCGTCCCGCTGCGTTCTTTCTAATACCGGTTTTAATTTAATTATTTTCCGAGATATTCTATTTGTTTTTAAGCCAAAAAATTGGTTATAATTTTAAAATATTCCTGAGGCCGCACAAATAGTCCAATTCGGTAAAGTACATTAGATAGGTATAGTGCCTTTTTATACAAAAATCGTAGTTATTTTTATGCATCATAATTGTTATGTTTATTAAAGCGACCGTTTAAAGATGGAGTTACTACAAATAAAATGTTATCTTTGGACGGTGAAATGATTGTTAAAGGCAATAGTTTTAAGTACCTAGGATCGATATTACAGAGTAATGGAGAAATAGATGGAGATGCATGCAGTAGAATTAGGGCTGGATGGATGAAGTGGAAAGAAGCGAGTGGTGTGTTGTGTGACAGAAAAATTCCAATGAAGCTGAAGGGAAAATTCTATAAAACAGCCATAAGACCGGCTATGATGCACGGAACTGAATGTTGGGCAGTGAAAAAGAAAGAGGAACAACGAATGCATGTGGCGGAAATGATAATGCTTAGATGGATGAGTGGAGTGACAAAGAAGGATAAAATTAGAAATGAGTATATTAGGGGAAGTCTAGGTGTGGCACCAATTGATGCCAAAATGAGAGAGCATAGGTTAAGATGGTTTGGTCATGTTCAACGTCGAGACGTTAATCACCCAATACAAAGAATAGCTGAAGTGCAGATTCCTGGAAGGAGTAGGAGAGGAAGACCAAAGAAGACCTGGGGGGAGACGATAAGGCAGGATATGTTGGTAAAGGGGATTAACATTGATATGACCCAAGATAGAATTGTGTGGAGAAATGCAATTAGGGAAGCCGACCCCGCATAGGGATAAGTCAAAGAGAAATGATGAATGAATTAAAGCGACCGTAAATTTTAAATTAACAATTTAATTGTTGCTAAACTGTTCATTCAATTTTCATCGGCTTCTGGATATAGTCTATAAAAAAAGAGCTTTTATACCACCATATCTCGGGAAAGGTGGCTTAGTTAGGTGGCCCTACTCAAGTTACTTGGGAACAAATAAAAATGAAGAAGATTGCTCCATGGGTAGCCGAGAAAATGCATTTTTTTAACGTACACCGATTTGGAAGTTTGAGATTCCATTTTCTCCAACCAGATTTTTGATTGAAATTTTGGTATTTTTGATATTTTTTACTCGTAATACCGATAGTTTTTATTATGATAACATCTGTTATGAGTCTTTTAAAGGTACGAAAATTTGTGGGAGAAAGAGGACCGAAATAAAAAGGTAATGGTTCGAAAATTACCATCCTATTGTTAATATCTTCGCCGTACATGCCGGTCAACTTTGACCGATTGTATCTCAGGAACAGCTCATTGCAATTAAACTTTTTTTAATTTAGAAGAAGCGTCCCGTTGCGTTCTTTCTAATACCGTTTTCATAATTTAATTTAATTTATTCTTTCCCGAGATATTCTATTTGTTTATAAGCCAAAAAGTTGTTTATAATTTTAAAATAATCCTGAGGCCGCTCAAATAACTCCATTCAGTAAAGTACATTAGCTAGGTATAGTGCGTTTTTATACAAAAATCGTAGTTATTCTTATGCATCATAATTATTGTGTTTATTATAGCGACCGGAAATTTTAAATTAACAATTTAATTGTTGCTAAACTGTTCATTCAATTTCCATCGGCTTCTGGAAATAGAATCTGTACCAAAAGAGCTTTTATATCACCAAGTTATTTAATTATTGATAGATACATAATTACTTACCTAAAATTCTAGTTGAAAATTTGAGATTTTGTTGGAGAACCCGCATTTTCCGAGGAAAATTTTCGTCGAAGTAAATCGGGAAAAAAGTGTCTCTACCGAAGAATTTAATTACGGTGAATTTTTATTTGTGTATTTTGGTGTGAAGTTACAATCTTGTTATAGAGCAAAATTAAAAAAACACGATTTTCGGGCGTCATTTTGTTTATAAAAAAGTAGCACACTATCTGCGGACTTTGCATACCTCTATTATTAATATATAGAATCATAAGATTCGATTTCAGTAATAAAATTGCTGGTAAATAACTTTTCCCAAAAATGGCCTATTCACCGATAATCTGCCCAGACTATATGTAAACATTACAGTTTAAGAAGAAAACGTGAAATACGATCAAAAACAAAAGTCGAAGACACCCCAACAAAAATTTCCAAAATTGAATGGAGCTTTACCAGCCACACCCCTAGACAAAAAGGCAACGTTGGAATGCCACAATACAACATTGGATACTTTACAAATCTAGAGGACCAAGAGGAAGACCACAGATGAGATGGCTAGATGACATAAAAAGGATAGGCAAAACAAATTGGAAGTACCTATGTATGTTGCTCAGGATAGAGACCAATGAAAGGAGTTGGGAGGAGTTTTGGTCTATGTCTAAAAATGAACTATAGAAAGCTAAGAAGAAGACATTGAGAGCTATAGGATGCGAGAGACGGCGCCAACCGTTAAATAAATTACATGTATATATTTTTTAAATTATGCTAATTATGCTAAAAGCTAATTAGACTCATTAAAGACACAATGGAAGAAACTCAGGCATGTGTACTGTGTACGAATACAAAAACACCTGATAGACTTTTTCAAAATTTCGCAGGGACTGAAGAAGGGAGATGTTTGTTTAACTTGGCACTGGAGTATGCGGTTAGGCAAATACAAAATGTACGAGGAAACCTACTGACCAACAGATCGGTTCAACTGGCCGCATATGTCGATGATATTAATATTATGAGTTGAACATCAACGGGAGCACAGGAAACATACACAGAGTTAAAAACGCAAACGAAACGGCTAGGTCTAGAAATTAACACAGAAAAAATAAAAATAATGATACAGCCGAGAAGAAATATAGTGTCACGAAACATTATTATACATAGACCGGGCAGTATCGTCGCCCC
Organism: Diabrotica virgifera virgifera; assembly: GCF_917563875.1. Taxonomy (NCBI): domain Eukaryota; kingdom Metazoa; phylum Arthropoda; class Insecta; order Coleoptera; family Chrysomelidae; genus Diabrotica; species Diabrotica virgifera. The sequence continues at coordinate 180,281,659 of NC_065448.1, read as the reverse complement.
CGCTAGCGCAATTATTCCGATTCGATTTTTTTGCACAAACTTACTCAAAAAAAGGTCCTTATAACATATCCACAGGGTGCCGGGCGGTGCCGTGGTCGAAAATTTTTTAAACAATTTTTTTTAAACAAATTCACAAAAATAATTTTTTTATTTCCAAAAATTTTTTTAGATAATTTGGGTCATTCTGAGCAAAAAAGGTCTCCTGTCATTTTTCTCTAAAATTGACTGTTGTCGAGTTATACGCGATTAAAAATTTGAAAAATGCGAAAATGGCCATATTCAGGGATTCATAACTCGATTAAAAATGATTTCTATGAAATTCAAAAAGTGACAAAATCAAGATTCAAATACCTTCTTCAACGTCCTGAAGAGATTTTTGTCACTATTTTATTACAAAGCTTTTATTTTTAGTTATTAACAATTAGCGGTATAGTCCAACTGTATCGTCGCCCCCGTTAGCGGAACTATTTCGATTCGATTTTTTTGCACAAACTTACTCAAAAAAAGGTCTTTATAACATATCCACAGGGTGCCGGGCGGTGCCGTGGTCGAAAAATTTTTTAAACAATTTTTTTTAAACAAATTCACGAAAATAATTTTTTCATTTCCCACAATTTTTTTTTTTAGATAATTTGGATCATTCTCCTAAATGTGACTATTTTATTTGTTAAAAAATGTTTCATTTACCTATTTCTTATTAAAATTATGTTATGTTTAATTGTTGAAGCGGATGAATTAGAATAATTGCCGTGATTGATTCTATTATAAAATATTATGCATTTAACTTGGTGACAGTTGATGAAAAATTGAATAACATTCGCAAAAAAAAATAAACAAAACAAAGTTTTAAACTTTGATGTGGTCACTTTCTGACTTTCTTAATAATAATTTTTAATCGAGTTGCTAACCCTTGAAAATGGCCATTTTCGCATTTTTCAAATTTTAAATCGCGTATAACTCGACAACAATCAATTGGAGACGAAAACTACAACAGACCTGTTTTGCTTAGAATGACCCAAATTATCTAAAAAAAAATTGTTGGAAATGAAAAAATTATTTTTGTGAATTTGTTTAAAAAAATTGTTTAAACAATTTTTCGACCACCGGCCGGCACTCTGTGGATATGTTATAAGGACCTATTTTTGAGTAAGTTTGTGCAAAAAAATCTAATCGAAATAGTTCCGCTAACGGGGGCGACGAGTTGGACTATACCGCTAATTGTTAATAACTAAAAATAAAGCTTTGTAATAAAATAATGACAAAAATCTCTTCAAGACGCTGAAGAAGGTATTTCAATCTTAATTTTGTCACTTTTTTTGAATTTTATAATAATCATTTTTAATCGAGTTATGAAACATTGAAATGGCCATTTTCGCATTTTTCAAATTTTTAATCGCATATAACTCGACAACAATCAATTTTAGAGAAAAATTACAAGAGACCTTTTTTGCTCAGAATGACCCAAGTTATCTAAAAAAAATTGTTGGAAATAAGAAAATTGTTTTTGTGAATTTGTTTAAAAAAAATTGTTTAAAAAGTTTTTCGACCACGGCACCGCAAGGCACTCTGTGGATATGTTATGAGGACTCCATTTTGAGTAAGTTTGTGCAAAAAAATCTGATCGAAATTGTTCCGCTAACGGGGGCGACGATACAGTTAGACTATAGCGCTAATTGTTAATAACTAAAAATAACAGCTTTGTAATAAATTAATGACAAAAATCTCTTCAGAGCGCTGAAGAAGGTATTTGAATCTTGATTTTGTCACTTTTTGAATTTCATAATAATCATTTTTGATCGAGTTATAAAGCCTTGAAAATGGCCATTTTCGCATTTTTCAAATTTTTAATCGCGTATAACTCGACAACAGTCAATTTTAGAGAAAAATGACAAGAGACCTTTTTTGCTCAGAATGACCCAAATTATCTAAAAAAATTTTTGGAAATAAATAAATTATTTTTGTGAATTTGTTTAAAAAAAATTGTTTAAAAAATTTTTCGACCACGGCACCGCCCGGCACCCTTTGGATATGGTTATAAGGACCTCTTTTTGAGTAAGTTTGTGCAAAAAAATCGAATCGGAATAATTGCGCTAGCGGGGGCGACGATACTGCTCGGTCTAACATGATGATTGAAACGGTACATTGAAACGGTTGGAAAGTTTACATACCTGGGAGTAGCAATATGTGCCGACGGATCAGAAGATGGAGAAATAACGCAGGTAAACAGAGCTTATTTTGCCCTCTCCCATATATTTCGGTCTAAAAGTGTCCATCGAAATACAAAGTAGAGAATCTATAAAACCTTATTTCGACCAATAGCATGATTATGGCAGTGAAGGATGGGTCCTGAAAGAATCATGCAAAAACAAATTCGACACATTTGAAAGGAAAGTATTGAGGAGAATACTAGGACCTGTGAGGGAAAACGGAATCTTCAGAATTCGATACAACAACGAGCTTTATGGTTCATTCCACCAACATACGACTGTTTTGGATTATCGCGGTAACGAATATTTCAGTGTGCAACATAAGAAGTACGAAAGTAAATGGCTGTAATAATTATTCCAATAAACAGCAATTTAATTTGCAATTTATTTTCGTTCTTCATATTTTGCACAATAAAATATTTCGCCGTCGAAATAATCCAACACAGTCGTGTATTCGTGGAATAGGGTATATTAACTTTATAAGGAAACACCCCTGTCAGACTTCATTAGAATACAAAGATTGCAATGGGCCGGACACGTGATAAGAATGGGAGGGGATAGGCAACCCGGCGGGTGTAATTTCCTCACCGAAATAATCTTTTACCTGTGTTTAGAACGGTATGTCATAATCCCACAGGTATTTTCCTCACCAAGACCGAAATGGTTATTTCAGGTAGATTTTACTAAAAGGCATTCAATTGAATTATTTATCTAGTAGGTACCACGTAGGTGCCTATCATAATTAATTAATTAATTATAGTATTTTATTTTTAGTCATATGTAATTGGAATTTTGACAAAAATGGCATGTTTAATAGAAGGTGATCGAGGTGAACCTTTACTAGTATTTGAAAATTTTATTTTTTATAAAGTGAATGTTTTAAAAAGTGAAGAAGTGTTCTGGAGGACAAAACAACTTGTACCTAGTGCGAAATTTTTTACTATTGGTGCAAATTTTACAATATCTAGAAGTAGGTAGCCTACAACATAATCATGAACCAGATTGTTAGAAGTTAAATCGAAAAATTGTTTCTAACTATTGTAAACATAAAGCCGAAGAGAATATTATTGAAAAACCAGCAAAAATAATACGCCAAGCGCTTGCAGCTAAAAAACAAATACTGAAACAAATTTGTCTGAAACAAATACTACGATTGTTGTCAGTTACATAAGAAAAAATATATAATTATCGACGAAAAATTATGCCTGGTCGACTTCCTTCCAATATTGATGAGGTTCAAGAATTTGTAAAGAGGTGTGTTCAAAAAACAACCAAGAGGGAAAAATTTTCTCTTTATGAACTATGCCAAAAGTAGGATAATTGTATTTAGTTGTGAAACAAATATTAGACTTTTAGCCATATTGAATTTTATTATATGGATGGCACATTTCCTTACTGTACCACATATTATTTGCAATTATTCACTATTCATGTACTAATTAATGGGCATTATATTTCTTTATTATACTGTTTATTGTCAAACAAAAAAACAGAAATTTACATTATTTTTATTTGTTAAAATCAGAAATTTTTAAAGCTCTCAAAATTGAGTTTAATTCTAGTAAAATTTTTGTAGATTTTGAAAAGGCTATACATAATGCAATCATTCAAATGTGTCCGAACACTGAAATATTTCTTCTTCTTCTTCTTTCTCATAATGCTTAGTGCCCTTCAGGGCGTCGAATTCAGTCTCTTGATTTAATATCAGAATATAAAAATGATTCTGAAGGAGGCAAGTGGCTCAAACCTACTTTTGACCTTACATATAAAACCAGAAGACGTATCAGATGGTTTGTGTTTGATTTAATGTCATACAAACCAGAAAATGAAATTTTAGATAGATATGTTGACGATTATTTAGTTGAAAGTTATATAGACGAAAATGCCATATTCTCCCCATATTTGTGGACAGAGGCAAATTCTTCTGTTATTTTTTATTACGAATGCTTGCGAATCTTTTCATTCGCATTTTAATTTATCGTTTTTTAATACGCATCCATCCATATATAGATTCTTAGAAAAAGTTAAAGAATTTCAGGTAGATACCTACGTATGTTAAAATTTAAAGTTTGCATATTACAAAACCTATCAAAGTTAAACAAGTTAAACTGAAATTGAAAAATGTAGAAAATTTATTAATATCACTCTAATCAAATGACTAGAATGGATTTTGTAAAGTGTCTGTCTTAAATAATAATTTATACGTCTTGCATATTATCTATATTATAAATTATAAACTATTATTATAATGTAAGGAAATTAATGTCTTGTATTCGGATTTCGGATGATTTCATAATAGACATTCTTAAATTAAATCTATATTTTTATTTTATTACCTGAGTGAGCTGGTGAGGAAAATACCTACCGGATTAATAGGAACCCTTAAATTTGGTGAGGAAAATACCTGTCGGATTATATGTTTTTACTGGTTGGTGAGGAATTTACCTCCGCCCAGGCTACCAAAAAACAGTACTGAACGCTAGAATGCAGGAAAAGAGACCGGTTGGAAAGCCAAGATAGCGCTGGGAAGCTTTGGACTGTAGTGTCGTAGACGAAGAAGATTTATTTTTTTATGTTGCAACTACATCGTGCTATCGTATATTTATATAGCACTAAAGACGTTGAGCAATTGTTTTAACACTTTTTCCCAACTACTAAGAATTAATTAAACGCGCTGCTACCTTGAACTACCTTGAGAATATAATTGAATATTTATATATTAAATAGTTTTCATTAATGATCAGACAGCAATGCATGCGAATGAACTAGTTCTCAGATAACCATCAGCTTTAGGATGCGTTAGTTTAGATTTATCTCTAAGGTATATAAATTTATACAAATTAGTGGAATAAAAACGAATTCTACCGTTTATGGGCAGTAAAATTTAAAGTTTGTCGGCCCCACCAGTCGAATATACATAGTGTATAATCTGATAGTCCAGGAAAGAGAAGATGTTTCTCAGGGCTTTGAATAACCTAGGTATCTGACAACTTTTTTAGTTGTTGTACACCTATAAATAGAGAGACAGCGATATGGTGTGTCACCGACATTGTTCAATGCCTAAACCGAACCAATTTTTGAGGAAGTTTTAAATAGGGTCTAGAACGTTTCATCGCCGCCGTTTCTATACCGCCAGTTCATCGCCGGCCGATTCATCGCCAGTCAGTTAATCGCTAACTGATATATTTCCAAATTTTCGACCAATTTTCGACAGTTACATTTATTATTTATTTTTAGTAATAATTAGGAATTCTAGGAAATGCGAGATATGACCATTCCCGTTGCCATACTTAATCTTTTAATAGACTTTTAAACTTTTATAATATAAAATATAATTTAATACTACAAATTTAATACTATTTAATATCAAATTTAGGAGAAGTAGAAATAGAACAGTAAATTAATATAATAATATTTTTTTATCTTTTTATTTGTAATAAGTTTTGAACTGAATTTAACGTCGTGTCGTGTCATCTCCCATAATACAAAATCAACTGACTTACTGGCGATGAATGGACTGGCGATGAACCAGCGGCATCCAAACGGCGGCGATGAAACGTCCCATTCCGTTTTAAATAATGGTCATAACATGACCTGCTTGTTGTATTTTTATGATTTCTCTGAAACCTGCCTCATTACAAATATAGCGTCGGTGCATAATCTTCCCAACCTAAAACCTTGTGGTTCTTCTACTAATGTTACAATTCCATTCAGTTTGTTTGTTATCACTTTGGCTGTTAATTTTAATGTTGTGTTTAATAAGTTAATTCCTCTGTAATTCGCCGGGTCCGATTTGTCCCCTTTCTTGAAGAGAGGTATTAGGATGCATGATCTGCATTCTTGTGGTATTCTGTTTTGTTCTATTATTTTTTATATTAGTTTTAATAGTTGTTTAGTTTTTATTAATCTTGCCCTCCGTACTTTCGGAGTTTGTTCGATATTCTGTCTTCTCCTGGTAATTTTTTATTGTTTAATTCCCTTAATGCTTCCTGTACCCCTCCTCGATGATTACTTCTTCTTTTGTCGTAACTTAAGGTTATAAGATATAACTTAAGAAATAAAAAAGAACCTGGCACTTGGAAAGTGCCGACAGAAGTGAGTACTTCTTATGGTGCGTTATTACTTTTGATGTAGGTTAATGAAATTTTTTATTTTATTCCATTCGATTCTATCCGAATCGATTCGATATGATTCGATCCTATTCGATTTTATTTAATTTTATTTAATTTATTTAATTTCACTTAATTTTATTTAATTTTATTTAAGTTTATTTATTTAATAGGTCAAACCGGCAAACAGGTGTATGTTCTCAAAGAAATTGAAAGTGTTTAAAAAAATTTTTAATAATCAGCTAAGTACTTTCAACACATAACGTGCCATCATCAGAGCTTCCTAAAAGGACATTTAAGATAAGAGATTTTTTATAAACAAAAGATTGAAAAAACTTACGTCCTCTTATAAATCCTTCATAGAAGAGCAATTGTTAAAATTCACATGATAAATCATGGATACTGGGCAGAAGCCACACATATCGGGTATAAAACCCTTAAAATTAAAAGTTTATCACATCTAAATTCTTTTTTAGTTTAAAATTACAACATGGCTGCGTCAAACCCTTGTGAGTTCACATGAACATCTGAGCGCTGTCATTCATTAAAATGATAAAGAAGGAACCACTAATTTATGCGCCCTCTCTATTGGTATGTAAAAAATAATTAAAAATTAATTAAATTGAAAACGTTATGGTTTTACCAAGTGTGGAAGAAGTTAGATGAAAACAAACCAAGGAGAAGTCTCATTTGTCAAGTTCAGAGTTCGAAAGTTGTTATTTTATAAAATTAACAATTTTACCAATAGATTAAGTCAAATCTCAAATATTCTACTTATATGTAATCAATGAAAGAAAACTCAAGAATGCCGAAAAAGTAATGTTCAAAATACCTACAGCAATTGTTGGGTATACTGTATACTAAACCAAAATTATTAAAGAAATTTCTTAAAGATAGGATCAAATTTACAATTTAATTGAATCTGAGTGTTAACACAGTTTTGAGGATTTGTTTTCATTTCTCTACTTATTTCTAGATCTTCTAGTAGATTCATTTTAGTATAGTTATTATTAGGTATGCTATGTAGGATCCTACTATCTCTTTGGGGACTAAAGCTGTGTTTCGATGCATGCAAATGATGACCAAAGCTAGATTTATCGATCTTTGAAAGATGTTCTTTAATACGTGTATCCAACGGTCGCATCGTTCTACCCACGTAGGTCACAGGATAAACTTTTAATTTTAAGGGTTTTATACCTGATATCTGTGGCTTTTGCCCAGTATCCATGATTTATCATGTGAATTTTAACAATTGCTCTTCTATGAAGGATTTATAAGAGGACGTAAGTTTTTTCAATCTTTTGTTTATAAAAAATCTCTTATCTTAAATGTCCTTTTAGGAAGCTCTGATGATGGCACGTTATGTGTTGAAAGTACTTAGCTGATTATTAAAAAAAATTTTACACACTTTCAATTTATTTGAGAACATACACCTGTTTGCTGGTTTGACCTATTTAGAAGTGTGTACAAGTCATACAGTCTGTTTCAATTTATTTATTTAATGCCTTACATCACTTAGCACACTACAATGATATAGTATGTGTATGTCAGTCTCTTCTTTCATTTCACTCTTTCTGCACCATGGTTCATTCACCTTACCTAGCTTGTATATTATGTGGCTTGTTAAATGGCCGTGTCCAGTCAATATTTCAGTGACCGTTTTCTCGTTTATTGAGGTTCATCAAACTGTTCGAGAGTTTTTTATCAATATTCTTGATTACAATTTTAGTCTGAATTTGCCCTTGACTGGCTCTCCATTTCTTTTGATGATCCGTTATCAGACATTTCTGAACCGCGTAGTATATTTTCCAGGCATCGTAGCTATCATGACGTTTTCGTAGCATCTTTAGTGATAAAACAGAAAGGTTCTGTGCTATCAAAAGTTTCTCTAGAGCCTTGTTTCGCCAACATATCTACTCGTTCGTTTTCATGCACCCCTTTATAACCCGGCACCCATATTAAAGACACTTTATCTTTTGCTAGGCTGCTCAGGAGATCTTTGCATTTTCTCACCAATTTTGATTTGGTGAGTATGTTATTTACTGCCCGAAGAACTGGTTGGCTATCTGTATAAATGTTGATTCTCTTAACTTTAGGATTTTTATCAATGATTTCATCATTGCAGGCCACCAAAGCAAAAGCTTTAGCCTGAAACACAGTTGTATGTTGACCGAGACTGTCAGATTTATTATAGTTACATGTTTGCCAAATGACTCCTGATGCAGTACCGTGAGCAGCTTTAGATCCATCAGTGAACCAAATTAAGTACCCATTAATATTTGGCACCTTTTGTTCTCTATATTGTATAATTGTGTTAATCTTCTCAGTGAAGATTAGCTCTCGTGTCATCATACCTGACTTCATCATACAGATGGATTCCTAAAGTATAGTCCCAGTAGTATTTGTGTTTCTATTCAGTACATAATTTGGCCTTGAGTCGTACTTCAACAGCGTAGGTGAGAACATCGTTAAAGTATAGAACAATTATTAATAGTGTAGTAGTAATATTAATTATTATTTAATAAATATAGTTTGAGTTATAAGGATATTGTGAGTTCCTAGTGCATTTATATGGAGGTGGATACTGAGGGGAAACCCCCTCCTCAACCAGATCCTGGAGAAAATATAGATCCTGTAAATCAGATAAGTGGTTCAAATAATTTAAATTTAGTTATAGATTCTCCTTTAATAAATAAACATGCAAATGAACAAAACAACAAAAATCAGTTTGTATCGAAAGAAAAGTTTGTAGATTCTAGTTTGAATCCAACACCGAGTTTATCGGTTTCTAATGACAACGATAAAAAAGATAAAACAACATTCTTTTATCAGTCTACGGACACGGCTCCTTTTCAAATTTATATTGAAAACAATACGGATAATTATACAGGGCAGTTAAATGCACTAAAAATTGGAGAAATAATATTAACATCATATCCGCAATTAGATGATAAAATAAAACAAATACAGTCTATAGGGAAAAATCGTATTCGGGTATTGTTGAAAGATTATTTAAGTGCTAATATATTAATAAAATCACACATTTTAAAAAATAAAAATTTGTCTGCGTACATTCCTAAATTTTTAATATTTCGTTTGGGAATTATTAGACACATTGATAAAGATTTACCGGTTGATTATTTGAAAAATAAAATTAGGGCCTATGATTTTCATCGTAAATTTGAAGTTGAATTTGTTAAAAGAATGAATCGAAAAATAAAAAATTCAAATAACGAAATAGAATTAATACCCACAAGTACCATTTTGGTTTCTTTCAAAAGTCAAACTCTACCTAAGTATGTAGAAATAAATAAGGTTCTTTACGAAGTAGAAGTTTATAAACAAAGGGTTGTAATGTGTAATAATTGTTATCGTTACGTACATATTGGTAAGCAATGTCGTTCTAAAATAAGATGCTTGAAATGCTCTCAGAATCATGACACAGTAACCTGCTCATCAGAAGAAGTTACAGTAAAGTGTTTTTCTTGCAATGGAAACCATTTTACAAACGATTTTAGTAGATGTCCAGAATACAATAGACAGGAAAAAATTAAACAAATTATGTCACAGTTAAATTGTTCCTTCAAGGATGCAAATAGTAGTGTTCCTAAAAAAAGTTACGCTGATATAGTATCTAAGCATTTAACTACAACCACAATTGATAATAAAATAGTTAATTCTAATCTAGAACAAAATTCATTATTAAATTCAGTTAATGTTCATGTACCGTCTACATCGTCCAAGTCATTTCCACCAATATCGTACCAGTCCAATACGCGACCCATTTCTCAACGATCAAATCCACATTCATATTCTCAAGCACAATTAAATAGCTTTCCAAAAAAAAGTAAAAGATCGTATCCTTTATCTCCCGATCCTACATTGTCAGAGCACCAGTCCATTGTTAGTTCAGTTAACCTTCCGTTTAAAAAAGGAGGAATTTTGAGCACAGAACAATATCTTTCCAATATCCAAAAAGAAAATAATTCAGAAAACGAAGGTAATGAAATTTCAAACTTAATTTTTCAGATAGTTTTATCAACCATAAATATAATAAAGAGCAAAAATAAATTCGATATACAAGAAAACGAAATTACAAATATTATTAAAGCTAGTTTAAATAACCTTTTTGAACATGGATCAGATAACTCTTTGTCAATGGAATCTTAAATCGGCAAATTCAAATAAAGAAAACTTACAATATTTGTTAAATGAGAGAAACATTGATATAGCTTGCTTGTCAGAAACTAGATTTACATCCAATAAATATTTTAATCTTCCAGGCTACAATATTGTGAGGGATGACCGTTTGGACCGCAGTGGTGGTGGAACGGCCATCCTTATTAAGTCGAAACTTTTGTATACGGAACTACCGATCTCTGTTCTCCTACCTAATTGTAATCAAACATCCATTATTGTAAAATGTAATGATTAAACAAATATTACTATTGTATCGCTATACGTTCCACCAAAAACTAAAATTTCTTTGCATATTTGGGATAAATTCTTCAGTTCTTTTAAGCCACCTGTAATCTTTACAGGAGATTTTAATTCGCATAATATTGCTTGGGGTGGGCCAAACACAGACTGCTACGGCATAACACTTATGAAAGCCCTAGATCGAAATAATCTTGTCTATCTAAACGATGGAACAGCTACATTTATAGGAAATTATTTACAAACTCAGTCAGCTATCGATTTGACAATTTGTTCTCCTTGTATAAAACATTTACTACATTGGCAAACATTGAAGGATCTTTACGGATCTGATCATATTCCATGCATTACACAAATATATATGTCTCCCAAAATTAATAAATCATTATCTTGTAGAAAATGGAATATTAAAAAGGCTAACTGGGATCTATATTATATGGAGTCCCATGAACAGTTTAGTAAAACAGAAGTTGGTGATTACAATTCTTTTATACAAATTGTAGAAACCACAGCAAACCTTTCTATACCTAAATTTAAATCCAATCAATGTTCAAATAAAAATAAACAATGGTGGAATGAAAAATGCCAGTATTTAGTACAGAAACGAAAAAATAGTTTTCATAAGTATATGAATAATCCCACATTAGATAATTTGTTAGAATATAAAAGAACTGATGCTATAGCAAAAAAAACTTTTAAGCAAACTAAAAAAGATAGCTGGATAAATTATTGTAAATCTCTCAATAGATCAGTACCCCTTAAGACTATATGGAAAAAGGTAAATAACTTTAAAAATCGCAAAATCTCTAATCAAACTCAATCAGATCAAGAAGAATGGCGAGCGGAATTTCATAACATTTTAACTCCTCCATATGTATCACCTGATCCAATATTTCTTGACTGTCCAGGGGTGACAGAACATCATAGTAGTGTCAATTATCTCACCAATCAGGGCCCGGATTACGTACACTCGATACGCATCGTATCCGCCATGTTTTACTGTAGTGCCTTATGGGAAAACATGGCGGATACGATGCGTATCGAGTGTACGTAATCCGGGCCCAGTTTTCAAAACAAGAATTAGATATGGCATTTAAAAAGTCTGCCAATACAGCCCCAGGTTTTGATAATATGCATTATTCTATGTTGTTTAACCTTTCTAAATCAGGAAAAATTTTGCTTCTAAATCTACTAAACGATATTTGGTTAAATAAAATCGACATACCTTCACAATGGAAAAACTATATTTTAGTTCCCATACTTAAGCCAGGAAAACCAAAAAATCAAGCATCATCATATAGGGCCATTTCTTTATCATCGTGTGTTTTAAAAACATATGAAAGAATGATAAAATCACGACTAGAATTTTTTTTAGAATCTAATAACCTTATTCATAGTTCTCAATTTGGGTTTCGAAAAAAAAAATCGGCATATGAAAACCTGGCCAATATTGTTACAGATATTCAACTATCACTTTCCAATGACCAGTCAACATCAGCTTTATTTTTAGACATAAAAGGGGCATATGACAACGTAAAATTAGATATATTATATTTAAAAATGTGTCAAATGGGAATTCCTCAAAGTCTAGCTAAACACGTATATATTCTATACAACAACAGAAATCTATTTTTCAGAGAAAATAACTCATTCTCTGAATGCAGACAAACATCTATGGGGCTGCCACAAGGTGGTATATTAAGTCCTATATTATATTTAATTTACTCAAGTGATTTAATTGTTGACATCCCACAAAATGTATCTATTTTGCAATATGCCGATGATATTGTTATTTACACTCGTCACAAATCCATTGAGATAGGCCATAAGCAACTTAATTATGCAGTAAAAAATTTAGACAATTGGACTTTCAATAATGGCTTATCAATTTCCGAAGAAAAATCAGTATTAGTTACTTTTACAAGAAAAAGATTTCGTTGTCCTTCTCAAATAAAGTTATCAAAATATGTATTTCCTTACAAATCTTCTATTAAATTTTTAGGAGTAATTTTAGATTGTAAATTAAATTGGAAAGAACACATAAATTATGTAATCAAAAGAACAGAAAATAGTGTAAATTTATTAAAAACTTTCAGTCATTCCTCCTGGGGAGGAGATCCAAAAATAATGTTACTGTTTTATAAAACACTTGTCAGATCTATTTTAGATTATGGTTCTTTATTTTACCATTCAGCAGCGGAATCAAATCTTAAAAAAATAGATCAAATAAAAAACAAATGTCTTCGGCTCAGTATTGGATACTTGGGAAGCACGCCTATAGACGTCATGGAAGCTGAAACATGTGAACCACCACTGAACCTGCGTAGAAGATTTTTTTCTGACAAATTCGTATTAAAGTTAAGTTCTCAGAAATCTAAGGTGTTGGCTAAAATATCCAGTTTAGCCAGTATGGTTTTGACATCTAAATATTGGGAGAAGAAAAAAACACCGTTATTAGTTGAAAGTTTTATTACCAATGTACACAGATATGAACAACTTTATCAATCCAATGGTATCCCTTTATGGAATTATCCCTATGAAATGTTTCTATATCCAGTAAAGACTCATATTAATGTTAGATACTTGTGTCAAAACAGTGATATTATACAAAAAGAACATTATCGGGAATGTACAGTTAAGTGGAAGGAGTATGGAAAAATTTATACTGATGGATCGAAATCGGAACATGGAGTTGGTTGTGCCGTTTATTACCCTTCTAAAAATATTAAGTTAATATACAAACTACCAGAAATGTTGTCAATTTTCAGTGCAGAGCTTATTGCCATAAAACTAGCAATTAGTATGTGTTTAGAACAAGAAGATGATAAATTTGTTATATTCACAGACTCTAAAAGTTCTGTAGAAAAACTTAAAAACCTTTGTTTAAATCCTAATTTAAATTATATACTTCTTGATATTTTGGAATTGTATCACAATGTATTAAGTATGGGAAAACAAATTTATATTTCATGGATCAAAGCCCATTCAGGTATAGAAGAAGATGAAGAAGTGGATTCTTTAGCAAAAAATGGTGCGAAAAATGGAAGAATACTCGGATCAAAAATACCAGAGTCTGACTTTATTCCAATTTTTCGAAAGGAACTAAAGGAAAATTGGCAGCTAAAATATGAATTAGGAGAGAAGGGACAGTTTTTTAAGAATATACAACCAAAAATAAGGGACAAACCATGGTTTGAGAATATATGTAATCGTTCAATTATTCGGATTATAAGTCGAATGCGCTGTAATCATGCCTTATTTCCCGTGTATAAATGTAAAATAGGTTTGTTAGATAATAATAAATGTCTTTGTGATGAAATTGCCGATTTACAACATATTATTTTAGAATGTCCTTTAAAAAAATTAGAAATTGACAAGCTTTATCAAAATTTAATATCTTACAATATGAAATTTCCAATAAATGTTTCAAATCTATTGACATTAGAGGATAATAGTATTTATAATATTATATATCAGTATGTAAAATCTACTAACATTACATTGTAAGCAGTATTGCGACAGACAAAAAAAAATTTTTTCATTGTAAGCCTAAACCGAAAAAATAATTAAAAAAATAAATAAAAAAGACAAACAACAAAATAAAATATGTACTAAAAAATAAAAAAATAATAATAATATAAAAAAACAAAACAATAAAAAATACATAAATCCTAATAAAACGAAGAGAAATAAAAAAATTAAAAAAAAAACCAAAAAAAAACAAAAAAAAATACATAAAAAAATAATAAAAATATGCAAACAAAATCATTAGGCATTTACTAACATACCAATATTGTATTGTATACAAATTATTGTTACTCAATGTACCACGTATATAAATGTAAGTATAAGTAAGCAATGGTTGATAAAACTATAAGAAAACATGACTGGCCTTTTGGCTACGCCAGTGCCATTAACTTAGTTAAAAAAAAAAATAAAAAAAAAAAAATAATTTGGCCTTCAAGTATTGTTTGCTTTGAGTCTCAGGATAAAGGCTACCGCCGAAATATATAATTCCAGCGGAGAGAGTCCTGTGATAGCCTCTATTCCTGTACTACTCAGGGCTCCTGTTATATGTTGAAGTGCTTGTCTTTATAGGGTGGTGAGAGTGGTCACACAAAAGTGCAAAGCCATTTTTCTCCACCAGATTACTGAACCGTAAGTAACTGTCGGTCGTATCACTGATGTGTATAACCAACAGATTACCTCTGGTTTCAATCCCCAGCTCTTACCTACAACTTGTCTGTATTTGCAGAAAAGTCGCTTAGCTCTATTGGTTATATTGTTAATATGAATATTACAATTAAGTTTCGAATCCAGGGTTACCCCTAAATACTTAACCTCATTGGTTTTTTCCAGTGCCTTTCCAAATAATTTCAGCTCACTCAGTCCAGTAAGCTTCCCATTATTTGTAAAAGCTGCCAGTTTAGTTTTAGAAGGGTTCACGGAGAGTTCCAGATATCAGTTATCTATGTAATGAAGGGCATATCGCATCTGATCCCTAACAGTGCTGGGAAATTTTACCCTAGTCACTATTCACCCAGATTCCTTGGGCGCTTAATCCATGAATCAGGTCATCGACAACTATTTGCGCTCAGATTTATGGCATCTTCATACGTGTCTGTAAATATTATTCTGCTCTGAAGCATCCGAATAATCCCACTTGCATGTTGTGTTGTTGATTTTCTTCCTCATCAGTGTTAACACAGTAGTTTTATTGTATTGTTAGTTGTAATAACTGTTTTAGTACTTTTAGATACCTACTAAGTAATAAGTGTTAACAACTGTTTAAATAATTTTGAGTCAACTAATCTACATAAAAGTCTGTTGAACTACACAACTACATAAAATAAATGTATTTCCTTGTTTTCTTTGTTGAACATTATTCTTTTCGGAAGTAATCAACGGTATTTTCATTGAATTATTATAATATACCGATAAAAAGCCGCAAGAGATAATATAAACAAGCACTAAACAGGTTCAATGATAACTACTCACGAATACTATTACCCATTGTATGTATTTCAAGGTAATTAGAAAAATATGCTAATTATTTTCACATACTTATATTTTATTTAATTTGATTAGCAATTCTTTGATAAATAAACTTTCGTTTTTTTAAGTCTAGGAATTAAAGTTTGGCATTCTTATATTTGCCTGTAAAGGCCAAGATTTGGAATATTATTTCGGATAATAGCTTTAGGCCATTAACTCACGGAAAATATTGCAAAACCTCCGAAATCTAAAGAATCTCTCCAATTTAGATGAAATTTGACAAGTGATATATTTGCCTTCTTCTTCAAAAGTGATATAACTAGAATAAGTGATTTTTGAAGTTATACTTCTTTACGATCGAGAGTGAAATTTTATCACATGCCGGGCGCATGCGCACACAGACAGTATGTATTTCGTTGCTAATCTTTCAAGATATGTATTTATCAGCTCTGTCAGCGCAAATAAGTCATACTATATCATACAAAATGATATTATATTAGTGTTCTTAGTAAATGTATTTGACACTTGTCATATTTGTCACTTGTCATACATTGTATGACATTTATTATAATTTTTGTGTCTTTGGATTTGTCTTCCTCGGGAATAAGATATTTTATAATAATAGTAAGTATAAAGTATTTTTGTATACTTCACTTGGTCAGTATGTATGAGAAATCTTGTAACCTATCAAAGCAAAAGGAATATAGCTCAGTGGTAGAGCGTGTGACTGGAGATCAAGAGATCCCGGGTTCAAGTCCCGGACGATTCATATTCTTTTTTTTTATATTTTTGGTATCGTTTTAATAAAAAAATTTAATAAAAAAGTGGTAGGTAAAGAAAGTTAGTTGGATATTTAAATAAAATACAAATAACCTGTTAAGTATATTAATTTCGTTGAAATCATAATAATAGAAGTATAACTTCTTACGTGCGTACAAAGTACACACACATTCTTTTTTTTTTTTTATTTAAAGTAAGCCGCATCAACTATATTGGTTATTAGCGGATGGATTTGGTGTATACAATAATGACTATAAATAACATAATTATATGTGGAACAATATGTTACAGTCTCTTAAAAATTTCACAATATTTTCACTGATACAGACACTAAAAATCTCCGGTATAACTGATGGGATGTTATAAGTTAGTCTTTCAGCACTATATTTGGGACACTCTCTTAATACATGTTTCACTGTTAACGGCACATCACAACTCGTACATTTTGGTTGAGGTTCCTTCTTCATTAGATATTCATGTGTAAGTTTGCTGTGTCCTAATCGAAGCCTGGTTAATACTACCTGAAAGAAACGGCTAGGGGGGTTGTTATTCCATCGTCCAAAATTTGGTTTTATTTCTTTTAACTTTGAAGATTTTTCTTCCCAACATTTACTCCAATTACATATAAACTTTTGTTTAAAATACGGTTTGAGATCTTCTGCTAGTGGTTTCATTATCGTCATTATCGGTCTGATATTTGGAGAATTTGCTATTTCTCGAGCATTGATATCAGCTAGTTCGTTTCCTTTAATGCCTATATGTGACGGTACCCACACGAAGACTAATGTTTTGTTCTTCAGCTGCTGCATCTTGTTTTTAATTAATTTAGCAATCGGGTTGCAAGTGTACATTTTTGATAGTATACGGAGGGAATTGATTGAGTCAGTAATAATAAGGAATTTATCTGATTCTACTGTTTGTATATAATATGATTGAGTCAGTAATAATAAGGAATTTAACGGATTCGACTGTATATTGCATACATTTCTCCAGTTATCACAGTGGATTCTGTGGACAATTTAAAGCTTTTTATTATGTCTCTTATAACAAATGACGATCGTACACCAGAAGTTGTTTTAGATGCATCTGCGTAAACTTAAGATATATTCAGGGAAAGAAGAAAATATTCTATTATAATTGCTTATAAATATTTGTGGATTGGTTTCAGATTCATGGTATGATAATAGTTGGTAATTTAAAGTAGGCAAAGGTATTAACCAAGGAGGTGCCGAATAAGTGATTTTTTTTTGTTCTTAAGGGATGATAACTACACTTTTACCAAAAATTATATGTAAGATTGTTAAATAAAGATTTGTGTTTCTCACATAGGAATGAATATATTTTACAGTTTATAACTATATTTCAGCCCTTTGTAAAAATTTGTTAATATATTTGGAAATATTTTAATGTAATTTCTTCAATATTTATTATTTTCAACCCCTATGAACTACGCTTACAGAGAAATTTATTCAAAAAATGATTTTTGTGATTTTATTTTTGTTATTTCATTCAAACCTATCTGGTGCCTCTCTTCTCCATTGTCTTACATTCATAGTTTTCAGGTTGTCTTCCGCTTCATTCACCCATCCAGTTCTGTGTCTTCCTTTCTTTCGCCTTACTTTTGGCTTCCACTGTTACATTTTCATTTTTATCTTTATATTTTTTTATTGCCTCTGCGCATGTTCCAGCCACTAGAATCTCTGTCCTAATACAAGTACAATATCGTGCCCTTCATTTAAATCAATATTCTTATAGTTTTTTCTGATCCTTTAAATGCAGTCCTCCTTTTGCCGCAGGCTATATACTTTTCTCATGATCTTATTCTCGAATGTCTTGACTATATCTTTATCTTTTTTTATCAGTACACAGGTCTGACATTCATAGGTCAGTACCAGTCTAATTAATGTTTTGTAAATAGTTATTTTGCTTTCTGCTTTTGAATCTGTTGTTATGCTCTTGGATTGGTTGTTTTTGTTTTTCAAGGCCTCTCTTTTCTTTCTTCTGTAATTCAAAATTTAATTAAGGAATCATTAACTAACAGAAAAAATCACCTACAGATTTTTGCAATTCTGTTGCAACATGATGGTTCTAGATAGGGAATACAGTGATAGCACAGGTAAATAGAGACTGTCCATCTGTAGGAGATCGTTGTACCCTCAGGATGATTTCAAATTTTGATTGTTCTGTATGTATGCAAGCTGCTACATTTGCTCTAAGTAAAACAAACAAACAAGTAAAACAAAATAAATGGAGTGCACAAAGTCGAATAAACATGAAAATCTTAAGGTAAAAAACCATACTTACGAATATGCCTCTACTTTTCCCTACCTAGGCTCAATAATAAATGACAACAACAACGTCAGTCAAGAAAAACAGGCACGGATTCTTAGGGGTACTAAGGGCTTTTATGCATACAAAGACTTAATGAAAATAAATTACTGAATCGTAAGTCTAAGCTTATAATCTACAAAACAGTAATTAGACTAGTGGTCACATATGGTTGGGAAAAGTGGTGGACCCTCTCAACCACTGATGAAAATCAACTGAGAATATTTGAGTGCAATATACTAAGAAAGATATTTGGACCAACCCATTGCGGCGATAGTTCGTGGGAAACTAAAATTAACTACGAGCTAGATGAGCACACAGTGTGCAGATATTGTTAGATTTGTAAAGTCACAAAGACAAAACTGGCTTATTCACTTAGAAATAATGCCAAATAATCGAGCTGTAAAAGTAATTCCAACAGCTCTCATCAAACAAAAACTCACTCAGTTCACAGAGAAAAAAATTGGGGACTACCAGCAAGGATTCAGAGAAGGCAGATCCACTACAGATGCGATCCACATAGTTACACAAACAATCGAAAAATGCCACGAACACAACATAGAACTCCACATCCTCCGAAGAAATAAATTATTTATTGAAATGAAAAATCAAGATTTACCAGCAAAATTAATCAGATTAACAAAAATGACCATGGATGGATCTCGAGCTAAAGTAACAACAGAAGAAGGTAGTACAAAATCAATTGCAATAGAAACAGGAGTGCGACAAGGCGATTCCCTGTCAACCACATTATTCAACATAGTAGTAGAAGGAACAGTCAAGGCGAGCACAATTAAAGGAACTATAGCCCACTCCTCAACACAAATAGTTGCATATGCAGATGATTTGGTTCTTATGGGAAGGGACAAGGAAAGATTAAAAGAAGCAGTAACAATTCTGGCAAAAGAAGCACGGAAAAGAGGTCTAGCAATTAACTAAAGAAATACAAAATATCTACCCTGCTCTAGAAGAGAAGATAACAGGACGCGAGAAATCAAAATAGAAAACTACACTTTTGAAAGAGTCCAACAATTTAAATATTTGGGAGTAATAGTGAATGGCCAAAACGAGAATAGTGAAGACGTAACGGAAGGAATACTAGCAGGCAACAAAACATACTGAAGATATCATAGGCTTCTGAAGGACAAGAACTTATCCAGATATACAAAACTGAAAATATACAGAGTTGCAATCAGACCAGTAGTTACGTACGCAGCTGAGACAATGTGCCTCAAGGAAAAAGATGAAGAAAAATTGAGAATATTCGAAAGGAAAATCCTCAGACAAATTATGTGCGCGATAAGAATGGACAACGGAGAATTGAGAAGAACAATGAATCATGAACTAAGAGACATAATGAAGGGGGAAGATATAGTTAGATTTATTATAGCACAGAGGCTGAGATGGCTGGGATACATAGAGAGAAGGAAAAATGACCTACTGATTAAGAAAATCACCAGATAAATGACCTACTGATTAAGAAGATCACCAGATGGAAACCAGAAACTGAAAGACCAAGGGGAAGACCCAGAGAGAGATGGGAGGACCAGGTCATGAGAGATATCAAAATTCTGGAAGTAAGGAACTGGTAGGAACTATGCACATATCAAAATGAGTGGAAGAAAATTGTAACGAAAGTCAAGTCATACAACAAACTTTGACAACATACAAGTGGAATGCGGAGTGATTCACCGCAATAAGCGAATCCGAGAGCTCTAAGTAAGAGCGGCAAACATTCCACCCGGAATGAAAAGCCCTGTTGATGATGAATCGAGCTGTAAAAGTAATCCAGAGATGGAAGCCCCAAGGAAATAAAACAAGAGAAAGGCCCCGTAAAAGATGGATGGGCGACGTAGTGGAATATCTTAAAACCATGAACACGAATATACCTTCCTCCTGGCAGTGGCGAACAAAAGTATTCGACAGGGCAGAATGGAAGAACATTGTTAAGCACGTCTAGACTCACAAAGGGTTGTAGCGTTATTAGAAAAAGAAGAAGATGTGCTTTTGGATTGTATGTTTATGTATTATATGTTTATGTAAATTATCCTTAAAATACAAACGCCGTCTTCAGGCCAACGAAGTCGCCCGTAAGTTTGGCAAAAAACAAAAGCGCCAAAACAACTATAGATTCTATTAATAACTCCTTAATTTAAAGTGTTTTTTGAAAACTATTTCAGAAGTGAAAATCGAAACGTCAAAACAATGATAAAGTATAATTTTCATTACACTTAATTGTGGCTTAATACCATATAAACATTATTTAACTTAAACATGCTACAAAAAACTTTTTCAGATCCCTTCTACTAAAGTTTTTATACTTTAATGTTTTAGATTGAGTAAAAAATGTTTCGATTTTGAAAAAGAGTTTTGGCAGAAACGCTTGATATTTCCTTATACTTATCCATTGTCTGGAAACGAAAAATAACTGTACGGAAATGTTATTTACTCACAGTCGGTTAGTAATTTATGGATTTCTAACCTTTGAAGTAATCAGGAAGCGACTTATTACTTACTTTACTTTCCCAGCTAGCCGGGAAAGTACTTTCCCGGCTAGCATCTGTCACTTTTCTACCTGCAAATGTCAATGTCATTTTTGATTAAAAGATGGTTTAGAAAGAATAGAATCCACTCAACATTTATTTAATTAAGAAACAACAACAACAATAACAAAAAGAAAACTATTTGGAATTATAAATATTAATAGTTACATTGGAATTATGATTACTATTAACGGTTAAAGTAAGACCGTGTTGCTCAAAATTATGAGTTTCAGAAATAGATGATGACGCCGCCGTTTCTGGATTTTCTACATGAGACAACATATTAGCAATTTTTATTTGTCCATGTAATGAATTCTCCACATATCCCTCTGCTACGGTGTTGGATTTCCAACACCCCAACTTTTTCAACTGTAGGATGTCTCCACCTGTATTTGCTAATAATGTTGCTGAAGTACGTCTAAAACAATGTCCTGTAAACCTGTTAACATTTTTATATCCATATTTTTATAACATTGTTATATTTCTGGTGGCGTACATTCAAATTCACTATCAGACATTTTTGTAAAATAAACACAATTTGATTATATGTACAATTAATGGCGTCGTGTATCGCCTAAATGTCAGATTCAACAAACTTGTTTTGTTACCTAGCAACGATCTCACAGGTTACTTAAAATAATTCATCTTATCACATAATGAAAATGGATACAGATATTTGAAACGAAATTATTATTGGTAGATTGTGAGTATTAGAAATCCATAAACTACTAACCGATTGTGAGTAAAATAGTATACAAACCTCGCGGGAACACATTCTAGCCTCGCGTCTGTAGTTTACCTCGGTGCTTCGCACCTCGGTAAACTACCTTGCCGCTCGGCTGAAATAGAGTACTTTCCCGCTAGGTATGTAATATACTATTCCCTACTGTAAGGAAATCTTTTTTCCTTGCAGCAGATTCAGAACAAATTTATTAAAGAACAACTCTCCAAGAAGTATGCCATTACAACATTTTCTGAGAAATAACTTGCATTTTTATTCTTACACTAGTCCATGAAGCGATTGTATGAATAGTTATATTTGTCTCTGGATTTTGTTGGCAATAAATCTAATTAAACATTATTCACTGCTTCCATCGGTTCTGGAGGGGTACCAGAAATAATTATTACAATCACAGAAAATACGAGAATAAACCAAAAATACTGCCAAAAATAAGCAAATGCGTCAAATTTGACAATTGAATATTTTTGTTTCTAGTTACAAAACCTGTATTTGGTGGCATCACGAATATTTGAGTCAAAATAATAATATGTGTATTTGAAAATTTTAATATGTTTAATTTAATATAATTTAAATGTTTGATTTTTGGAAAAATAGTATGTATAGGTACCTTCTAGGAAAAGCCACATTCCCGGACTCTGTATTGCCTTTGTCTCGGCTTGCGCCTCGACGGCAATCTTTACATCGTCCGGGAATGTTAAGCTTTTCCTACTAGGTACACAATGTACTATTTATATCTTGTTAAAAATCTTGGCACCAATCATAGCATTTTTAAAACTTCTAAATATATTTTTCTTTCTTTATATAGGATATTTATGTTGACCACAAAAGCCGGTTGTTTTGTGAATCTCATAGTCAGTCAAGTGAATATAACCTTGTTATTAATATAATTATACCATCCTGTAGCATATCATCATTCTAGCATATCCAATCAATGAACACCTATAAAGATAATAAATATTTAGGCATCTCACAAAATAAATAATGAATTGCATCTTTTTTTTTTTTTTTTTTTTTTTTTTTTTTTTTTTTTTTTTTTTTTTTTTTATTATCAGCATCAACCACTTTGGGTTATTAGCTGTACTGTCATTGATACATGGTTACTTAAATCTAATAGCATTTTGATTAGGTATTACATAAGTTCACATTTAGGAAACAATATAATAATTTACAAATTAAGAATGGGGTTTATAAAATGTTAACAGTGGTTATAGTTTGTTTAAAACATTAATGTCTTTCAAATAATTAAACAAATGCGTAAGCTTACAGTGTGATCCTAAGGCTGCTTTTATATTGAGAGGTATGGAGTGTTTTTGTCTTTCATTAAGATATTTAGGACACTCTATTAATATATGTGTTACATTGATGTCGCAATTACACAGGTCACAAATAGGGCGATTTGACTTGGAGATTAGGTAGCTGTGAGTAAGTCTGCTATGCCCTATGCGTAAACGATTTAGCTTCACAAACAGCTGGCGATTTAGGTCTATCTCACACCAAGGTTCAATTGAGGGCTTTATTGTGTGTAGAGATGATTGTGAAAGATTCCATTCGTTTTCCCATTTGTTTAACACTTTTTCTTTAAGGAATGGTTTGTAATCGGAAACAGGCACTAAGTTCACTAACACTGAAGACGCACTGTGTATTGCTTCTCTGGCATGGAAATCTGCTTTTTCGTTTCCTTGAAGTCCAATGTGTGATGGAACCCATATAAAGCTTACTTGCTGCATCGTGTTCTTCAGTAAATGTAATTGTTCTTTTATTAAAATACTTATAGGATTACTTGTATATAACTGTTCTATCGTATGTAATGCACTGAGAGAGTCGGTAATTATGACAGATTTTTGAATTTTTTGAGTACGAATGTGAATGAGGGCTTGCATAATTGAATATAGTTCTCCAGAGTAAATACTGCAAGTGGAAGATAATTTAAATTGTAATATATTGTTTGAATCTACAACTGCCGATCCCACACCATCAGCAGTCTTAGATGAATCTGTATAAATATAACAATGATCTGGGAAAGAAGCAAGTATGTTGAGAAAAGATTGATTAATTGTTGCATAAGGGGTATCAAGCTTATTGTATTTAGAAAGAGTTAGATCACATATTGCGGGAGGAAAGGTCCAGGGCGGAGGAGTTTGTAGTATCGGTTCGAAGATTTTAGTTTATTTCTGGAGCTGAATTTGTCGAACAATCACTATCTTGATAAGCGGGATCGTCTAGCATTTTTTCGATTTTGTTTATTAATTTAGTGCATTTGGTTTTCATGCTTTTTTCTGTAAAATATGGCTTAATTGTTGTTAACATGTAAATAAAATTGGGTATATCCGTTGTGTATGTTTGTAATAAACTAATGGGATCAGTCGAGCTAGTATAATTTTCAAAAAAGTCAAGTGTTTGTTCATATGTTAAGTTAAAATTATTTGACGTATCGTGAAATACTGTTTTTGTTGGCATCATTATTTCCTGAATTGATCTGGTAGATTCAGTTTGCTTTTTTTGTTTCTTTTTGGTTTGTGTTGGTACTTTAAATTCTTTATTTAATTCTTCAGTGGGAGATGGAGTAGTATTAATTTCCGAAATTGTTCTCTTATTGGTCGTTGACTGATCCTTAGATATACAATTAGTTTCCATAATTAATACGGGGGGCATTAAATTAGTATCTGTTTGTTGGTTAAGTGAAGGTTCGGCATTAGAATTACCGACTGGATGATTTGGTTCCATTTCTAGGGGTGATGGAATAGACTTGGGGGATTCTTGTGGTTGTTGTTGTATTGGTTGTTGTTGTATTGGTTGTTGTTGTTGTATTGGTTGTTGTTGTATTGGTTGTTGTTGCATTGGTTGTAGTTGTATTGGTTGTTGTTGTATTGGTTGTTGCGGTTGGTGTTGGATATGAGAGGAATCGTTTTGTTGATTATGATTTGAACAATTTGCTGCAATGTGACCTGTGTTCTTACAGATAAAACATGAAGGTTTATCTAAACTTAAATATATGCGATACGAAGTTTGATCATATGTCATTAAGAAAGAAGAGGGAAGGTCTATATCTGCAAGTGGTTGAATATAAGTTTGTCTTCTAAAACTGAGGACGTGTTGAAATTCTGGAAGTTGACTACCGATTCTAAGGAAGGTTAAAGGTGACATTAATTTAAGACCGAATTTGGTTAACTCATTCTCTATTAGAATATGTGGAATAGAAGGGCAAACACCCGATAGTAACAGTCTTTCGTTTGGAGTTATCAATTTTCGTGCTTTTAGATTTTCGCCTTTAATTGTTATTTCTGCTGGACCGGACATAAATTTTTCCACCAGGGATTCGCTGGAGAGATAAATACATATTCTGTTATTTGATAGCCTTGATGAAAATAAAATATTCCGTGGATGAACAACTTCACCAAGTGCTATTAAGTACTCTTCTATTTTAGTATCAGGTAGCGAATTAAATAAAATTGCTTGCAGCTTTGAAGGAAATTGAATTGAAGAAGCATTGTTAAGCACAGTTGAATATGAGGTTTTGTTTTGAGGTTGTTGATGATCTTCAGTCATGATTGTTGACAAATTAGTTAGGTCGGATCTGGTATCATTTGGTATACTCATTAGTAATTATGAACCAGTTTCAGAACCAGAACTAGTTCCGAGAACTGGCCTTTCGGCCGTCACTTAACCTTACAAACGGTATGCTTTGTAATGTTTTGAATAAATAAATAATAAAAACTCACTGGTTTATTCCGTAAGGTAACTGCACTATATACTATTACTTTTTGCTTATTTTCAAGTTTATTTGGATATAAACTACTTGAAAAAAGATGATTTTTTGGGACTGAAATGTAAACACAGTTTGTGTTACCATGTTCAGGACCGGACTCTCGAATTGCATCTTCCTATCAATTAAAAATGATATTTTTAAGCCTTCATTGCGAATGCTTGATATATTTATAACTGTTGTTCTTTTTCTTGTGGTTCCTACTCCTTTCGGAGGTAGGTTGGTTATCATTATGACTATCCGTACTTTATTTGCAGTGAAGTAAAGTATATAGGTCTACTGAGCTTCAGTTCTCAAAGATTTCTGTCAGAAAATCCTCCTTAGGCCAGCATTTTTCTTATCTTTGATCTTTCCTTGTATCGTAAGACTTAGCATTTCATACCTCGGGTAATATGGCAGAGGTATTCCAGTTTTTTCACTTTAATTATTTTACTGACTTTCTTTTTGTTATCGTCTCAGCACTTCAGCATTAGTACCTAACTTTTTTATTCAACGGTATTTTCAGCATCCGTCTATAGCACCACATTTTAAATGCTTCTAATTAATTTATTAGTTCTATCTTTAAGTCTAGCTTTCCAGGTTCATACAATAAATTGTACATCTAGATAAAACTTAACATTTTGACGATATTATTCTCAATTTTCTATTACGAACACGATTAGTAAGATTTTGCATCTTCACCAAAGCTTGCTTTGAAATTTCAATGCGTCTTCTTATTTCTTTACTTTGTTCATTGTTTTTATTCACTTTGTAATAATCATGAAGTTTATTTTCCTCACGTTCATTTCCAATCCGTACTGAATACTACTTTCATTTGCCCTGTTTGTTAAATATTGTAGTGCATATGGACTGTCAGCTCAAATTAATAATGGTGTCACATGTAAATCTTATACTGGTCATGATTTTTCCGTTTATTGCTATTCGCTGTGTGCAAACACTTGGAGCGGATACGATAAACGATCGTGCGCGAGTAGAGGAGAAATCAGTAATTTTCTTAACATATTTCTTAAATAGTTCATATTGTCAATTGAAAATGTCATATTGACACATTTCATACCCACTGTCATTGAAGGAAATGGGATTTCACAAATGCTGTGTTATAAATTGTAAAAATACAACAAAAAATTGTCAATTTATGTTCTATTCCTTTCCAACTTCTAAGCACAAATTTATATAAAGAGAAAAGTGGATTTCCATCATAATAAAGCAGAAGTAAGTAACTTTATGTACTTTATGCACTTTAGTCTAAAATGAATCCTGGTTAAAGTGTACTTTAGGTTGTCATTATGAAATCGGGCATTAAAGTTGCTCCACAATATTGATATGATATGCAATTATTAAAGTGAATTTAATTATTTGTATTTTACTTGTAATACTGCATTTTAATAATTTTTATTTCCTACATAAAATGTTTACCTTTTAATAACATCTTACTTTTTCTTCTTATTATTTTTTGGGCTATGCCCTTGACAATTAACCAGTAACCATGACTAATATATGTGGCCAATATAATTAAAAGTGCTAAACATGTTAAAAATTTTCTTTGAATGCAAAATTAACGAGAGATATATAAATCAATGATATTACAATTTACGACAAACACAAGTTCATTTTCCAATTAGAAGGGAATATCTAGTAAGTTATCATAAAATGGAAATATTTAAATTACTCATTCATAAACTACTTGAAAGTAACAAATATAGTCATTTAAGTGAAATAGGTATAAATATAACAAAACTTATAATTTATGGTAAAAATAAAATAAAAATCTGTGGCTAACGGACCCGCATCCAAGTCATTTTTTCACACACACACACACACATAAACATGTTACTGATTTTTTATGACACTAGGTGTCGCTCTTCCGAACTTGCACGGTCCCAATACCGTATTCTTCCTTTATTCATCATCATAATTAACCCGTACGCGCCCACTGCTGGACATAGGTCTCCCTCAGCTCTTTCCATTTATCTCTATTTTGTGCGGCTTGCATCCAGTTACCGATAACATGCTTTAACTCATCGGCCCATCTGGTTAGTGGGCGTTCTCTGCTCCGTAGTGCTTCTTCTCGCGGCCTCCACTCGACAATGCGTTTTGTCCATCGGTTGTCTGGCAATCTGGCGACGTGTCCTAAACAATTCCACTTAAGCGACGCGATTTTTTCGACAGCGTCTGTTGTTTTTGTTCTACGGCGTATTTCTTCGTTTGGGATTCGGTCTCTCAGGGAGACACCCAACATCTGGTGCTCCATAGCCCTCTGAGTTACGCGAATCTTGTTCACTACCTTTGTTGTTAGTGTTAATGTTTCGGCTCCATAAGTGAGTACAGGCAACATACACTGGTCAAAGATTTTCCTTTTAAGGCATATGGGCAAGTCCGATTTAAATACATAGTTCAGTTTACCAAACGCTGCCCAGGCTAATCCTATGCGACGTGGGAGTTCGCACGTCTGGTTATATCGCCCCAACCGAATTTCATGTCCCAAGTTCTTATAAGATGCAGTCAGCTCAATATCCATTCCATCAACAACAATATTACGATGTAGCACCAGATTAGTCATTATTTGCGTCTTGTTGATGTTAATCTTTAGTCCGACCTCTAAGGAAGCGTAATATAATTTGTTCAACATTATTATTGCATCATCCATACGATCGACTATAAGGACGATGTCATCTGCGAATCGCAAATGTCTGAGCTTCTCTCCATTTATATTGATACCATATTCGTTTAGATCTGTCTTCTTAAATGTGTGTTCTAAAAGGGTTGTGAATAGCTTTGGTGAGATGGTGTCTCACTGGCGTACTCCTCGCGGTATACAGAATGTACTTGTTTGTTGTTCAGACAGTCTTACGCTAGCCGTTGCCTTTTGCTAGATATATTTGATCATATTAATGTAGCGATGGTCTATTCGGCATTCTGTCAATGCTTTTAACATTTTCTGCTGGCTTATGGTATCGAATGCTTTCTCGTAGTCCACGAATATCAGTGCCAATGGTTTGTTGTATTCCGCAGACTTCTCTATTAGGTTTTTTATTACCAGTAAGTGGACGTTAGTGCTATATCCAGAAATTAAATATCAGAAATTAAATCTAGAAAGGCACCCGGCTCCGATAAAATACATCCAGAATTTTTATTCCATTGTGGCAAATATGCTAGGAAATGGCTGGCTGATTTCTACACAGATATATTAAAATCAGGAGAAATCCCCCACTTCCTTAAAAAGGCCTCCATTATAGCCATATTGAAACTAGGAAAAGTAAATGATCAACCCCAAAACTACCGACCGATTGCACTGCTGAGCTGTGTCTATAAACTGTTGGAACGCTTAATCCACAACAGAATTAGTAACACCATATTGGGGGTGATACCTATTGAGCAAGCAGGGTTCAGACCTAACCGCAGCTGCACAGATCAGATCCAATCCCTAACAACACATATCGAAGCAGGTTTTCAAAGAAAGCAAAAAACATCCGTTGCTTTCATTGACCTATCAGCTGCATACGACACCGTCTGGAGACAAGGACTAATCTGCAAACTGATCCGTGCCATCCCGTACCAAAAGGTAAACAAACTCATTGATAGCATGCTCACCGACAGACCTTTTCACGTCACAATGGGCAACTTAAGAAGTGTCCAAATGAAGCTCAGCAATGGATTGCCACAGGGATCTGTTTTGGCACCCTTACTCTTTAATTTATACATCGCGGACCTACCTAGGACAACTTCGCAGAAATTTGGGTACACTGACGATTGGGCCATTGCAGCAAGACATAATAACATGAATGTTACAGAAACAATACTGGCGGATGACCTTGCTGTTATGGGTGAATATTTTCGCAAATGGAGGCTACGGCCCAATGCAACGAAAACTGAAGTGTGCTGTTTCCATCTGAATAATGCCCAAGCCAACAAAAAACTCTCCGTTCACTTTGAAAACAGACTACTCACTCATAACTCAACACCAAAATATCTTGGAGTGACTCTTGATAGAACCTTAAGTTTTAAGGAACACCTACAAAGAACGGCAGAAAAACTGAAGACGCGAAATAATATAATCCAAAAGCTATGTGGCACCACATGGGGGTCCTCAGCCTCCGTACTCAGATCATTCGCTCTCGGACTCGTCTACTCGGCGGCTGAATATGCTTCGCCGGTATGGCTCATTAGCAAACACACGAAGATCATTGACACCCAATTAAACCAGACAATGCGAATGATCTCAGGTACAATTCGACCAACACCGAACTATTGGCTTCCCATTCTGAGTCACATTCCACCGCCTAAACTAAGAAGAGGTCATTCTCTTCTCAGAGAATATCGAAAAATCGAGGTTAACCATCAACTACCCATCCACCATGATAAGCTTGATATCGAAATGCACAGACTGCGCTCCAGATATCCCCCATTGTTAAGGGCTACCTCCCTACATCAGGAACATTTCGACCTCACCAACGCTTGGAGAAGACAATGGAAAAGTGACTCACCACAGGAATCACACCAAATGGCCTGTATCGATCAGAAACCGCCAGGCTTTGAACTGCCCCGCAATACATGGACGGCGCTGAACAGAATAAGAGCAGGTACCGGTAGATGTTCTGACAGCTTGCATAGATGGGGAAAGGCCCTTACTCCTGAGTGTGACTGTGGTGCGCAACGGCAGACCGTCCGCCACATTATTGAGGAATGCCCCCGAAGGCGGTACCCTGGAGTTTTCGATGAGTTCCTGAATGCGACCGAAAATGTTTTACAGTATATTAATACATTAGATGTTCGTTTGTGATACTTCATGTAATGTTTTATATACTTTTTTTAAATTATGTGTTCTTGTTATATCTATGCCATACGATAAATAAAATAGTGCTATATCCAGATCTAAATCCAGCTTGTTCTCTAGGCTGATAGAAGTCTAACTTAGCCTCCAGTCTTTTTTTGATAATTTTTGTGAAAAGTCTATATGTGTGATAGCAAACTGATAGGACGATAGTTTTTTAGATCTGTTATGTCACCTTTCTTGTGCAATAAAACAATGACTGCATTGTTCCATTGGGAAGGGGTTTTTCCTTGGTAGATGCATTCGGTGAAAAGTTTGGCCAAAGCCTGGATAATTTTCCTGGATATTCCGTCATCGCCACGGGATTTATTATTTTTCATCTCTGAAAGTGCCTTTTAAACTTCATGTGGTGTTACTTCTGGCATTAATTCTGATCCCCGGTTTGTGATTTTGGGCAGGGGCTTCCTTTATTAATGCTTCCTAAACAATAAATTCGCTAGAAAGAATGAATACCTACCAATGGAACCAACACTCACCTCTCGAACGCCTCTTTTACTGTCTGTGTTTTTTGTTTTATAGTTCTCAATTTTGACAGTCGCTTTTTGACTCCAATACTCAGGAATTATGACAACTGACAGCCACACCACTACTATCTGATCATACTTTTAGATTTGTGTCACGCTTAGTGTGCTCAAAGTGAAACACCATCGCATTTATGGGATTCGTGGCTCTGAAGGAAAAGTTTTGTCTAGGCGATGCACCAGGGAGCTGGAGAACTCCTGGAGACTTCTGGAGTTGGATTTTAGTTTTGGCACAGTATGGGCACGTGGAAATAAAATGGATACGAGGCTAAAAGAGATGGCCAAGAAGAGGGCTCAGAAATGAGTGGATGTTATGAATGAGTCCTTAATTAAAAATGTAGGGGATATGAGAAGAGTGATTTTTTTTTTGTTATTGGTATGTTTATTCTGCGGTATCCCTATAGAGATAATAATTTCACCTTTACATAAGAATATGTACCTAGTTGGTAGGACAGCTTTTAGTACAAGTGGTTTCTATTTTATAAATCATCTGTGTACCATTTAAAATATCGATTTATATTCACCTCGTATTTTTGTATTAAATTGTAGTCAAAAATATGCACAATATAAAAAAGTATTTATAACTTTGTGAATCCTTTCTGGAAATTTTGTTATTGTTAAAACTACACTGACTCACCTAAGCTAAATATGTTTTTTTCTTAATTGACGTAGATAATCGTTTATTTCGTTTAAAGTTTTTTCTTGGATTAGATGCAAACGAAACTTCTTTAATTATAAGAAAAATCTGCATTAAAATTCATAGAATATATAGCTACACTAGCTTATTTTTACATTAATAATAATACAAACTTTTTACTTCCACGATTAAAAATCTTTTTTCTTCCACGATTAAAAATCTTTTCCGCAAATCGCCAGGAAATTTTGACATTCCTGTCAAAATTTCTTGAAGAAAAAGTCAGGACTTCCTTACTGTAAGAAAATGTCATTTCCTTACTGTAAGGAAATGATATTTCCGTACAGTTGTTAGTGTTCTACATAAATGATAGAAAACACATTGCTTATAAGGAATTAATTTATATTTATAGAATAATTGGCCCATAATATTGAAGATTTCATCTTTAAACAAAGGTCTAGGAAGTATGCCATTACAACATTTTCTGAGAAAGAACTCGTACTTTTACTCATGCGATAATCCATAAAACGTCTGTATGCATTTTCGTACTTTTCTCTTGATTTCTTTGGCAATAATTCTAATGAAGCAGTATTCACTGCCTCAACCAGCTCTGGAGGAGTCCCAGGAATGGAAATTTCATCATCACTTATCATTTTACTTTCGAGAACACCAGCAATTAAATTTATAAGCGTCAAGTTTGACAATTCAACCTCAACACGTTTCCATAGTAACCCAAGTAATTTTATTAGGAATTTCAAAGCACCATTTATTTGGGAATAAAATTATCGCGTTTTTTTTAAATCAATCAATATCTGTCGAATTTTAAACGATTTGTGGAAAAATAGTATGTTTACCTCGTAGGAAAAGCCACATTCCTGGACTCTGTGTTGCTAAGTCTCGGCTTGCGCCTCGACTTAGCAATCTTCACAGTCGTCCAGGAATGTTAAGCTTTTCCTACCCGGTAAACAATGTACTATTTTTCTACAACCGTGTTAAAAATGCAATTTTTAGCACTCCATACGAGCGTTAAAAATGCTACTTTAAGGCACTAGTGCTTTAAAAATTTTAAGGCACTGCAGTTCGTATTGACCGTATAGGCAATTTTGATGTAATGTCAAAAAAATATAAAAATGGAATGTCAGTCAAGTTCAAGTAAAAGTTTTTGTAGATATTGTCCTGTAATTACGTTTGTAGAAAAAATATTGTATGATATGCATGTTAAAAAGTACATTTTTAAGGCACTCATGTGAATTGCAGAACTCGTTATCGCTCATTCTGCAAACTTTCACATGCGTGCCTTAAACGTCTACTTTTAACACTTATATCACAAATAAATAGTAAGAATACATATACAAAATACACATACAAAAATGTGGATTAGTGCAATCAGTGAGGATATTTGGCTCCGAATTCCATCCTACTGCATCAATTTACTTGATATTCTCCTTTTCATGAACATTTTTCAGTGCGTCACAAATTATAGAAAAAAAGGTAAGTCCGTGATAATACACATTTACGACATTTATTCTAACGTGACATTTTAGTTAAATCTGACAGTTGTCAAATTTTATTTTCAATTTGGAATAAAACCAAATCAATTGTGTCTATTGCATTTATAAAATGGTATTTTCTTTCATTTGTATAGTCTTATAAATTGTACAGATTATATTGATAATATTATTATTTTATTTAATAAATAATTCTTTTTTGATTATGGCGCCATCTATCGACAACTAGAATAATCACCGAACTAGAATAATTACCGAAGTATTCCCAGACGTGCCTTTTTTTCTGTCACATACAATTTAATGCGTTAGAGAGAAATCGAAAAACTGTGACGCACTGAAAGATGATCATGAGAAAAAGAATATTTTCACAATAAGTAGGAAATAGCTCAAGAAACAAAGTCTACATTATATCCTATGGCGCTTTTATCTTGTGGGTGGTTCCCACCCATTCTCGGGGGTGGAAAATTTTTTGGTCAAAATAACCACGGAAGTGACTTAGATATTACTTTTGAGTTATTCGTGGTTGAAAATTTGCCATTTTCATTGGAAAATGACACCTTTTCGGACGGTTTTTTTTTCAAATACCCTAAAAATTATGTATCTAACGAAAAAAACTCTATAAAAAATTTTTGTAGCTTATGAAAATCAAAGAGATTCATTTCTTCATGAATCTTCTAGTTATAATACAAAAAAAGATATGGTATGTGAAAAGGTATTTTTTTGGTGCATACTAAAATCGGTGTATTCAGCTTAAAATAACAGAGAAATGGTCGATTTTAGGGGTATAATGCTACAAATACCTTTTGTAGTTCTAAAAAAGACCTTTAAAACAAGTACATTGCCATTTTAAATGTAAAACTGAGATATGGTGCAAAAAAATTGATGACCAATGCATTTTAAAGAAAAAATAAGAGTAGGGATAGTTAACCCCTTATCCACCAGAATTTAAAT
Source organism: Diabrotica virgifera virgifera (assembly GCF_917563875.1). Taxonomy (NCBI): domain Eukaryota; kingdom Metazoa; phylum Arthropoda; class Insecta; order Coleoptera; family Chrysomelidae; genus Diabrotica; species Diabrotica virgifera. Next base: position 180,247,310 of record NC_065448.1, on the reverse strand, counting down.
GCATCGTTTTCCTTCTACAGATCAAATTATAAGATCAAATTATAGAGCGCATTTTCTTAAAAACCTTCCTGTTTCTGCATGTAAATCTAAAATGATAAGAGAAAACAAAAAAGGTACAGTACAAGAATGTAGGGTTTTTTTCTAAGAAGAAGTGGTCTTAAAAAAAGTACCATTACGTTTTTTTAGTAAAAACATTTTACAGTAATACTAACTTTGCTAAAAAAAATTAAATATTGGCGTTACGAATTGTGCTGTTACGAGTATGTATATTTACAAACTGTCGCCGTTACGAAGTGTCACCGTTACGAACTGTCGCTGTTACGAATTGTCCGTTACCATTTGCCGGGTTACAAACTGGCGCGTTACGCGATGTCATGGAACCGTATTTTATACAACCACGGGTAGTTAAAGTCAATGAAGCACATTACATAAAAAATTTGAGAAATACTCAAAGGAGTCAGTAGAAGACATAAAAAACATGTCCTGAGTTAACAAAATCATTTAAACTTCCGCTACAACAATTAAATGGAGTACAGTGTAATCTACTAGTCTTTTTAGAACTGACACCCTTAAAGTAAAAGTTTATAAACTAAGTTGTTATCAATCGAAGTAGCACAGAAAACGACAATAAATATCGTTCCCATGCCACCAGATTGACAAAAGGTGGAATACTTTTTTGGTTACACCTCCTGAGATTTTCAAAATTTATAAATCAAACAGGATGCTGAGGAAGTTAAGATGAGAGAATTTTAAATAATTCACAACTCATTTGCTCAGCGTGGTAAAAGTTCCAACAAGAAAAATTCCTTAATACTCCTACAAAAGAGTAAATTAATTAAAAATGTATAAACATTTTCAATTTCTTTGCAACACGAAAATGGAGCAGCTGCATAATACTCTGGTTAAATCGGAGAGTACAGGAAGAGTCTATACCGGTTTCGGGGGTCTTTTCCCCCTCATCAGTAGTCCCATATCCTCTTCTCTCCGATTTCTCCACGTATCATACTTAGGGCCTTTCATTTACTCTTTTGTAGGAGTATTAAGGAATCTTTCTTGTTGGAACTTTTACCACGCTGAGCAGATGAGTTGTGAATTATTTAAAATTCTCTCATCTTAATTTCCTCGCCATCCTGTTTGATTTATAAATTTTGAAAATGTCAGGAGGTGTAACCAAAGAAAGTATTCCACCTTTTGTCAATCTGGTGGTATGGGAACGATATTTATTGTCGTTTTCTGTGCTACTTTGATTGATAACTTACTTTGTTTTTCGGTAGTTGTCTCTAGTTCATCCGTGACATTTTTTCTTTGCAATTCGGAAAGGCCCAAAGTATGATACGTGGAGAAATCGGAGAGAAGAGGATATGGGATTACTGATGAGGAGAAAAGACCTCCGAAACCGGTATATACTCTTCCCGCACTCTCCGATTTAACCAGAGTATTATGCAGCTGCTGCATTTTCGTGTTGCAAAGAAATTGAAAATGTTTATACATTTTTAAAAATTTATACTCTAAAACGCGAAAATTTATCCAAAATACCAACTACGGTTTTTAAAATTTCAGACATTTACGTAACTATCATGTATTCAAGGTTAATGCATTTGTATATAAATTTTACTTTATTAGTATAATTTACTGAAGAAGAGTTGTTTTTAAAGATTACTTTGGCCATTACTTAACTTGACCAATATTAAGAGGATTAGTCATTCTATTTTCAAAACAATCTGCGTTTAGTATTAGAAATGAACACTCAATGCCGTTTGCAAGTTAATACATACTAGCAAATTATTCCACACGCAATAACAGAAATCAGCATAATATAGATTTAAATATTATTTGTTTAGTACTCATTCCTTGCAATAAACGACCGATCTACTAAAAACTCCATATCCCATGAAACTCCTACTACATTGATTATTATGGACAATATTTTATAACAATAGCATTTACTCAAAAAATAAAATTGATCAAATAAATTTTATCCACCAAAAGAAAGCTAAGGCAAAGTGTTTTGTTTTTGAGAAAAAAGAATTCAACGCTGTCAAGAATATAATACCGACCAGGGTGGGTCGAAAAAAATAATGTTTCATTTTTTAATCGCTATACCGCGGAAAACTTGCCTTTGGGGTATATAAGGAAAATGCAAAATAAAATAAAGTTATATATTATTGAAAACCCAGCTAGCGCATCATTCTTAAAACTAAGTTTTTTTCAGAAATCAAGGCATTTTTCAATTATTTTTACAATCTTTAGCCAATAATATTTGAACGTACTATAGTAAAAACTGTTTAGTTAATAGTTTAACAAATAGGAAAGAACTCTTTTAATTTGTGGTAGCGCAAAATACCAAATTTTTTTTAATTCACATATTATTAGCACCTTAAAAGAAGGTGTGGTCTAGTATCTTGTGTTGGGTGTTAATAGCACAATCCATTTTTTGTTCTTTTACTTTACACCCCATTTAATTGGAATATAATTATTATAGTGTGTTTAAAGTTATAAAGGATATAAATAAAACAACTTATAATTTTAATAGCATGTTTAATTGAAGCAAAAAAAAACAAATTGTAGCCAAACAATGTCAACAAATTAAATGAAATGTTGAGTTTAGAAAGAGTCTTTTACTCACTATTTCTAAGTGGGTACGTTAAAGCTGCGCTTGCTGTCAAACTTTGGCATATAAGCTCTGGATGCTACAGCAGATCTTATGAAACCATCTCGTTCTTAACCACTATGAGGAATAGTTAATCGTAATCTTTTGAGTAAAGATGAATAGTATCTTCTAGACTCTAGACATAAGTTGTGCGATAAAGTCAAGCCCTATCCGGAGAAATAGGAGTATTTCAAATTGACATGTTCGAATCTGACGAACACTTTTTGTTGATATCACTTATAAATTAACATTATTATTATTATTATTATGAAAATACTATTATATATTATCATTTAATTTTGTTTATAGTTATCATTTGAACTTTAGTATACTTTCCGAATCTCCAAACGATTTAAAAATATTTCTGTTTCAGGGCACAGTTAAACTAGGATAACTTTTGTGAACCTCGGTAAGTTTTTGCCTATTGAGGAGTTGTTGTACCTATATATTTTTTTTTCTACAACCGTGCTAAAAATGCAATTTTTAGCACTCCATACGTGCGTTAAAAATGCTACTTTAAGGCACTAGTGCTTTAAAATATTTTTAAAGCACTGCAGTTCGTATTGACCGTATAAACAATTTTGATGTAATGTCAAAAAAATTTAAAAATGGAATATCAGTCACGTTCAAGTAAAAGTTTTTGTAGATATTGTCCTGTAATTACGTTTGTAGAAAAAATATTGTATGATATGCGTATTAAAAAGTACATTTTTAAGGCACTCATGTGAATTGCAGAATTCGCTATCGCTCATTCTGCAAACTTTCACATGCGTGCCTGAAACGTGTACTTTTAACACTTATATCATAAATAACTATTAAATAAGATAAAAATATTGGATTTAAAGTCGTTCGTTGATGTCGTTTTAGATTTCAGAATTTTTTCACAAATGTATTTTTAGGTATTTTTTGTTTTTCGGAATTTTCAAAATTCTGCAATAAATGTCGCTAAACCTGCTGATATCTTTCTTAATAATTGACTTTTTATTTTTGTTGATGTGGCAAACATCGCAGTGATGAAAACAACACAACAAATTTTATTTGTATAATAATAGTCTCCCATTTTATATCGCTAACGCGGCTTTGGGATTATAGCAGGGTAGTCCGCTATTTCTAGTGTTACAAAATTGACTTTTCTATGATCTTTTGGACACTAATGTTTAGTTTTAGTTTACTTTATTTATTTTTAATAACTTACATCTAAACAAATAAAAAAGACACTGAATTTATATCCTTTATTTTACAAACTACGATATCTAATTTATTTATTACACTAAATCTAATAATTTATCTAATTACAAATTCAAAAATATACCGCGCCCGTTACATATCAAAGTACACCGACGTTTTCAAAGTCACAACTGAACTGCTAATTACAAAAACCTACTATTTATACAACATTCAATGTTCTAGAAACAAATAACATCTCTAATAGTAGTTACAAGAAAGAATGTACTCCAAAAGTCGAGAAGGAATAGAACATCATAAATCATAAAAAAAGGTTACTTGTTAAACAACTCGGGTCTATTAGGACGGGAGCTGAAAACAGTCTGTGACATAATTATGTCACACTAGGCTAAGTCGACCTGGGGCCTATAGATGTTTTAAAAATGTCTAGATGTTCTCGCCAGCACTGAGATTCAATCGCCGGCCTACCTGCGTGGAAGTCAGACATCCTACCACCTGAGCTATCCGGGCCCTTACATTTCATTTGTCAGATATCAAGATCTTAGACACAGAAAACAATTATAGATAAAGATTATTTCTCGAAATTTACTGCGCCCCCAATTAGGAGCGAGATGTATGTCAAGAACAACAAAGTGCAAACGTTATAAAAGAATAATAAGCAATAAGAGTGACTACAAATCTTTGAAAGAAAAGAATTGAGAACCATATTATATGGCGGAGTTACTGAAACCAGGTCTTTGGAGAAGGTGTTATAATTCTCAGATATTTGGACGATGTGCAGAAAGATATAGGGGAGATTGAAGCAACGAGATGGCGAAGACAAACACTCGACAGAGAAGGATGGAAAAATGTTTTGAGGCAGACCTAGGATCACGAACCAAAAGGAGCAAAACCTAACAATAGAAGCGTCGATCCATTACCGATCCTATGGAAAGGAGAACTTCTTGAAAAAATGGAAAAGTGACATACCCGCCGATATTTTAAGAATCATAACATACGTTGCAGAATATTCATTTGGAACCTATTTTAGCCGTAAACATTTATTGGTAAACGAAGGTTTTTTTAAGTACTAAAAAACTAGTATTTTGTTTAGTATGCTTAGTATTTTGTTTACTTTCCATCAGTTCGTCTTAACATTTATCTAATATAATTTTTAAATCTTAAAAATTATCTCCTTATATATATTTTTTTCGTATGTATGCGGCTGTATTTTCGTTTTGCAACGAAATAGGGAACTTGCATAAATTTTTAAATTCGAAAAAAATGTTATAAATCACAACACAACATAATTTAAAACATGTATCAAAGATAAAAAAGTTTTGTTTGTCTTTCGTTTGGCCCCTAAAGACGATTAAAAATTCAAATTAAAACAGGTGGTCCAAAACGCTTCGTGACGTCACTTGCTTTTACATTTACATTTTTCCAATAAAGTAAACAGAATTTTTAATTTGACGTTATAAACGTCAGTAGAAAATACATTTATGTGACGTTACAAGTGTTTTTGATCGTTTGAACTATTCATAGAAAAATTCGTACTTTTACAAAATGGTTTTATTTTCAATAGTAAACCTTCGTTCCTTTCCTTCAAAAACAGTATAAAACTACAATTTTAACAAACTGGTATATATTATTACAATGACATACGATAAATGTCATTAGAATATAAATATTCTTGACTTATTCCACGACGATGAGCTTGCCAAATGCCCAAGTAGGTGGAGGCAAATAAACTAAAGAAGGAGAAGAAGAATATACCTAAATATAAGGTTGTATCTAGGTATACGTTACCGTGTACGCAAATAAAAAAGTTAGAGTGTCAGTGATTTCTAATTTTTTATTTGTTTAGTGTTTGTTTTTAAATTAACTACGGAGTGTGGACAATTATTTAGTTCTTTTAATGAGTTTAAGAACATTTTAAAACAGTACGAAAAGATAAGAGACTATAAATTAATATATATTTTTTTTAGTTATAAATGAAATAGTATGTATTACCGTAAAAGATTAAAATAAAAAGAAGACCTAAAGCTTTCACAATAATAATTAACTTGTTCTGAAGCTATTATCCTTGTGGCATTTTTGTAATCAACTATTCTAAATGGGAACTAAGCCACAATTTAACCAAAAAATGATTTTATTAACGTTTCGACGTCTAAATCGGACGTCGTTTTCAAAATACAAAATATTATTAAATTAAACAAAAATGGTGTTGCTTAGTAAAAAATTTGTCTAATAATTTATTTAATCTGACTAATTTTTGTATTTTGACAATGACATCCGATTTGGACACGTCGAAACGTTAATAAAATCATTTTTTTAGTTAAATTGTGGCTTATTTCCCATTTAGAATAGTTGATTATAATAATTAACTTACGTATAAAAATTATTTTAGCAATATTTTGTACGTGTCATATCAACTAAATACATATATTTATCTTGCTAACCTAAATATATACTTTTATATATACATTGATTTATTACAATTAAGTTTGAAACATCTAAATAGTTCTGCTTCCCTTCCCTTAACAAGTATTTTTCTATCAAACAAACACTAAACATATCAAAATAGCATGTACCAAAATATACAGTCACTGCGCACGTTAAATAATGAAGTCACTGGCTTGATCAAGTTTAATTCGCGTGTACCTAACTTTTTTATTTGCGTACACGTTAGAGTGTACCTAGACACAGCGAAATATAACCATAATAATAACTAATGTAAAACTATGTGACGTCACGGGTCGTATGAACTATTTTATACCGCAGAAGACTTTAAATATGTATTTCTAAGTTATTACGAGTTTTTGAAGCGTGAAATTTTAGAAATCTCATTTTTAAACAAAACTAAACATTATTATGTAACAAAAATGTGCAAGTTCCCTATTGAAAATAGTTATTCATTTTTGATTTATATGTTTACTCTGATTGGAGTACGAAGGGAACCATTCTCGTTGGAACTTAAACGCGCTGACCAGATGGGATGTTAATTATAAATTGTAAAATTCCCTCATCTTCCTTAGTCTTAGCATCCGTTATGGCTTGCAAATTGTAGAAGCCTCAGAGGTGTAACCAGAGAAGGTTCCCATTGTTTTTCAGTCTGGTGGGATGTAGAGTAACATTATGTTGTTTTATATACCATTAGATTGAAAACTTAGTCTTTTGCTAGCAGTTGCCGCTAGGGCATCTATGTCATTTCGTTCTTTGCAATCCGTGACTGCACGCCGGGGTTTGTTTTGGTTGGATCAGAGAGGGCAGCATATGTGGCTCCTGATGAGAAACTAATAAGTTTCGAAACCGGTAGAGGTGCCTGCTACACTCTCTGATTGGAATAGAATATGATGCGGCTGTATTTTCCTTTTGCAACGAAATTGAAAATGGTTATTTATTTTTGATATTTTTTTTTTGTTAAAACTGTCCTGCATCCCGCGTACCAAATAAAAGTTTATTAATAGCAAGCTGAAAATTTGTTCATAGCTTAACGGTGTCAAGTCGGACAAATTTTGATGTATGGGAACACTGGAACAGGGGAAGCTTTAATTATTGTGAAACATGATAAACGTGTCATCCTTCCAAGTTTATGACTGTGAAAACTAGCAGGTTGTTTTTAAGTTTATTTAATAGCCAAAGTTATATAATATATGGAAAAATGTTTGTCCGACAAAAATGTTAGGCATTTTCACAAGTCCGACACGTAGAACATGTCAAATGACAGCAATTACGTTGGTGATAAGTATCAGTCTGATTCTTGCATAAGAGTTTAATAGACCGGTCTAGTTAGACTCAAAAATAGGAGTAAGGTTACAATAATTACCGTCAAGCTCAAAATTGGCAGGATTGTTTAAAATACCATCATAAATAAAATCTAAAAAGTCCTCATAAATCCGACCCGAGCTAAAAAATTTACGCGGGGTCAAAGGTGACCAAAAATGGTTTTTAGCGATTTTCAGCGAAACGGTAAGTTTTATCATAAAATTAGTTCTAACAAAAAATGTAGATTAGATAATTATCTATAAAAATATCTTAATACTTTTTGTCGTAAGAACCACCGTTTTTGAGATACAACGATACAAAAAGTTAAAAGAGTTCTAATCGTCATAATATGTATTAGTACACCACGCATATACATCACTGAGGCTGTAATACAAGTAAACATAATATTCTATGTAAATATGATAATGTTTCTACTATACAGCTTGCGGTCTACCGAGGGATGCAATGTATAAGCTGTATTATATTACAGTGCCAACAAAAAAATCTTTACAAAGTGAATGTAACGCGAAAATAATAAGAATTATTATTTCAATTTTACGGTATATTTCCAACAAAAATAGTACATTGATATGACAAACTATTAACTTATAATAATTCATCTTACTTATGCGTCTTATTCAATTTGTAAAGATGGGTTTTGTGGGAATAAACACGTTCTATCGGTACGTTTTCGGCTGATCTAATCACCCTACCTATTCTTTTCTCGGAAGGGTTTGAACATAATAATGAAAACCAACTTTCTAGGCAAAATGTTTATTGCTAAGTACTAATAAACATTTCAATATACAATAAACTTTATGCAAATTTAGTTTGTTTACTATCATGGAAATTACACCGTTATCTTCCTGGGTGGCGAAATCCTTCAGGTAGATGACACCCTCGAGGTATTAATAAGGTCTTGAGTACTACTCCGGAGTGAAAATACGTGTTAAACCTAGTTACTTGAATGTGCTGAAGTTTTTAAAAAAACTAATTCATCTCCACAAGAAGTTATTTCCAACGGCATTAGCTTTCTTCTCTCTATGTATGGAGCGCCTAAAAAAACAACGTGCTTAGATAAGTTTCGATATGTATGTTTCTTTAAAAATACTTGAAATAAACAACAAGTGCAATTATCTTGTCTTCCTCTAACCTCAGCGGCTGCTCATCAACATCTGTTTCGGGTATATTACCAAGTTCAAGTGTGGCTTGGTTATCAGCTAGATCCAAAAGACTGGTGATGGAAATTAGTCGACAGTTCGTTAGAACCAATTCAAACTTTACTCCCACCTGCGCCGGAAAAACTCCTGAACACAATTTTTTGCAACTGTAAAAAGGGATGTAGCGCTAAATGTGGTTGCAAAAAAGTTGGACTGTTTTGTTCTGTAGCATGCACTTATTGTCAAAATCGGTCATGCTCCAATGTTGAATCACCAACAATTGAGGATTCATTTGATTCTATCGTGGAGCCATGCGATGTGTCTTTATTGGGCAATTTACTTGCACCCAGGATGAACAAGAAGAAGAAGAACAAGAAGAACCAGAGAAAGAAGAAGAACTAGAAGGCGAAGAAGAAGACAAGGAGAAGAGGAAGCAGAAGTATTAGAAAATTATGAACCATTTGCTAAATTTCCCATTTTTTTAATTTATACCGCTTTTTATAACTTTTATCATTTTTAACCCTTGCCAATATCAATTGAGGACATTTCCGGACAAAGGGCACATAGCCAAAATGGTGGTTTTGAGAAAAACCCACGTTTATGAAGTTGTTTGTGTGATAATATTTTACATAATTTATATAACCTTAGCTACAGTTTTTTAAACTCCTTTAGTAGTATGTAATATATTTATGAATACAGTTAAATGTCTAAATATGAGTGCTATGTGCCCTTCTTCCGGAAATAGACTTTTTTGGTGCAAATTATTCTAACTTTCATTTATTTTGTGTGATTATAGGTTATTTTCTACAAACTGTACTGTGAGATCATGGGTAGAACAAATAAATATATTAACATCTTTTAGAATTACACAGCTATTCCTTTATTGATCATAACAAAGTACTATAAATCAACATCGGGCTATATTAGAAAACTTTTTTTATACAATTCAGATAGAAAATAACATTATAAATGTTCCAATATGTATACTATACTAAGGTCTATTAAAAAACAATACATTGATTTGAAATCTGAAAGGAAAAGATATTAAAGTAGCCTCATTTACTGTTTCTCGTTAAGCATACACTCAAGCCATTCAACACTATCTATGTCCAAATGTTTATACAAACTTCTCACATCCTTAATATTTGCCTCACTGACTTCTGGAAAAGGAACTGTCAGAGGTTGAACTTCTTCTAATTTTTCAATGCTCACTCTGTTCATATACTGGAAGGGAGTGAATGCTGGGTGGTAGTTTTTAGAAGTGAGGATTGTTCCATTTGGATTGAACATCATCACATACTTCATGATGGTAAATTTTTCATGAATAGAAACTGGAATTTTTTTGAAAAAAGGAGCCAAGGCTGTCTCCCAGTCTTTTATAATGGATCGGTCCATTAACATCTCGAAGTTGGAAGGGTTGGCTTCTAGCCAAGGTTTTGCAGTTCCAATCTTTTCTGTTTTAAAAGTGTGTGGTGTGTGGTGATAAAGGTGTGTTATTGTAACCTTACGAATTTTTGAAAGCCAAGAACAAAACTTAAGTAAAGTTGCATTCCTGTTTTGGCCACCTGTTGCGTCTGATAATAGAACTATATTTTTTACATCAGGAAACTTAACAAAATTTTGTTTAAACAGTGGAACAAAAATGACACAACAGAATTGGCATTCTTATTTGCCTGTGTTTCCATAAAACAATAGAAATAGGATGAATCATCTTTGTGATTGTGAATATTAAAAGCATATAGCCACAACATTCTTTTGTAAAACTGGCTGTTTACGTTGAGATTGGGGATAGGATAGTTTTGACCGTAGTCAAATTCTAAGACTACCAGAGTAGGATCTGTCTTTGACTGTTCAATGTAATGTTTCTTCCAGTACTGCCGTCTCTTTATTTTTCTTTTGTGTAGTTCGAACTCGACTCTACACTCGTCTAAGGGGTTTCGCTTCAGTTTCTTCACACTTTCAGAACAGAAATCACAAACATCTGTCTTAGGGGCCCTAAACCCATAGTTGAAATAAGATTTAAAAGTTCTAAAATAATGCACATAGGACATTTTAAGTTTCCGCCCAGTCTTGTCTTGATAATATTCTTGAAAACTTCTATAAAGGTCTTTCAGCCCAATTCTGGGTTTTCAAAATACAAAATGGATGTTTTCTCTGCACAATAATGGCTTTTGTCATGTGGAATAGATGATAAATGAGATCCCATAAAGTCAACGACATCCTCAGTCAGTTTATGAGGGCGATTTTTATGTAAGCCACGTTTCTCTTCAAAGTCTAAGCCCTCTAAGATTTTTTACTGAATAATTCTGACACGTTTCACTGAAATTTGAAATAATAATACAATAAACTTTTGGCACACTTTTAGTTGTAGACCATTGATATTAATGACATAAGACCACACATTTACACGAGGTTTCTTTTGGTGTGTCTTGACATTTGTGTTGTCAGATTTTTTCATGCAACTAGCCAAATGGGCATCTTGAAGTGATTTAGATTGACTATAAAAAGTATCGTAAAGTTGTAACTGACAGTCTGCATCGATATTACTACAGCAACTGTCCAAGCAACAACTACTTACAATACAAAACTCCTTTGCCATAACCTCAATCTGAGAACGATTGATGTATGATTCTCCTTTACACTTTCTCTTTTTAGAACACTCACGTTTCACACTTTCATTAAATTTTACGTTTCTTTTTAATAATACCAACACCTTCCATGACAGAAATGAATACTCTTATTAGTTACCTAAAGTAAAACGTAATCTTCAACTCAATAACAAAGCAGAGACCGTCAACAGTTTGTTGTCAACAGACACCACATGATATTGCCCAAAACAGGTGTACCAACTTGCATTCAAAAATCTCCCACACATTATAGAACAAAGATACAGGAATGAAACTTTGTCGAGTTACTCTTTGAAACATGGCCGTTCATTTAAAACGATTACCGGAAAAGGGGCACATAGGCCTATGTGCCCCTTGTCCGGAAACCTCCTCAATTATTCAATAGCTTCAAATTAAACAGAATCATAACAGATTCGTGGAATAGGCCTACTGGGAAAAACACGTAAAAAAACGCGCTAAGTACACTACCTCAAAGTTGGTGTGGAAACGAGTGCGTATATTATGACGATTACAACTTTTTGAATCGTTGTATCTCAATTAGGAAAAAAAGTAATAAGACATTTTTTATAGATAATTATCTAATATACATTTTTTGTTAGAACTAATTTTATGATAAAACTTACCGTTTCGCTGAAAATCGATAAAAACCATATTTGGTGACCTTTGACCCCGCGTAAATTTTTTTAGCTCGGGTCGGATTTATAAGGACTTTTTAGATTTAATTTATGATGGTATTTTGAACAATCGTGCCAATTTTCAGCTTGATGGTAATTTTTGTAACCTCGGATGTGTAAGTTGAGCGGAGTATAATGAAAGGGTAAAAAAATCATTTGAAAGATCTGTCCGACAAAATTCATGGGAAGTTTGTAGTTTGCTGTTTTGTAGTCAGCATTTTTATCTATATCTTACAGGTTTCGAACGTCGGACTACGAAAATGTCCCATGTATTTTGTCGGACAGAACTTCCAATTGTTTTTTATCCTTTCATTAAACTCTGATGGTAAAATCAGACTGGTAGTTATCACCTCCTGTCATTTGACATGTTCTACGTATCGGACCAGTTGAAATGTCCAACATCTTTGTCGGACAAACGTTTTTTCATATATCATTTTCATATATCACGTTGGTTATTGAATGAACTTAAAAAGAACCTACTAGTTTTCACAATCATAAACTTGCCATTATGACACGTTTATCACGTTGCACAATTAAAGCTTTCCCTTTTCCAGTGTCCCCATACATCAAAGTTTGCCCGACTAGATACCGTTAAACTATGAAGAAATTTTCAGCTTGCCATTAATAAACTTTTTTTTGGTATGTGAGATCTAGGACTATAATACCTAATTGAATTTTAAACTAATTATAGTTTTATTCTCAAAACCTACCAAACTTTTATTTACATTCATTTTAGTATCATTTTATGGGTTAACGTAAATGAACACTATGATTATAAATACATTGTGCAAGGTAATGCATAAGGTTACCATTAATTGCCTGAAATTAATGTTAATATAAACAAACATACTCCTATGTTATTTCTCTCATTTGTTCATATTAAACTAGCCTGAAACTTGTCAACGAAATCTGTTAATGGAACTAATGCTTTCACAATTTTAACAAAAATAAATTACTGGTACATAAATAAAATGTAAAATCACTAAAAAAGTTAAGAAATCACTGTAATACTCTTAGTTCAGTGTGTGGGTGAAAAAAAGGTGTTATAATTCAGGAATATCAGGACGATATCAGGTATACATAACTAAAACGTAACACCTAATTTTGTAAAAATATTTTTTTAATTCCGCTACATAGGATATTCATTTAAGAGAAAAAATTTTAGGGTCTAGTACTATTCGGCGCCGCCGGTTCGGCGCGGCCGGTTCGGCGCCGCCGATTCGGCGCCGGCCGGTTCGGCGCCGGCCGGTTCGGCGCCGGCCGGTTCGGCGCCGGCCGGTTCGGCGCCGGCCGGTTCGGCGCCGGCCGATTCGGCGTCGGCTGTTTTGGCGCCAGATTATACCTACGTTACTTTTTTAGAAATTTAAGAGGCTCTTGATTTATATCTATACCACACTAAAAAAATATATTAAATGTTATTTTTTCCAACTTTTGTAAATGTAAGCTATTTAATTGCACATAATTAATTAAAAAATTAATATATTATATATATTATATATTATACAGTACAATTTTCAAAGGAGGAAGACCTAACCCTTCGGTCCAAACCTAACTTTCGGGTATTATTTTACATCTTCTAAAATTAAAATGTCGAAAATTGTTCTCCTGACTCTACATTTTTTGTTAAAGAAAATTTCAGACTATCATACATTAACAACTATTTTTTTTCTCTCTCACTTTGCCAAAGTATCTGTCGCCGAATCAGCCGGCGCCGAATCGGCGGGCGCCGAATCGGCAGGCGCCGAAACGCCGACGCCGAATCGCTGGCGCCGAATCGCCGGCGCCGAAACGGGCCATCCCCAAAATTTTAAATAGAAAATTTTAGGAAATTAAAAACCTCCAATTTGCTCTCTAATGCATTAATTTTTGTTCGAGCTGAAAAATTCAGGAAAGTTAGATTTTGCACTTACGAACACAAATGTTCTGAGGCAAAAATTAATATTACTGCCAGGTTTTCCTTTGAAAGGAAAAACACAGACATTCGCCTTGAGGCGGACTTGTGCAGTAACCATGCATTAAGGTAACTGCATTTATTTTTTTTTAATTATCAAACCAAGCAAATAAATCATACTGAAAATATTGCTTATTATAAAAATCGTAAAAACATGTTTTTGTGGTTGAACTACATAAAGATAAATTGCGTTTTATACAATATGATTGGGTTTCGGATGTGCATTTTGAAAATTTGCATTGTTTTTTACCAGTATGATTCCGAAATACACACCAGTGGCCTATTTGATCGTAAAGGATGTCCTCCATCGGAAGATTATGCTATGGAAGTGGTTTTAGGTAAACAACTAGAAGGTTGGCCGATGGGTCGTTTGACTGGAGCCATGCCACACAAACAGAGCGATTCAGCTACTTGTGTTCTGAACATTAGCAACTCAAATTTTTCTAAAAGATGAAGTTTTCGATCCTAATAGCATTATTAATAATATTTAGAAAATATTAAAATATTACTAAAAGATTTTTAAATCGAAAACTTATTGGTCCATTTCCTTGGTAACACCTCCAAGGCTTCTAAACTTTGCAAGCCAAATGGATGCGAAAAACACAAGAGGGAATTCAAAAAACTTACAATTCACGACCCCGTCTGTTCAGCTGGTAAATTCCAACAGAAAATGAACCTAGTTACTCGAAGGAGTAAAAACCAATATAAAAATAAAATAAAAATTTTATTTTTAATTCAGTTGCAATGAGAAGGCAAAACAATCTTACTTTTCAATTAGAATACGGAGCGCAGTCCAGTCCCTTGAATCGCGATCTTCGGCTCTTATTGTGCGGATCAATTGGTATATGGAGAAGAAGCCTGCGTTCTTTCCGATGAGGCTCTAATAAGAGCCGAAAATCGCGATTCAAGGGACTGGACTGCGCTCCGTATTCTAATTAAAAAGTAAGATTGTTTTGCCTTCGCATTGCAACTGAATTAAAAATAAAAATTTTATTTTATTTTTATATTGGTCTTTACTCCTTCGAGTAACTAGGTCCATTTTCTGTTGGAATTTACCAGCTGAACAGACGGGGTCGTGAATTGTAAGTTTTTTGAATTCCCTCTTGTCTTCTTCGCTTCATCATCCATTTGGCTTGCAAATTTTAGAAGCCTTGGAGGTGTTACCAAGGAAATGGACCAATAAGTTTTCGATTTAAAAATCTTTTAGTAATATTTTAATATTTTCTAAATATTATTAATAATGCTATTAGGATCGAAAACTTCATCTTTTAATTGTCAGATGACGCTAGTCACCTAATATTTTCACTTCAGTTGCAATGGGTGGGAAAACCTCTCAGTGCGGATCAATTGGGATATGGAGAACAAGCCTACGTTCTTTCCGATGAAGCTCCAATAAGAGCCGAAAATCGCGATTCAAGGGACTGGACTGCGCTCCGTATTCTAATTGAAAAGTAAGATTGTTTTGCCTTCGCATTGCAACTGAATTAAAAATAAAATTTTTATTTTATTTTTAAATTGGTCTTTACTCCTTCAAGTAACTAGGTCCATTTTCTGTTGGAATTTACCAGCTGAACAGACGGGGTCGTGAATTGTAAGTTTTTTGAATTCCCTCTTGTCTTCTTCGCTTCATCATCCATTTGGCTTGCAAATTTTAGAAGCCTTGGAGGTGTTACCAAGGAAATGGACCAATAAGTTTTCGATTTAAAAATCTTTTAGTAATATTTTAATATTTTCTAAATATTATTAATAATGCTATTAGGATCGAAAACTTCATCTTTTAATTGTCAGATGACGCTAGTCACCTAATATTTTCACTTCAGTTGCAATGGGTGGGAAAACCTCTCAGTGCGGATCAATTGGGATATGGAGAACAAGCCTACGTTCTTTCCGATGAAGCTCCAATAAGAGCCGAAAATCGCGATTCAAGGGACTGGACTGCGCTCCGTATTCTAATTGAAAAGTAAGATTGTTTTGCCTTCGCATTGCAACTGAATTAAAAATAAAATTTTTATTTTATTTTTAAATTGGTCTTTACTCCTTCAAGTAACTAGGTCCATTTTCTGTTGGAATTTACCAGCTGAACAGACGGGGTCGTGAATTGTAAGTTTTTTGAATTCCCTCTTGTCTTCTTCGCTTCAGCATCCATTTGGCTTGCAAATTTTAGAAGCCTTGGAGGTGTTACCAAGGAAATGGACCAATAAGTTTTCGATTTAAAATTCTTTTAGTAATATTTTAATATTTTCTAAATATTATTAACAATGCTATTAGGATCGAAAACTTTACCTTTTAATTGCCAGATGACGCTAGTCACCTAATATCTTCACTTCAGTTGCAATGGGTGGGAAAATCTCTCAGTGCGGATCAATTGGGATATGTAGAACAAGCCTACGTTCTTTCCAATGAGGCTCCAATAGGTCCGAAAATCGCGATTCAAGGGACTGGACTGCGCTCCGTATTCTAATTGAAAAGTAAGATTGTTTTGCCTTCGCATTGCAACTGAATTAAAAATAAAATTTTTATTTTATTTTCAATTTTTTCTTTTTGTGCATGAATCCTATGATACAGTAGGTAAGCGTTGATAACCACCACATCTATGAGGTGGTAAAAATACGATTACTCCATTTTCTTGTCTTCATGTGAATGCGATACCGACCTAATAGTCCATTCATAAAACTAACACCTACCTATGCCGATTATATTCTTTGATGATCTGTGGGCAATCAATTTCATCGTAAACTCTTTTTTCTGTCCCAACGTCTAACGTTTTGGGACTTTACGCTATCATTTTTGGATGCAAATGGTTGCACGCCAACTTAAGTCGATCAGAATCATAGTCACTTTCAACATCTGTTGCTTCAGATTCTGCAGCAGGTATATCGTCCAACATCTCCCAGATTTATGCATCGGTCATTTTAGACAGTCTAAAACCCCGTTATACCAAATCTGAAAAGGTAAATGTTATACCACATCTCACAACGCATCAGTAATACCCCATAAAATAAATTTTTATTACGCCAGAATGCACAAGTCCGCCTACAGGCGGAGTATGGAAAATGGAACATAACAAAAATATCGAAATTGATTCAACTCAAATCAGATGAAAAATGTGTAATAGAGGTATTTAGCTACTCACCTATAATTTTTGCTGCTTCACTTAGCGTTCCACAAATAAATACTTGTTTTACTAAAAATGTGTATTCGGGCCAAATAATTTTTTCACCCAATACTACTAATTGTTCCCATATAACTAATAGTCCAGTAACCGAAGCTTTTCACCTCGCAATTTTTACAGAATGAATCGATTTGCTTCAAAATTTGAGAATAAGTAGTGGATAGTCTAAGGATCAAAATCAATATGATGTCGAAAGGCGCTTTTACCATGGGTGCGGTGGCCACCCCATCGCGGAGGTGGAAATTTTTTATTATATTTAGACTGCAAAAGTTGATAAAAACATTCATTCTAAGCAAAAAATGTTCTATACATTTTTTTGATCAAATTAATAGTTTTTGATTTATTCGCTATCGAAAGTGTTAGTTTTATATCTAAGAAATCAATGTTTTTCGGTATAGGTACTCATTTACAATTCACTCAATTTTTGTCGCAGAAAAAATTTTTTCAAACCAAGTTCTTGGAAATTAAATGGTCTACAGTTCCATATTGAATCATTTTTTCGTATCTCTGATGCTAACCTTTCTATTCTGAAGAAAACGGCATTTTTTACTAAACTACAAAAATTCGTTATTCGCTTTTAACTCCAGTTTTTTAAAAACTAATCATTCTAATCCAGTCAAACGTCCAGAATCTATTAATAATACATAAGTAAAGAAGAATGAATAAGGCCAATGACTAAAAACACCGCTAACTTACATTAGTATGCTTCCAATTGGATTTCTCTTTTTTTTTTCAAAAAAATATATTGATTTTTAACCGTAACTTTTTAATTTTTTATCTTAGAAAGTTTGGTGATAACGAATTTTATAGGTTTTTATGACATCTATAAGGCTAAATATTAAATATTTTTAAAATCCTCAGGCTCAAAAAGAGGCGACTTTGAAAAGGTTGGTAAAGGTGGTTTTTGCATGTTATTACAAGTTTTAATTATTGTCAATAAATCACTCAGTTTTTGCCGTAGGAAAAATTTTTGCAAACCATGTTCTTGGGAATTAAATAAACTACAATTTCACATTTAAACATTTTTTCGTATCTCTGATGCTAATCTTTCTATTCCGAAGAATAGGGTATTTTTTACCAAACTCCAAAAATTCGATATTCGTTTTGACTCCATTTTTTTAAAAACTAATCATTTTAAGCCGGTCAAACTTCTAGAACCTCTTAATAATACATAAATAAAGAAGTCCAAATAAGATGAATGACTAATTTTAATTAGGGTGGTGATTAGGGGTTTGCTTCCGATTACTTTTTCGCTGAAAAAAATAGGGACTGACATTCTTTTCATTATAAGCCATTTAATTTTTGAGCTAAAGACTTTTTTTATTTCTGGAGATAGATATTTTTTTAAATTTCAAATTAGTTTAAACAAGGTATCCTCGAAAAATGCATAATTTTTCCGTCGTTTGACTTTGAAACTAAAATATTTAGCATTTGACGAAGAAGAGCTAACATATAATAAAGTATAGCTCGATTACCTACTATTGGTCATAAAAAAAATTTAAAAAAAAACGGTTTTGTTGATTTTTTCAAAAGACACATTTTTGTTAAGCAAAGTTGTTTTGATAAAACGAAAACTTTTTGAGTTATTTGCATAAAACTGATTAAAACATTGATTTTTTCAATATAAAACTAACCTTTTCGATAGCAAATAAATCGAAAACTATTAATTTTGTCACAAAAATGTATAGAACGTTTTTTGTTTAGAATGAATGTTTTTACCAACTTTTGCGGTCAAAATATAATAAAAAATGTCCACCCCCGACATGGGGTGGCAACCATCCCCATGGTAAAAGCAACTTTCGGCATCATATAGATTTTGATCCTTGAACTATCCACTTTTTATTCTCAAATTTTCAAGTAAATCGATCCATTCTGTAAAAATTGCGAGGTTTTGTCATATTTTAAGCTTTATTACTTGGACTATAACCGCCTCAGCTACTCTGTGACCGATTTATGAAACTACGGACATAGCTATCATATAAAACAAGCCATCCACGAAACTGTTTTAAGTAGGTATGCAACCAGAATTTCGCCCGTTGATACCAATATGTCTTTGATCTAAGTCCGCCTTAAGGCGGTTGTATGCATTAGAGCAGAGGTTCCCAACCAGTGTGCCGCGGCATACTGGTGTGCCCTGAAGGCCCTGCAGGTGTGCCGCGAAATTTGATTATGCTCACTATCATTATAGAGATTATTTACCCAAGAGTGCCGTGGGTAAACCAATTTTTAAGTTAGTGTGCCTCAAGCTAAAAAAAGTTGGAAACCGCTGCATTAGAGGGTTAATTTCGTTAATCTTCTATCGAAAAACAGCCCGCGAAAGATCCAAAATAATTGTTTTTGCAGTTGTGTTATTTTTTAAATATTTTTTATTCTGTAATTAAAATGAAGATCTATAAATTCCAAACAAAAAAATGTAAAGCACGATCGGTTAATTTGTTGCTTATTTATTTCTAGGCATAAGTAGTAGGCCGTTATAGCCTAGGGCATTTTTATTAAACATAATCATAAGATTAACTAATTACAATTATTATTTTAAACAAAACTCTGACTATATACAAAATTCTTAACTGCTCTGAAGGACCAGATGAACAATATTCCTCCATTCACTTCTATTTTATGCTTTCCTTTTCCAGTCTTTCATCTTCACGTGTTTAACGTGGTTTACCTCTACTTCTGGGACCGATTAGTTTTCTGGTCATAACTAGTTTAGGCGTTCTGTTCACTGCCATTTAGAGCTTCACGATATTCGATAAAAATATCGATACTGTATTGATATCTTGTCGAAAATCAATACAATACCGATACAATACATACCTTAGCCACAGTTTTTTTGCTATTCGAAACAGTTAGTTCACTCTAGTTTTTATGCGGTTCCTGCGCTTGCAGAAACTCCTAGCAGACTGCGCAGTAGACTAGGAGGAAAATGTTGTTGTTGCAAGATTTAAAATATTCCGATAAAGAATATTCCAAAATTATAATAAAATAATTATGATTATCGATTTTTTTCAAAAAGCTGAAAATTAAATTCATAAATGGTAAAATCCTTTACGTACACACTTGTATAAAATTTGAAAAATAATATTTTCTGATTATTGATTGAATGTATTCAAACAATTAATCACAAGTAACTATCTAAATTGGTGACATTTGGCAACAGTGAGTAGATCTGGTTTATTTATGTATGTTTATTCCAAACATAACCTTATAAACAAACAGTTGTTTATTTAGAGTTATTTATTATTGTTTTCTCATATTTTGCAATTGTTAAGTTGGTTTACTTCGAATTTAATGTGCATTACTGTGGTATTTCTCCAGTTTTCTAAGAAGGTTGGTGATTTTGAATTGGGATTATGATGAATTTAACCCAAAGGCAATGTGTGTGTTTATTTATGTGGCAAAATTCCAGGCACCATAAAAATTTGAGTTTCTTCCTGTTGCCCATGGATGAAAATCGGTAAGAACGTAAATTCTATTTAATATCATTGACATCATTTTTGACGTGCTGTCGTTTTAGGTTTGCAGAATGAAAAGAAATTGTTCAATGTGATAAACTTTATATGAACAGTCCTCAGTGTTGTTACATTAACTTTTAAATATGCATCTTGAGGAGCAGGCCTTTGCAGAAATACTGAAAAGCGGGTTGCAAAACAACGCAAAATAAAATAAACGAAATATGTCTTGAGATTAAACATTCAAGTTGAAGGTGTGTTCTTTCTTAAACTGGAATGATAATTTTGTAATTCTGTAGGCACATCTATTGAGAAGTTACAACCAGTGGCAAAGTGCCTTAAGGGAATCTATGACATATATAATTGAAGGTATGAGTATATGTTTCAAATCGTTGGATGATTCTGAGAAAGTGTAAATTTTTTTCATGAATTTGGTACATAACCGTCTTTATCTAAACTCTAAAAATCATTGACATCTGTTTTGAAGAACCATGTTCCTAGAAACCATTGATAACAAATATAGACGGTTACCTCTGCATTCGTTGTATCATCTTACTACTCTATCCATAGTGAGTCTAATTTTTAAATCTATAATAATTGTTTACGTGCTGGTTTCATAAAGATGCTTCAAAAATCTATATGGGCCTTCTAGGCAGCACAGCCATGCCTTTAATAGTTTTTCCAATTATATTTTCAATATGCTTATTCTAGTTAAGATTGCGGGACAAAAAGACCACTAAATATTTGAGTTCATTTTTAGGTATCAGCATTGGCTCTACAGCCCATGGTGGGTCTTGGCCTGTTCCAGAATCAGCTTCCACTCTTTCCTATCCTTTGCTTGGCTTTCCAATTTCTCACTCGAGCATGAATTTTTGGTATATATGGGATTATATTGTGATAACGACCAGATCTATGAAAGAATAGTATGTTGTTAAAGAAGATTGTGGTGACACTATTCATGAATATCTGATAATATTGGTTAATGTGAATGGAGTCCAAAATGGGGTTTAGGCTGTTATATAAAAAACTAGGTCATTAGCATATGGAAGTAGGGCGACATTATCTGGTATTAAATGATGTGAATGAGGAGAATTAAACCTAAAAACTATTTATTCTGCTAATCAATATGAATTTAATATATTTTAATATAAAACATATGTTATTCTTTCTAGGGACACCTCCTCTGAAGGAATTACAATTATTTGCCAGTATGTCAAATGAATTTTCAACATCAGTCATACTTTCATGAATTTATTGATGAAAATAAAACTAGGTACATGATTTATTATTTACTTCCAAGGGATTCTAAGATACTATGTGTAAAAAGTCCAATATCATTGTATAACTAGACCAGATGTGTAGATAAACAATTGTGTAGATAAACAATGCCAATATGCAGTGATGAGCATGCTAATAACTGGCAAAATATGGGATATAACGCCAAAGATGGGAAACATGGGATGCATTCTGAAGTAAAAAGAGATGAAACTGAGAGAAATTATTGATATAAACATATAAATTAACATTGCATTACATAGTTTCCCACCTTTAGACGTATCAGATGAGTATGAGAACTGTCACTGTGCCAGGAGAATTTTATAAAATACTCCTGTCACAGAGATCTAAAGGTGGGAAACTATGTAATGTTATCGTCGGCTAAGAGTGTTAACCTGCTAACTCTATTTTTCACTGTGAGTGATATTGGGGTAGTTTCTAGGTCTGTGTACCTTCATACCATGTCCCACAAGCCCGCTGGTTCCACTGTAGTTTAGAGATAGCTATTTCTAAACTACATTGGTGTCGGCGGGTTTGTGTGGTGGTGTATGAAAATACACGGACCCAGAAACTAGCCCAATATCACCCAAAGTGAAAAATGGAGGTTAAAACTCTTATCCAAGGTTATGTTAATTTATTCGTTTATAACGATAAGTTCCACTTCTACCAGTTTCATCTCTTTTTATCTCACAAGTTAATATGTTTTCCATCTTTTGCGTTATTTTGCCGGTTATTAGTGTGAGTGCTCATTACTGTATATTTACGATTCTGTGATTTCTCAATATGATGCTGAGTAGGTATAGATCTGAGTAGGTATATAGTAGGTATATAGTAGGTATCTACAACCCTTTCAAAACAGAAATTTATAAGTTCATTTTATGTACCTATTAAACTTTATTTTAAGGATGAATTTGAAATGCTTGTAGGGAATATATCTGTAAAAAATAAAATTAGTATTGTAAAATTGAAATTCTCAAAATATAATTTATAATTCGAATGTATTATTATTTTTTTCCTCTATAGAAAAGTCCTCTTATTAGTTTTCTCATTAGCTCTTGACAAGACATCAGTACTTCGTTTTTTAGATTTCTCACAAGGATTCAGATCCGGAAGATCCTGCGTAGACGCCAGTACTTACTTAATTACTTATTCCTCTTCACTCCATGCGGAGCATAGGGCGTCAACTGTCTGCCTCCATTCTGTCTTATCCTTTGCACTGATCTTTATTTCTGTCCAGGTTTTCCCAATAGGGCTTTTCATTCACAGTCATTTGTTTCGAGCTTCTGTCATATGTTGTATAATCCGTGTATATTCATAGATATAACAGAATAGATTAGGCCAGTTCGAAAAATAGAGTAACGCAGAACAGTTTGGGTTGGTGGTCTATCTTTCTCTCTCTACTGGCGCTCAGCTTTCTCTCTCTAGCATATGATGGCTGCCGCCTCTGTGTAACTGTCGTTCCATTACTCCCACCTCTTGGTAGATACGCTCACACTCACACGACAGACAAAGATAGCTAGACCACCGTACTTGATATCAGCGTTACACCCCGATGCATTGAGTGGCATATGACTAGCCTGATCTATTGTTGACATATCTCTGTGTATATTAGTATTATACACAGATTATACAACATATGACAGCAGCTCGAAGCAAATGACAATCAATGAAAAGCCCTATAGCATTAATTTCTTTTCCACATTTCTACGGGTCTACCTGGTCTTCTCTTTCCATGTGGTGTATATTCTAGGGCTTGCCTCGCTATGTCTGTGTCAGGTCTCCTTAGTGTGTGCTCCATCCAACTCCATTTCCTTTTGCATATTATCTTAGATATACATAGGTTTCTGGTTAGTTCTTGTCCATAGCTCTTGGTTTGATATACGGTTTGGCCAGTAAATGTTAAGAATCTTCCTTAGGCATTTATTTATGAATACCTGCATCTGTCCAATACATTTTCTTGACACTTTCCAAGTTTCTGCTCCATATAGTAATACAGTCTTCACATTGCTGTTGAATAGTCTTTCGGTTTTAATTGTCATCTGATGTGAAGACCACATTTTCCTTAGCATATTGAATGCGTTTGTAGCGTAGACGCCAGTATTGTACTATTTATTTCCGTACTAAGACAAATCACAGAAAAGGCCATCGAGTACAATAAACCAGCATATCTATGTTTTACCTGACAAAGGCTTTCGATCGCATCCAAGTCGAAGACGTCTTACACTTACTGTATAGAAGATACATGCCAATCAATATTATACGAACCATCGAAAACATCTATTTCCATAATCGAATACAGGCAAAGATAAATGGAAAACTAACACAGTTTATACCAGTACAAAGCCTAGTCAGACAAGGGAACCCGTTAAGCCCACTGCTCTTTAATGTATCTAATAATGGACGAAATAATAGAAGCAGTATTTAAAGATCATGGTTACAGAATGGGGAACAAAAAACTCCAAATATTAGGTTATGCAAACGACGCCGCATTAATCGCCAAGACAGAAGACAATCTCCAGATTAACACACATCTTCAATACAACAGCCAAGAAATACAATATCAATATATGATAATATCAGCAGAAAAAACACATGTATGACATCTAAATACCCACTACGAGGTAAAATCGAAATTGATGGGAAAATATTAAAGCAGGAAGCAAGGTTTAGATATCTGGGAATAGATATACCCAGTTACGGAGATGTTGAAGAGGAAGTACTACAAGAAAGCTTAAAAGCAAGTAAAGCGCTGGGATCTCTTAATCTCTTCCAATCTGGAAGAACGAACACCTAAGACAAGACACAAAAGCAAGAATCTATAAAGCAGCATTTCGACCTATATTGACATACACGGCAGAAACAAGACCTGAAA
Organism: Diabrotica virgifera virgifera; assembly: GCF_917563875.1. Classification (NCBI taxonomy): domain Eukaryota; kingdom Metazoa; phylum Arthropoda; class Insecta; order Coleoptera; family Chrysomelidae; genus Diabrotica; species Diabrotica virgifera. The sequence continues at coordinate 180,222,548 of NC_065448.1, read as the reverse complement.
CATCTAAAACGAGACGACTACTAGAAACAACCGAGATGAAAATACTTAGACGAATATCAGGGAAAAGTCTATTGGATAGAGAGAGATGCGAAAACATAAGAAGATCATGCAATGTAGAAGACATACCTAAATGGATGAGTGACAAAACGGAAACTGGAGTGGAACGAACACATTAGTAGAATGGCAGAGGATAGGATAGTACGAATAGCACGAGATAAGTCACCAAATGGATGAAGAGGTATTTGCAGACTAAGAAAAAGATGGTGCGATAATTTAAACAATTTAGGAGGCTAATATTGAAGAAGAAACAGTCTTTAAAGCCTACCTACAAGAAGGAAGACTCCTCTTGCTACGGCGCGTCGAATAATATATCGCTTGTACTATCCCGGAGAATTTAAAACCGTATTTCCGATTGCATTTTTAAAACTGGAAGTCCTTTGCCAAATATCTCACCTTTAGTACCATCCTTGGATTATATAAGCTTTCATCCGACACCTCATTTGTCATTCTATCTGGTTTAATGACTGAGGAGTTGTGTTTACGGACAGACGGACGTATATAATTCAACGCTTTCACATTTTTTTCAAAACTGAGTGAAAACAATATTTCTTTAGAAATCCATAAATATATTCGCTAATAATGAAACTAATTTGCAGTGGTTATAGCCAACCTTCATTAGTGGAGTACCCACATAACAATGATGTTCGCATCATGTTCTAAGCATATCCTACCAACATTCGTCGAAGTATATCCTTTTTAGTAGTACAAGCATAGCATGTACCATAAAAAACATTCTAAATTTCATGTTCTTTGCATGTGCTTCGAAGAATATTCTTGCACCGAATATACTGAGCACATTCATGTACGTAGTATCTCGGAATGTTCGTAAAAGTTTATTCTTAGAATATACCTTAATCGAATATTCTTAGTATATGCGTAAGTATATGCAAAAGTATATGCTTAATACATACTTGTATATACTTTTAAAATATCTTAAAAAGAATATACTGTATGTACCTATAGGAAGAAGAATAATGTTAGCCTATAGATTATCAACTTCGCGTTAAGAATAATTAATAAAATTTAGGTATTTTGGTAGGTACTACTGAACTATCTAATTCATCATTTTTTTAAACCGTTTTAATTGTATGGTAAAAAAGTTTAAAACTTAATTCTATTGAAGAAAAATGAGAAATTCTCGTTTCGTTTTCAATTGAAATGAATACACCATTTTGATTTGAGATTATACCATAAAAATATTTTTACCTATAATTTTCGGGAATCCGGAAACGGCCATTCATTGTCATTCTGACCCTTGCATTGCATATTTTATACCTGCACAAGGGAAGGGGGTAGGTGACAAAAAGGCAAAATATGAAAACAGTTTCCAGTACAGTTAAGGCATTTATGTCTACGCTGTGAGTGAGGACGAAGCGACTGTATTTCTAGCTACAAGGACTAAAACATTTTAAGAACATAAAAAGCAGCTTGAAAATAATAAATTCATATTGGTACTTCAATATTTCCTAAATACCTAGTAAGTAAAAGTATGTATAATGTATATAGATACCTATAAATTTTAGTAATTTACATACATATTATATTATACAGGGTGTAACGAAAATACAGGTCATAAATTAAATCACATATTCTGAGACCAAAAATAGATCGAATGAACCTAATTTACCTTGGTACAAATATGCACATAAAAAAAATTACAGCCCTTTGAAGTTACAAAATAAAAATCGATTTTTTCGAATATATCGAAAACTATTAGAGATTTTTTGTTGAAAATGGACATGTGGCATTCTTATGACAGGAACATCTTAAAAAAGAATTATAGTGAAATTTGTGCACCCCATAAAAATTTTATGGGGGTTTTGTTCCCGTAAACCCCCCCAAACTTTTGTGTACGTTCCAATTAAATTATTATTGTGGTACCATTAGGTAAATTCAATATTTCTAAAACTTTTTTGCCTCTTAGTATTTTTTCGATAAGGCAGTTTTTATCGAGTTGCGTCTTCTTTTTTAATATGTTTACATAAAAATTTTATGGGGGATTTGTTCCTTTAAACCCCCCAAATGTTTGTGTATGTTCCAATTAAACTTTTAATGCGATACCATTAGTTAAACACAGTGTTTTTAAAACTTTTTTGCCTCTTTTGTATTTTTTTGAGAAGGTACTTTATATCGAGATATTACTTATTTTTTAATATGGTTCAAAATATACCTAAAAATGTAAATCATAAATAAATTTTCATATTATTACCAAGTCTCCATAATCGTACTTAGCCATATACAAATATGTAGTGGATTTGACAAATATTCAAAATATCTCGATAAAAACTGACTTTTCGAAAAAGTACTGAGAGGCAAAAAAGTTTTTGAAATATTGTGTTTAACTAATGGCACTACAATAATAATTAAATTGGAACGTACACAAAAGTTTGGGGGGGTTAAAGGAACAAAACCCCCATAAAATTTTTATGGGGTGTCCAAATTTCACTATAATTTTTTTTTAAGATACTACTACCATAAGAATGCCACATGTCTATTTTCAATAAAAGATCTGTAATAGTTTTCGATATATTGGAAAAAATCGATTTTAATTTTGTAACTTCAAAGGGCTGTAACTTTTTTTATGTGCACATTTGTACTAAGGTAAGTTAGGTTCAATCGAACTATTTTTGGTCCCAGAATATGTGATTAAATTTATGACCTGTATTTTTGTTACACCCTGTATATTTGGCTATTATATAATTATATAAGCAGCATTTGTATTTTGATGTGCACATAATAACTAAGGGCCGGTTGTTCGAACGCTAATCAACATTGATCACTATCAAATATTTAATTACTGTCACACCTGTCAATGTCAACTTTGGTTGGGTTGCCGAAAACATAATTATTGATGACAATTATGAAATTAGTTAATCAATTATGTTAATAATTGTTATGTTAATTGACTAACTAATCTCATAATTATAATTAACTATGTTTTCAGCAACCCAACCAAAGTTGACATTGACAGTTGTGACAATAATTAAATATTTGATAGTGATCAATGTTGATTAGCGTTCGAACAACCGGCCCTAAATATATTACTTATATTTTATATATAGGCTACTTACCCATATAATATTTATTATACATAGGTACCTATATAACTAACTAAAGTTTATACATTTTATACTTACTTTTTACGTAATATTGTAGAATGTAATAATACATTCTCATATGCAATTAGAATATGTAAATATAATATATTAGTAGAACCTAGGATGAGATTGGGTGATGTTGAAAACATACTTCTGAGAAATATAGCACATCCTTGGAATATTCTTCCCATATACTAAAAATATGTGCGATAGTACATTCTAAGTATATACATAGAAGGTATATAGCACTTCCTTGGAATATTCTTCCCATATACTAAAAATATGTGCCCTAGTACATTCTAAGTATGTAACTAGAAGGTATATAGCATTTCCTTGGAATATTCTTCCCATATACTAAAAATATGTGCGATAGTACATTCTAAGTATATAAATAGAAGGTTTATAGCACCTCCTTAGAATCTTCTAAAAAGTATGTTCTTGGTATATACTGAAAAGAAGTGCGGTAGTACATTCTAAGTATATACATAGAACGTTTAAGTACTGTAATGTAGTATATACTCAGTATATGCTCTGCACATTCGCAATGGTAATTACGCATATTCTAAGTATATACTTTTTCTGAAAAGTATGTTCTATGAATCTACTAAGAACATGAAATTGTTATGTGGGTAGGCATTAGAAGAAGAAGACCAATGAAGATAAAGTAGAGCCCATTGTTAGACTAAAATTTTGTTTATATAGAAAAAATTATTTAGTTGAAAATCGTAGGTACATAAGGTGCGTTCGCGGGTACAGTTGACAAATTGTCGCCGACAATTTCTAACCTCATTTAATATAAATAATATCGTTAATAGATAAATAAACAAGGTATATTTACTTTTAATTAATATTAATAACTAATTATTAAATTATAATAGGTAAATATACCTTGTATATTTATCTATTAACGATATTATTTATATAATTTTAAAGTGCGCATGCGTTTTGCTGCTAATTTGTCGCCGACAGGCACCCGCGAACGCACTTATTATCTCAATGAATCCATTAAAGCTGATACATTTAGTCTTCAGAACAACAGTAATAATTATTTATGAAACTATCGATAAATTGTCAAGAGCTTCGTAAACGTTAATTGTAGAAAAGTATTCCTTATTTCGAAAAATCTATTTCAAATTTGTCCTATTTATTTTCGAGCAGTGTATCAAAAATAATGTTGAGCAGTATAACACACGCTGTTATGCGCTTGCGTCCGGCTGCAAGGTCTCGATGCGCAGTGGGAAAAATGGAACATTTTTTCATAACGTACTTCACGGCAAGTGACTATACTGATTGTTGTATAAACCTATATACTGTGCCTTAGCAGTATTAATGTCGATACGATACTCATTATCTGAAATCAATACAATACTCTTGTATTGTCGATTCTCTTGCCTGAATATTATTGAAAATATCGATATCCAGAAAAAAAAAATAAAACGCTACAGTTGTTTGGTTATATTTTGTGAAATAGGTATTTAGATCATAATTATTTACATAAAAGTATAAGTGATCTGCAACCCAAGCATCAGCGGTTATAATATTATGCACTTGAGTGCCTAAACTTAAAACTCTTGAGAGTGAGTAAATCACATCATCTTTGATTACACTGTTTATATCATGTGGCATTTGTGGCAATATTATGGAAGTGAGTAATGATGACGCAAAAGTAGTTTTTAACAAATACTGAATTACGATTTATTCCGATAAATTATCCATAGAACTGTTAAAAAACATTTATTTTATTTGATTAAAGTAGATTACTTACACCAGAATGTTTAAATCTCCATTTTTTTTCATAAAAAAGGGTGGATTTCACCCCTAAAATGCAAAGAGCGCAAGTTGACACCATATCACTTTTATTTCTTGAGGTATCCTCTAACTACTCACCAATTTTCATGGGAATCAACGAAGGTTCAACGAAATCGGAGGTGAAATTCTTCGGTGATTGCACTTTCAGAAATATAAAAAAATAATTTTAAAACAGGGGTGGAGTTCACCCCTAAAATGCAAAAATCGCAAATTGGCACTATGTCACCTTTGTTCCTTAAGGTATCCTCTAACCTCCCACCAATTTTCAAAAAAATCTATGGAGGTTCAGCGAAGCTCAAATCCACCCTCTGTGACTGCAGTATGTATATTTTAAGATCTTATAAAGATAGTGATAAACGAATAAATAATGGTTTTATTAATTTAATGTCCTCTTATGTCCAATTGCAATAAATGCCCATTTTTAAATTTTGCAGGAGCTGTTTTGCAATAAAAAATTAACGAAATTAAACCAGCCGTAGCTCAAATTGTAGGTTCTTTAATTCCGTATATCTTTTTGTTTGAAAGTTTTTCTCTAAAATGAATATCCTAAGCTGCAGAATTAAAGATATCTAAAAATTGAAAATTTTACAACAAAAAACGTTATAAATGAATCTTCTTCTTCTTAACGAGCCCTATCAAGTCACCTTGACGTTGGCGATTTACATGGCGAAACTGTCCCTGTCTCGAGCTATTCTAAATAGTTGCTCTGCTTTCTTTATGCCTGTCCACTCCTTGATATTCTTCAAAAAAGAGACCTGTTTCCTACCAAATCCCCGCGTCCTTCGATTTTACCCATCATAATAAGTTAAAGAATATTATATCGGTCTCCCCCTATTACGTGCCCAAAATAGGCCAACTTTCTACATTTGATATTATCAAGCAGCTTGCGAGTGACATTTGCTCTCTTAAGACTGCCACATTTGTCAGCATAACCGTCTATGGTATTTTTAGTTTACGTCTGTGCAGCCACATTTCACAGGCCTCCAAACGAGTAATGGTGGATATTTTTAATGTCCATACTTCGACACCGTATAAGAGGATTGACCAAATGTATGGCTTCATTTTTAAAAATGATGTGCGGGCTTTTATTTTTATCTTTTTATCTCTTTATCTGGATCTAGCTGTTCAGTGATATGGCACCCGATGGCATATAAATGAATAGACACCTAAATCTATTTATTACATTTTAGTAAAAGTTATTCCTGACATCGTTCTTTAAAACGCCTGGACCTCGCTTTGTTATCGAACGTATTCGCTTCGTGTCTGTTTAGTGTACAGATAGCGAATGATCTATAACGAAGCGAAGGGTCAAAAATCGAGATTCTGATGGGTTTCAAATTTTCCTGAATTATATCCTGAAATCGACCTTTTTTTCACCCACAGCCTGGACTATGCATACTATTTTTCTTATAATTATATTCATTACCAAGCGGAACATTATAACTACAAAGCAGATTAGAATAAAGTAATTATTATTATAATATTTATGCGATTAATTTGATGGTATATTTGACATAAGGGGACATCCAGTTGTCAACATTATTCCACTTCAAGGACTTTTTTGGTCATTTTATTTATGAATTGTTTGGATGTATATAATTTGTTTATTTCACATTTTTTATCACATCTATACTTTCGAAAACGGCTATAGCTAATTAGCATATCAAAAGGTGCTCCTAAGTGACTTGTTTACTCCTATGCGAGTAAGTCGAGTACACCTTGTTTAAAAACAAGAAGAAAAAACTTGAATTTATGACGAAATACACCACGACCAATTTTATACAATAGATATATCTGAGTGCACAAGATATCCAAAGTTAGTTGAACTGGGGCTAATCTCATATAAACTTATTAATCCAGGTGCGGGTGCACGCCAAATAGAATTCTATTTTAGTGACGTCACGTTGCCTAGCAACCGTCCATTCTCCCATTATAAAATTCTATTTTGTGACGTCAGCAAAATAGAATTCTATTTGGCGTGCTCCCGCACCTGCTGGACCATCTTCTTCTTCTTCTAAAGGTGCCTATGTTCTAGAGATGTTGACGGCCACATTGACCCTCCTTATTTCAATCACAGCAGCTCGAAATAGATTAGTTTAGTTGATATTAGACTAGTCCACTTCCTAAGATTGGCTATCCAGGATATATGACTATATCCAGGCCTGTCTTGTCTTCAATCTTGCCTGGTAGAATCAACTGTACGAGTCGATTATTATTATTATTACCGTAATTTGGGGTGACTTTGACCGATTTTGTATTTTAATCCTATAAAAATCATATTTTGAATTTTGCTACATTTTTGTATATGCAAATATGTTATGGGTTTAGACGTCTACTTTCAGTAGCTTAGATTATAATTACAAGAAAATAATCATGACTTAGAAAATAAAAATAAAAAATGCCTTTGGTCAAGTTCACCCCATTTGGAGGGAAGTTGACCGTATAGGCTTTTTGGCTGTTAAACTTATTTTTCTTTTAGAATGGGTTAATTTGACCGTTTTTAAACCATTTTTTCTTACTTGGTTATATCGGTCGATTTAACAACCCTTGGAATATTGATTCTTTTTTTTTATTTAAAAATGAATTCTTAGTTATTTATAAATTTGAATCGGTGGCTGAAGTATATGACAATAGATCTTTTTCTATGTTTTTGGTCAAATTCACCCCAGCGGTCAAAGTAACCCCATTTTACGGTACGCATAATGTGGCCGAAGTAAGACAATTTTCTTTTCTTTACGGTGTTAAGGACATCGGTACATAATTCGCAAATATTTTACGGGTATCCCTACTTTTTCTGTCTTTACACGGCAAATTACGTGTGGTAAAATTCACACCGGTATGGATATGTAAACATTACTAGAATGTAATTCTACTTGAAAATGTTATCATTAATTTAAAGAGATGGCTTTTGAATGTTCTTGGATAACTGTTATTTTTATACTTGCAAATTATTAATTTAGTTAATAAATGTGATAATTTTTTCACTAACTATGTATTCAGTAGTTGTAATAATTTATATGTACAACAAAAACTAATACTCAATCGAGAAAACAGGAAAAGTGTTAAAGTGATTTACATCTATAACAACAAAATACTTGGATCACAGAATATATTATCCTGATGTATTCTCTGCTTGGATCTTCCACAAATAATACACAATAAATAACTTTTTATTAAGTTCACGTCTTAAATCAATTATTTACCAAATACACTATACAGGGTGTCCCGAAAAGATTGGTCATAAATTATACCACAGATTCTGGGGTCAAAAATAGTTTGATTGAACCTCACTTACCTATATACAATAGTGCACACAAAAAAAGTTACAGCCCTTTGAAGTTACAAAATGAAAATCGATTTTTTTTCATACATCGAAAACTTTTAACGATTTTTCATTAAAAATAGACATGTGGCATTCTGATGGCAGCAACATCTTAAAAAAAACTAAAATGCCATTTGTGCACCCCATCAAAATTTTATGGGTGTTTTGTTCCGTTAAACCCCCCCCCCCCCCCAAACTTTTGTGTACATTCCAACTAAATTACTATTGTGGCATCGTTAGTTAAACACAATGTTTTTAAAACTTTTTTTGCCTCTTAGTACTTTTTCGATAAGCCAGTGTTTATCGAGATATTTTGAATATTTGTCGTATCCACCACATACTTTTATACGGTTAAGTACGATTATAGCAATCTGTTAATAATCTGAAAATTTATTTATAATTTACATTTTTAGGTATATTTTGAAAAAGGAGCCAAATATCGATAAAAGGGGACTTATCAAAAAAAGACTAAGGGGCAAAAAGTTTTAAAAACACTGTGTTTAACTAATGGTACCACAATAATAGTTTAATTGTAACGTACACAAACATTTGGGGGGTTTAAAGGAACAAAACCCCCATACAATTTTTATGTAAATATATTAAAAACGAAGCCGCATCTCGTTAAAAACTGGCTTATCGAAAAAATACTAAGAGGCAAAAAAGTTTTAGAAATGTTGTGTTTAACTAATGGAGCCACAATAATGAATTAATTGGAACGTACACAAAAGTTTGGGGGGGTTTAATGGAACAAAACCCCCATACAATTTTTATGGGGTGGACAAATTTCACTTTAATTTTGTTTTAAGATGTTCCTATCATAAGAATGATACATGTCCATTTTCACTAAAAAATCTCTAATAGTTTTCGATATATTGAAAAAAATCGATTTTCATTTTGTAAATTCAAAGGGCTCTAACTTTTTTTATGAGCACATTTGTACAAAGGTAAGTTAGGTTCAATCGAACTATTTTTGACCCTAGAATGTGTGGTATAATTTATGACCAATCTTTTCGGGACCCCCTGTATATCAATATTATTTAATCAACAACTCAAAATTATCCCGATGCCATGTCAAATATTTAAAATTGTCACTGATTGTCACTGTTTGACTGACAGTATGCTGACAATATTCTATTCGACTGAGTGCGTTGTATGACAAAGATAGATTTGGAAATATTACCACGGACATTGTGTTCATTTTTTTCGAATCCTGAAAAAACCAATAAATATTTTTGAAAAATTTAAACGCAGATTGAAAGACTATATTATTACCAAGGGCTGAAAGTCCCTTAGAATAAATAAAAATTTATTTTAAATGAGATATTTTAAATTAAATATCACACTAAATTTTTTCTTAGTTTTTCACCCCTGTAACCTATTAAAATAAACATTATAGAAGTTCTCAGGGACTTTCGGCCCTCGCCAATAACGTAATCTTTTATTCTGCGATTAAATTTTTCAAAAATACTTATTAGTTTTCTCAAGATTCGAAAAAAAAATGAATCCCCATTTCAATAGCATTGCAGCCGAAAATACGTACCCATCCTCTTAATAACTTATTTGTGTTTTATTAGCCTCTGGAGAATAGTTATGTTGCACCACGTAAAATGTGGCCGAAGTAAGACAATTTTCTGTTCTTTACGATTTTAATAACTTATTTATGTTTTATTAGCCTCTGGAGAATAGTTATGTTGCACCACGTAAAATGCCTCTAATCGTTTTATGGTGTCTTCTCCAGCTTTCTACACCGTAGAGGAGGACACTAAAGACGTAACATCTAAGAATTCTTATGCGTATATTGATACTTAATGATAATTACAGATAATTGTTCTAAGACTGTTAAAATAGCTTCTGGTTTTTTCAGTACGAGTTTTTTTCGTAGCGATGATCCCAAGTATCCCTATATTGCAGTTCAAATAGAATATTTTCTCTACTCTTGATAACAGTGTATCGCTTACTGTAATTTGGCCCTTTATGTTGGTGCTTTTACTGACGATCATTATTTTTGTCTTCTTACAATTTGGTTTTAGGCCGTATTTGTTACATTTTCTACATTATCCATCATCCTTTGGAGCCCCTACGGACTATCTGCCAGCAATACTGTATCGTCTACATGTATCGTCTGTCTGGACTATATGCTCCGAAAACTAGAAGAGGAATACACAAAAAATAAAGTGGAACCTATACTATATAAATACCTAGAACAGACTGAATACTTAACAACGAACTAAAATCGGTGACAAATTTGAAAATGGACTAAGATAGTGAAATTAATAGCACTGACAGATTCTAATACTTTCATAATCTCAAATAATGGACCAACTGAGATAGAAATAACCAGCAGATTGGTAAATACAGGAACATACATATAGACATAGACAGAACGTATAGACAAATTACCAGAAAGTAAAAGAAGATAATAAAAATGAAGAACCATTTTCATCTCGTTGCAACGGACCCTCAGGAAATATAATTGGTGACCCCTGATATAGACTGAACGGATAGACAAATTACCAGAAAATAAAAGAAGATAATAAAAATTAAGAACCATTTTCATCTCGTTGCAATACGAAGCCAAAGTCGTCTTATATTTCGGATCGTTTAGAGAGCTCAACAAGCATCCTTACCGAACTGTTCCAAAACTCGTTATTTTTCATCAAAGAATGCGTATGTTGCTATCTCTATACCAAACTGAAACAATTCAGATGACTAGCCTCGAATTGCAACTAACTAAATGTCCTAGGTGTCATAGCGACATCTGCTAGATACAAGTCAAAGTTTTCAATTTAATAAAATATAAAATAATAATAAATGAAAAAATTTATTGTGACCATCTGGTTACACCTCCGTGGCTTCTAAAAATACAAGCCAAGCGGATGCTGGCGGAAAAGAAGATGATGGAATTCTATATTTTGTAATTCACATTCACATTGTAGGTTTTGGGCTTTTTACTGCTTCATCGTCTCGCCTATATTTATTATATCTTTAAATTTTATATTTAAATTATTAATCTCACATGTTTTTATTTTCCATTTGTCTGTTTACTATCTTCTAACTGCCTATCGCAAAATGCACTTAAATACGACAATAACAAACCAATTTGTCTATGTACATCTAAAGTACGCGAAAATAAACCAGTTTTCCTTCGAAAAACTTGATGGGATTTGTTAATGTTCAACTCTTGGGAGAAAATAAAGGAAATAAACTTGTGCGTCATTTTAAGGCTTAGTCCCAGGATATAAGGTTAAGATCAAGAGAAGTAAACAAGATATTAATCGATGTAAACAACTTGGCAGTAGCGGACAGCTGTTGAATTTATAAATTTACGTTTGGCAAGAACAGCGTGAAATGGTGTAACGTTTACGAATCATGTTAAAACAAAAACAATTGTGTTTGGCTTGATGCACTAAAAATAAATCTAAGTCTTTGTCGAAAATTTATTTTTATAATAACATTGAAGATGTGTTTCTAAGCTTTACGCTAAGTTTGATGGTGACTCTGTTTCTGTGTTTCTTGCATCTGTTTTCCAATGATGAATTTTTTGTTTCGTTATATTGCATTCTCCAGAGTTTATCCATTTTTTATCGCTTATTACAATCGATCTCCAGCGAATACGCGTATCTCCAGCTTCATATTTCTTAATTTTCTAATGTCATGTATATGATTATTAGCTTAAATTATTTTTTTTCTTTTCCATATACCGTACTCTTTAATAAAGTGGGCAATGGAAAAGGAGATGCATCTTCTTTCACATCTCGTACGACTGCTCCTACCATGTATTTTATTACTTACTTTTATTATTAACTACTGCAAGTTATAACGCTTGTCCTTTATGACATGACCCATAATATTGTAGTTTTCTAATTTTAATAGTATTTAAAGCTCCTTTCCCTTTTCCATTATGCTCAAAACCTCTGTCCATTGCTCAGTCTGTCTAAAAGGTCTTTCTTTAACGGAGTCCCTACATGTCGTATACACATTTTATTGAAATATAATTACAGTTTACTGCCAATCTATCCGGTAGCAAACATTAAGCTCATTTTAGGGGCCATTAAAATATAAATTAAGCCCCTACTACTTCTAGGAAGACGTATTTTACTTGAGAAGTTTCTAATAACACCAAAGCACCGGTCGTAAGCTTATTTATGAAAATTTAGAAAACTATTAAAATGAATATAAAATTAAATCTCTATATAAATGTAATAAAAATAAATGATCGATATACTATTTTATTGGGGAAATAAGTCACAATTTAAATTTAAAATTAAAAAATTTATTTGACGTTTTGACCAGGAAAAAACCTCATGAATGATATTATACCCACATGGTAAGTATTTAGTCATACACTCAGTTTACTCTGAAAATTAATATCAAACTCCAATTTTATATGTATCTTATTTTAAAATATAAATAACACGATATGTTATTGACTTACTAATCGTGGTATTTTCTTTCTATTGATTTCCTCTTTTAATATGGGTAAACATATCCTACTATATTCTGCCGAGGAATTTGGAACAATTGGTTTCTTTTGACATAATCCGCTTTTTTGATGTTTCCTTTTTACCATGTGTTTCTTTCAGGACTATACTTGAATCTTTCCACTGAACTACTTTCAGCACCAGTGGACGTACGACGTACGTCCACTTACTATACTTCAGGACGTACGACGTACGTCAAATTTATTTTATTACGTTTGAACTGTTTTTATTTGGATTTTTTGGTTACACTGAAAGAAACGTTTCAAAATAAATAAATAAATAAATAAATATGTAAATAAATATTGAAAATTAGTATCTGTCTTCAATTATTTAGTTCAGTCACAGTTTAGTGTGTATCATGGGTCGACCCCTTTTCAAACAAACAATTTTGTCCAAAGATTAGACAGGTAGAAAAATATGCGACCTTTATATTTAGTAACAGAATTAGTAAGTATATTTTGGGAAAGCCTATTTTATGATTGATAAATATTTTGTTTTAAAAGGGTGTCATTAGATTTCAGGTATATTTACCCAAAATTTGAATAAAAGTAAATAAACTTTCCAACAGGTAAACACTGAATTAGATCCAGATAAGAATGTATATTTTGCAGGTACAAAGTTTCTTGAGGATTAAATTAATAATCCGGAGGAAAGTTTATGTGTCCCTGCTGATAGGCTACTTATGGTTAAAATAAAATCAAAAAGATATTAGTTTTCGATTTAGTATCAAACGGTAGTTCGATGTGCAGTCTTCTTTGAAAAAAAAATTACTTTGGATGTCTGGGTTTGGCCTCTTTTTGGACCAATAATTATACTATACTACGTCCGTAACTTTGGAACTGTTCATTTTAGAAGGATTATGCATAGGGCCTTTTTTATTTCAAATTTAATGTAGAACATTTTTGTATAGTAGGTTGTTCATGCTAAACCGCATAGTTATAGAAATATTGACGAAAAACGTAAAGTACGAATTTACCGATTTCTCCCCGCCCCCCCCCCAAACCCGACGCTCAAAATGGTGTGACTTTTTCCTGAACATTATATGGACCATATAGAACAATTTGGTGTTGGAGGATAACTTTCACTTTGGATGTCTGGGTTATGCCATCTTTTGAATCAATTTTATCATACTATTATAAAACAATACGCCACTGAATCTCTAATCCAAATAAGTAAAAAGTGTGGGAAATCCTGGAGAATCCTGTACAGCTGCCATCTATCCGTGAGAAAAATTTGGCACAAATTAGTACATTTGGTTGGGTCTCTTTATACTTTTCACTCAACGGTATCATGCATTTTAATAGAAAATATCTTTTTTTGTACAAGTTATTACATTTTTCAGTGTATGTTCGTTCCTATGACGTACAACGTACGGCCGTTGGTATATAGTAAGCATGGAAACTTACGCCGTATGTCCAAACTTAAAATCGCTGGTATTATTTACCTCAAAAAAATTAGTAGCTGGGGGTGAAAGGGTTTTAAGGCGGGTTGACATTACTAGTGAATAACGAACGTGGCCCACGCTTACGTATTTTGCCCGTGCTATTGTTAGATATTTTATTATCTATTTTCAAACTCGAGCAGTACATTTTTGTATCTATGCATTGCATAATTACAAAGGTACTGCTAACGTTTAATGATCTTTTGATGTTTCACCTAAATAAAAATATTCGCATTCACAAGGTATATTATAAATACAATTATTTACTTTTTCTTGTTCATTGTTAGGTTTAGTTTTAATAATAAACTAGATCTCAATGTTTGACTATACATGAGTTAAAAGAAATGACCGAAGGCAGAGATCTTTGGAGACGGACAATACACGACATCACGTCGACCACTTTAGTCTCTTCGGGGGGTCAGGATTGAAGAGAGAGATTATTGTTTTGTATTTTAATAACGATTTCCGAAGTGGAAGTCGAAACGCCAAATAAATTTAATTTTAAACTTAAATTGTGACTTATTTTCCAAATAAAATAGAAAATTGCATAATACATAACACGGAAATAGCTTCAGGATACACGGAAATAGCTTCAGGATAATATAAATTACCGGACATGAACATATTGAACAAGCTTAACCCATTATAGGCCAGCATCTTATATTTTTTTTTCAGACATTAAAATTTGTTAAAATTTGAAATTGATTTAAATTTTAAGTAAAATATTTACCCTGTATGTTTTATGATGTAGTAAACGGAATAATAAATTTTACAAACACCCATTGAATAAAAAAATTATAAAAGTTTGACAAATTTCTTGACCTCGTCTTGATTTACACATTTAATAAAAAAAATTCATTTCAGCACTATTTTTGTCTTTCAATGGGTTATTATTGTTGAATAAAATTTATTACATCCGATAGTCATAGTAATATAAATAAATCTCGTAAAAATACATGGCTGAATGGTCAATATAAAGTTTGTTTTACTGTCCTATAAATAGGACACTGGCACTTAGCGATATCAAAATATGTAATACTTTAGTATTTAATTTAATTTTATCTGAATATCTGCCGAAATAGTTCGAGATTTTTAAATTTTTAAAAGTTTTGTATTTAATAATATTGGGGGGAAATATAAATTTTGAACTCATTGTCGAAGTAGTGGATATAGTTATGACTTTGACTTTTATACTGGCAAAACCAACGCTAAAAATCATCGTGAAGATTTGAACTTAAGATCAATAGTAGACCTTGATATGTTATATTGCAGCGGTTCTCAATCTATGGTACATGTATTACTGGTACTGGTGGTACCAAAAATAGTAAAAGAAACTATAGGTGGTGCATGACTCAAAAAGTTTGAGAACCGCTGTTATATTGCATTGCTGAACCTGCAAGTCGCTGGGAGTTTTTCGATAATTTATTTACCAGCAGAGATTTGTTAATTCATTTACAATAATGTGAATACCGAGCAACAGGAACCTTGTGGGAATAGTACATTGTTTACCGGGTAGGAAAAGCTTAACATTCCTGGACGACTGTGAAGATTGCTAAGTCGAGGCGCAAGCCGAGACTTAGCAACACAGAGTCCAGGAATGTGGCTTTTCCTACGAGGTAAACATACTATTTTTCCGCAAATCGTTTAAAATTCGACAGATATTGATTGATTTAAAAAAAACGCGATAATTTTATTCCCAAATAAATGGTGCTTTGAAATTCCTAATAAAATTACTTGGGTTACTATGGAAACGTATTGAGGTTGAATTATCATTTATGTAGAACACTAACAACTGTACGGAAATATCATTTCCTTACAGTAAGGAAATGACATTTCCTTACAGTAAGGAAGTCCTGACTTTTTCTTCAAGAAATTTTGACAGGAATGTCAAAATTTCCTGGCGATTTGCGGAAAAATAGATTATCGAAGTGTCCTATACAGGGTGCTTGGTAAAGAATGGGCCATAGAACCTTAGATTCCTCAGATTAAAATAGGTCGATTTAAGCTAACAAACCTTAGTACTAAAGTTGATAATAACCGAAATACAGGGTGTCAAAGTTAAACTTTTATTTTATTAATTCTTGAATATTTCCTAACAGACATGCGATAGTTACACGAAATTTGGTAAGCTGGGTTTTTTGGGACGAGAAATCTAAATTCGCCACCAAAAATGATGTATTTCAGCGCTCATTTAATAGGTTCAATTTTTTTATTACCCACTCCACATACTTTTTGAATTAAAACTTTTATTCCTTTAATATTTTTTCTTAAAAAAGGTATACTACATTCATCTCGCTAAACTCAACCGTTTTCGAGATAAACGCATTTTAAATCTGCGAGGCAACATAATTTTTTGCATAATATCATTGTAGTTACACCCGAGAAATAAATTAAAACCATAAAAATTTACAAAAATGTATCGCAAATTTGACGATGCAATGCCATAAATATAGTCCTGTCGCTAGGGGGGGTATAACGGCCTCCTTAATTCAGATGGACTTACCCAAGTTTTTTTTATGTATTTTGACCCGTAGAACACGAATTTTTTGGGTAACAGTTGATCCGGATGTCGATAAGATTGTTATAAACAAAGAACTTGAAGAATTACATAGCAGCGATTTTTCGCAAAACAAAATATTTTTTTGTATTTTTTGGGTGATTCTCAGCAAAAAATGATCTTCCAAGTTTTTTTCGTAGGACGCGTAGTTTTCGAGATAAACGCGGTTAAACTTTCAAAAAATCGAAAAAGTGCAATTTTTGAACCGTAATAACTTTTGATTAAAAAATAAAATAGCAATTCTGATTACTGCATTTGAAAGTTCAAGTCAAATTCTATCGGTTTTGATTGTTTGCATTGCTAAAAAATAAGTTTTTATTTGTTAAATAAAGGTATAAACACATAGTGTTTCCCGGGCCCAATGCATTGGTTTTAATGGACGTAATGTACGTAGAAATTCTGTATGCGCGCCTACTCGTTCGATTTCAAATTAGAAATGCATTGAAAACATCATTCAATCACTATGTGTTGATAGCTTTGTTTAACAATAAAAAAAAATAATTTCTAGCAATGAAAATAATCAAAACCGATAGAATTTTACTTGAACTTTCAAATGCGGTAAGCAGAATTGCTATTTTATTTTTCAATCAAAAGTTATTCGGGTTCAAAAATTGCAATTTTTCGATTTTTTGAAAGTTCAACCCCGTTTATGCCGAAAACTATGCATCCTACCAAAAAACTTGTAAAATAATTTTTTGCTTAGAATGACCCAAAGAATACAAAAACATGTTTTCTTTTGCGAAAAATCGCTGTTATGTGATTCCTCAAGTTCTTTGTTTATAACAATCTTATCGACATCCGGATCGACTGTTACCCAAAAAATTCGTGTTCTACGGGTCAAAATACATAAACAAAACTTGGGTAAGTCCATCTGAATTAAGGAGGCCGTTGTACCCCTACTGGCGACAGGACTAATATGAGAACTGGCACAATTATCATGGTTTCAAGTTTATTTTTCGGGTCTAATTACAATGATATTACATAATATATTATATTATGTTGTATCGCAGATTTAAAATGCGTTTATTTCGAAAACAGTTGAGTTTAGCGAGATGAATGTAACATACCTTTTTTAAGTAAAAATATTAATAGAATAAAAATTTTGATTCAAAAAGTATATACATAGAGTGGGGGATAAAAAAATTGAACATATTAAATGAGCGCTGAAAGACGTATGTGGCGCCCTCTGGGTAATACATCATTTTTGGTGGAGAATTTAGATTTCTCATCCCAAAGAAACCCCGCTTACCAAATTTCGTGTTGTTGTTTCATGCCTGCCAAAAAATATTCAAGAATAAATAAAAGAGAAGTTTAACTTTGATACCCTGTATTTCCATTATTATCAACTTTCGTACTAAGGTGAGTTAGCTTAAATCGACCTATTGTAAGCTCAGGAATCTAAGGTTAAGTCATGGCCCATTCTTTACCAAACACACTATACAAGTTACGAAAACACTCAGTAAAGAAGCTCGTGGTTCATATGATTTTCAGTTTGATGTAAATGGAGAAATGCTTTTTGTAAAATGAAACAATAATGTGTGTTACCTACTATAGCATCTAATGTTGACAACATAGAATCTCCCGTACAAGCTAATAGATGGGAATGATGAGATCGCAAGAACACGTTTAATTTCTCAATTACAAGCGTTAAAAATTATAATAACTACATGGAAGGAGTGGATCAACACGACTGGTTTGTGGGAAAACATGCCACTAAACTCAGAGTCACGAAGTGGTATTCTCTACAAACGATCTAGTCAAAAATATTACTTTATTAGATTTTCGTCGATCTGTAGCAGTTCCATACCTACAATTTTATGGGCTCGGAGTTCAAGAAGCATTATAAAAAGACTGTGATCACCAGCAAAGTTATTCCCGACGTAAGATTAAATGGGAAAGGACACTTCATGGAAAAATGTGAAAAGCAGACACGATGTCAAGAAGAAAATGGTAAATAGTATGGTATAACTAGACCCAAACCCAGACATCCAAAGTGAAAGTTATCCTCCAACACCAAATTGTTTTAATAATGTTCGGAAAAAGTCACACCATTTTGGGCATCGGGTTTGACGGGGGAGGGGGAAGAAATCCGTAAATTCGTAGTTTTTTACGTTTTTCGTCAATATTTCTAAAACTATGCGGTTTAGCATGATCAACCTTTTATACAAAAATGTTCTACATTAAATTGCAAATAAAAAAGGTCCTTTGCATAATCCTTCTAAAATGAACGGTTCCAAAGTTACGGGGGTAGTATAGTATAATTGGTCCAAAAAAAGCCTAACCCAAACATCCAAAGTAAAAGTTTTCCTCGAACACCAAATTGTTCTATATGGTCAACATATTGTTCAGTAAAAAGTTACACCATTTTAAGCGTCCGGTTTGGGGGGGGGGGAGATGGGGAGAAGTCGGTAAATAGTTTTTAGGTTTTTTGTCATTTCTAACACTATGCTTTATCGTAAACAATGTTCGATACAAAATTGTTCTACATAAAATTTAAAACAAAAAATGTCCTAAACATAATTTTTATAAAATCAACGGTTCCAGAGTTACGGAGGGTAAAATTTGCTATTTCAGTTGCCGATGGTATGTTAGTTTTAAGCCCTTAAAGAAACGTCAACCTCACCACCCAAAATCATCATCAATTGCCCAATAAATATAAAAAGTATCGAAAACCTCCACTTTTCACCCTCCGTAACTCTGGAACCGTTAATTTTATAACAATTATGTATAGGACCTTTTTTGTTTTAAATTTTATGTAGAACATTTTTGTATAATACATTGTTTACGTTAAAGCATAGTTTTAGAAACATTGACGAAAAACGTAAAAAAAACTACTAATTTACCGATTTCTTCCCCATCTCCCCTCAAACCGGACGCTCAAAATGGTGTAACTTTTTACTGAGCAATATGTGGACAATATAGAACAATTTGGTGTTGGAGGAAAACTTTTACTTTGGATGTCTGGGCACGTCTGGGTTAGGCTTTTTTTTGGACCAATTATAATATACTACCTCCGTAACTTTGGAACTCCGTAAAATTCAATGTAGAATATCTTTGTGTAGAAGATTGTTCATGCTAAACCGCACACTTTTAGAAATATTGACGAAAAACGTAAAAAACTACGAATTTACCGATTTCTTCCCCCTCTCCTCCCCATCCCCCAAATCCCGACGCCCAAAATGGTGTGACTTTTTTCTGAACATTATGTGGACCATATATAACAATTTGGTGTTGAAGGATAACTTTCACTTTGGATGTCTGGGTTATGCCATCTTTTTGATCAATTGTATCATACTAAAAGTGAAACCACTAACATACTGTGGAAAATGTTCTGTGACATTATTAGAAAAATTGTTTTATACAGTAACATAAAAATAAACTTGTTTTTATTAGATGTAAATAAAAATTTTAATTCTCATAATTGTTTCAAACCCATTCAGACATACCTTCAATGGTGATAACCCTAACATCCAGTGTCCTATTTATAGGACGGCTCATAATTCAAAAATTCAAAAACGTAAATTAGTTTCATGAATATTTCCTAATTAAAAACAAGATTACTGATAATTATGAATACCAAAAATTCTTAAATTAAAAAAAATACTTGGGCGTTAATAGTTTAATCAAGAATAAACAATTTATTAAAAAATATTAAAATTTTCTTACGTATTACCGAATAAAATGACGCTGAAGCCGTGAAACAGTTCGAAATAGTTCTTTACGATTATAAATTTAAATGCAAAACACGAGAAATCTAAAAATAAGATGAAACCGAGATTATGTTAAAATATCCATTTTTAAATTTACATCTCCGGAAGACCACGGAGCGTGTCCTACTTTGCGGCACTAAACGTAAATTAAACTCCGAATAAATTCTTAAAGATACAGAAACAGATATATTTTTCAGATACATATCGTTGGTTTGGAAGGAGAACGTTACAAGTCA
The DNA here is from genome assembly GCF_917563875.1 of Diabrotica virgifera virgifera. NCBI lineage: Eukaryota > Metazoa > Arthropoda > Insecta > Coleoptera > Chrysomelidae > Diabrotica > Diabrotica virgifera. The sequence goes on along the minus strand of NC_065448.1, from coordinate 180,201,834 downwards.
AAAAGTTCTAACAAGAGCGACGTTTTAAAATTTTAATATGCTAGTTTTCATTATAATTTTGGTTAGGTAAAAATAGGAGGGAAAATCTTTTACAATATTAAAGAGCCCATTATTGTACTTTAATTATAAATAGAAAGACCTTTCTTGTCCTCACCTTTCTACCTGTAATTAATATTTGGAACAGTTTTTCCCAAAAATTTTCGAAATGTTTACTATATTGCTCATAATAATTATATATAAACCCACATATCTTATAATGAATACTTACCTAAGACGAAATGTATCTGTCTTGCATTAAATATTAAACACACAATACCAAAAAAATACGTTTCTTTTTTTACTTATAACACTGTTCTCCAAAAAACACGTGGTAACTTTCAAAAAAACTTAAACACAACTGTATTGCGTCGCTCTTCCATAAAATGTAATGCATGGGTTTGACAAAGTCAAAGTGTCATAAGTCGCCAGAAGATCTAGCAGAAATTATAAGAGTGCAACTTCTGACAATGTTTCCCATAATAAAGTTTTACATTTAGAGTTGGTTAGAGGGTAAACCTCAAAAATAACAATTTTTGAGTTGAAACGTTCTTCTTTCAAACCATCGATATATATATATATATATATATATATATATATATATGTATATATATATATATATATATATATATATATATATATATATTTACTCCCAGCGTATGAAGTGAGCCACATATCAAAAGAAACTGCGGTTGAAGTGAGGTCCTGTACAAAGTGAGGTCCAGTATACGGACCTCACTTAGTCAATCAATGTAAGATTTTTTCGTAGACATGTACTGATAGCAAACACTGTTTTTTTACAAAAAAAAGTGGGACCTCACTTTGTATGGTCCACATCAATTTTTAGTTCAGAGATTTTCCGCATAGAGGCGCTGACTTTGGCGTATATTTTCTAACCATGTATATTCTATGCCCTGTTGAATAACTTACGATACACATAGTGAGGACCATACAACTGGCAACATCTGTTCAACCAATCTTTAAAACAGTGGATCGTCGCATAAATTCAAACAGTACAAAAATGTTTAATACTTTAATCCTTTTTGAGAGCGTAGGCGCAAAATTTCGGTTGAGTTCTTTTTAAACGCATTTATTTTTTTCGAATCCTGAGATAACTAATAGGTATTTTTTTAAAATTTAAACTCAAAATAGAAGACTCCATTATTCCCGAGGGCAGATAGTCCCTTATAATGAAAAAAAGTTTCTTTTGAATGATATATTTAAAATTAAAAATCAGACTATGTTTTTTCACCCCTGTGACTTATTAAAATAAAGATTATAGAAGTTCTCAACGACTTTCGACCATGGATAATACAGTAATATTTCTTTCTGCGTTTAAATTTTTCAAAAATACTTAAGGTTTTCTCAGTATTCGAAAAAAATGAACGCATTTAAAAATAATTCGAGCGAAATTTTTGAGCATATGCTCTCAGAAAGGCTTAAAATAATATAAATTTTTGTAATCAGTATTTCAATAGTTATTTATGATATAAGTGTTAAAAGTACACGTTTAAGGCACGCATGTGAAAGTTTGCAGAATGAGCGACAGCGAGTTCTGCAATTCACATGAGTGCCTTAAAAATGTACTTTTTAACACGCATATCATACAATATTTTTTCTACGAACGTAATTACAGGACAATATCCACAAAAACTACTAAAATTTTTTATTTCATTAGTAGTTCCAAAATGACACAAAATCTAGGCATCTGATAAAAAAGTTTATTTGAAGAAAGTGTATTTTTTTGTTCTTCTTAATGGCGGTACAGACTCGTTTTTTTAATATTGTATTTATTTACAGAGTAATTTCCACATATTAATATATTTTTCAAATTGGGCTCTGTACCGCCATTCTTTATTATATTACAAATACGTGTGCCAAATATCTCGAAAAAATATTCAAAATTACAGCCTCAATCTTGGAACGCGTTTTGGCTACCTGTTGATCGCTACTGTATCACCTTAAAAATAAATTCGATAAACCAATTCATCATTTATTGCCATCAAAAAATTTCAGTAGGTAGTATTTTTTAACACGTTTGTATAATACCTTTCATTTCCTAAAGAATTATGTATTATTTAAAAATTACATAATGGAGATTCCTAATCGTATTTCGGTATTCACATTTCATACAAGAGTCTCAAAGTACTCAAGTATAAACAATTTTTAGATGATTTTGGGAATATCGATTTCAAGCAGATCACTTACCTTTTTATGTAAATATTCATGTGTTTCATAAAAGCTGATGTGACACTTTCGTCCAGTTCTTTACTAGTAAATAAAAGTTGAATTATGGTTGTTTGGGTTAATAATTACTTCGCATATTATTTATAATACATATAGTAGGGGAGCAAAGTATGCTAAATGTGCAGTCACTCGAGCGCTTAGGGGACCTATTGGGTTGTGATTATTAGGTTCTAAAACCAAAAAAGTTAAGTAAAATTTTCCATTTTAGTGGGGACTTTCCATATTTTAATTTAATTTTCCATTTCCAACACCCGTTTTCTCCGATTATAGCGCCACCTATCCATAATTAGAAAAAATGTTTCGAATAAAAGTTGCTTATTTTTACGCAAAGAATCCAAATCTGTAATAAAAAAAATAGGGGTTCCTATTTAAGAATTTAAAGTAACCCCCCCCCCCCACCTCCGTGGGGGTCGTGTTTAGTACCATTCGATAGATTTCAGAAAAAATATTCAGAAATTGTAGTTTATTACCTATAAGAAGTTACCGTTAAGCCGGGTCCAGACTATGTAACAAAACATGTTAAATAACAAAGTTTTGTAACTTGTTACAAAATTTTAAATAAAAGAGTTTTAAAACACAGTGTTGTATAACATTTTTCTGGTTATATAGCATGTTTAATGTTATCCAACAGATGTCGGTACACATCAAAGAAAGTTATAAAACCGCACCGCGACTGATCTACACCTAAAAACATGTTATTGAAACATTTCTCTGGCATAGTACGCGAGCAGCAACCGTTGGAGTCATATCGCCTTGTTCATTCTGGAGTGATTGTGCTAGATTTTTCTTTGCTCTGTTCACGTAGGGTTATTTACGCGATGAAATCGTCGAAAGAACTGGCTACTCATTTAATTGAGCTATTTCGTAAGTAACGAGTATTATGGGATTGCTGTGGGATGAGCTACATTTATTGATTAAAAAAAAACAAATAAAAAACACGATAAATAGACTGAAATAGAAGTGAAAATAGATACAGAAACTATAATTAAAACTAATGCACGTACGCCTATAACTCGAGCCAACAAATGAAAAGCAATACGCGGAACCTTAACAGCAAATCGGTGCAAATCAACTCTAAATTTGACATAAATAATATTCTCTACAGAGCAGAGTGTTCAGACATAAAACTTTAACATTCACTTCATTCGCTACACAGATGCAGACTGCTTCATCAGCTACTCAAACAGGCACTCAATCATACAATATATCTGAGCCTTTCTATTCCGTCCACTACATCTACATCCGCTACTTCTCCAGCTACACCAATTCAAACAGACAGTGACACTCAATCATGAACAGGTGAAGAAGATAATACTGAGGAATTAAATTTTACAGAAATGTTATACTTCCTCTCTGAAACAATGAGTAAAAAGTTTAAAAAATATACTTTGCTAATAATATAACTGTTAATCTTTCTCTTACTGGAATTGCATCTCGAAATGTCTTTCCTGCCTATTTTATGGCCGATTTCATTTATAAGAAATTCAAAATCAGAACTTTTTAAAACTGCCATCACATTTAATGTGTCCTGTCGATGGGTCTATGTTATCTCTTTCCAGATCAGCTAAAAGAGCTGTACCACTACCTATATTTTGCTCGAGCTGCTAATGAAGGACACACCCAAAATATTAATTTAACACGCCGGTGTCGCCTCCACAATATTATACAAGCTGCTGTTGCTATGAAGAGATCCTCCATACTTATATGACGCAATTTTATATACTACCTAACTTACCAGCTATCCATCTAAAATGCTGCAAAAATTATGCGCATGTTGTTGTTTTGACCCGTGTTGAGCTGCCCCCCCCCCCACTTGCAAAAATTAAAAAACAAATAGCCCTGATTTATGAGCTATTTATGAGCTCTCATATTCCGCAAACTAAACATTTTGAGCTCGTTCCACTGAGCAGGAATTTAATACCCTAGTGGGGGGGGGGGGCTGAGTCAGCCCCCCCACTATTTAAAAATAGGAATATTGAATCGGTTTTTGCGGCAGAATTACGAGCTATTTATGAGCTCTTGAAATTATATAGTTTCGATTTTTGAGCTCATCCCCTTCACCCCCAAACAACCCTTTAATTGATTTAACTTAAGAGAAAGATGCTGAGAAAACTTAAAATATATCGTATTGCGGATATAATTCCTATAGCTTATATACTCTAAGAATAAACTATTAAATCAAGGGCATTTCGATTATTGAGCTACAACCCCTTCGCAAGAAAACCACCCTATCTTCCCGGCTTAAGAGAAAGTTGTAATTAAAATGCGTTAAACTAATTATTTGGCGACTACATATCATTTAATAATTTATAAGCTTCCAAATTACGCGCATTTAGACCAGTAAATTGCAATTTATTTTGTATAGTGCAGTCACTGAAGGTAAAAATCAACGATTACCTTCAATTTCGGTGAACCTTCATCGATTTTCACGAAAATTGGTCAGTGGTTAGAGGATACGTCAAGAAACAAAGGTGACATGGTACCACCTTGCGCCTTTACCCTGAGGGTGGATACCGCCCCTTCTCAGGGGTGAAAATTATTTTATAAAAAATAACTGCACAAATCACTAAAAGAACAAATTAAAAGCAAAATTTATTATATAAAGTTAATAAAATAAGTCAATACTTTTTAAGTTATTAAAGATCAAAGATTTTATTTATTTGTGAAAAAATGCATGTTTTAAAGAGGTTTTTTGTAAATCACTGAAAAACTGTAAGTTTTTACAAAAAAGTTAATAGTAGTTTAATTCGTATAGCTTATATTCTACGAATAAACTCTAAAATCACGCGCCTTTCGATTATTGAACTACAACCCCTTCGCAAGAAAACCATCCCATATTCCCGGCTTAAGAGAGGGTTGTACTTAAAATAATTTAAATTAATTATTTGTCGACTATATATTGTTTAAAAATTTATGAGCTCGCAAAATATACGCATCTCAATTATTGAATTGCCATTTTCTTTCTATAGTGCAGTCACTGAAGGTAAAAATCAACTATGACCTTCGACTTCGGTAAATCTCCATTCATTTTCACGAAAATTGGTGAGCAGATTTTGATACTATCAACTTTTTCTGGATCTTATTTTTGATGGGTATTTCTAAGTACTTTGACAAGTATTTAGTACCTAAGTGTTATAAAATGCATCTTTTTCCCGTTATTTAAGCTTGAACCCTTAGATTTGAACAGTCGCGGAAAAAAATATACATTTAATTACCAATAACTTACTTTAAATTAACATTACAGGTTTTTCAAGTAAGCAATTTATTATATTTTTTATTAGCTTCAATTTTAGTGATGAAAACTTTTTTGTAAAAACTTACAGTTTTTGAGTCATTTATGAAAAATCGCTCTAAAGCATGCATTTTCTTTCCAAAAATTAAAATAATTGATCTTTAATAACTCAAAAAGTATTGATTTATTTTAATCACATTATATAACAAATTTTGCTTACAATTTGTCCCTCTCTCGATTTGTGGGGTTATTTTTAATAAAGTAATTTTCACTCCCGAGAAGGGGTGACATATACCCCAGGCTAAAACCCCAAGTTGTTATTGTCAATTCGTGAAAATAAATGGAGATTTACCGAAATCGAAGGTAATAGTTGATTTTTACCTTCAGTGACTGCACTATAGAAAGAAATTGGCAATTCAATAATTGAGATGCGTATATTTTGCAAGCTAATAAATTATTAAACGATATGTAGTCGCCAAATAATCAATTTAAATTATTTTAAGAACAACTCTCTCTTAAGCCGGGAAAATGGGGTCGTTTTCTTGCGAAGGGGTTGTAGCTATAGAATCGAAAGGTGCGTGATTTAAGAGTTTATTCTTAGAATATAAGCTACACGAATTAAACTACTATTAACTTTTTTGTAAAAACTTACAGTTTTTCAGTGATTTACAAAAAACCTCTCCAAAACATGCATTTTTTTCACAAATAATTAAAATCTTTGATCTTTAATAACTTAAAAAGTATTGACTTATTTTATTAACTTTATATAATAAATTTTGCTTTTAATTTGTTCTTTTATTGATTTGTGCAGTTATTTTTTATAAAATATTTTTCACCCCCGAGAAGGGGCGGTATCCACCCTCAGGGTAAAGGCGCAAGGTGGTACCATGTCACCTTTGTTTCTTGACGTATCCTCTAACCACTGACCAATTTTCGTGAAAATCGATGAAGGTTCACCGAACTTGAAGGTAATCGTTGATTTTTACCTTCAGTGACTGCACTATACAAAATATATTGGAATTTACTGATCTAAATGAGCGTAATTTGGAAGCCTATAAATTATTAAATGATATGTAGTCGCCAAATAATTAGTTTAACGCATTTTAAGTACAACTTTCTCTTAAGCCGGGAAGATAGGGTGGTTTTCTTGCGAAGGGGCTGTAGCTCAATAATCGAAATGCCCTTGATTTAATAGTTTCTTCTTAGAGTATATAAGCTATAGGAATTATATCCGCAATACGATATATTTTAAGTTTTCTCAGCATCTTTCTCTTAAGTTAAATCAATTCAAGGGTTGTTTGGGGGTGAAGGGGATGAGCTCAAAAATCGAAACTATATAATTTCAAGAGCTCATAAATAGCTCGTAATTCTGCCGCAAAAACCGATTCAATATTCCTATTTTTAAGTAGTGGGGGGGGCTGACTCAGCCCCCCCCCCCACTAGGGTATTAAATTCCTGCTCAGTGGAACGAGCTCAAAATTTTTAGTTTGCGGAATATGAGAGCTCATAAATAGCTCATAAATCAGGGCTATTTGTTTTTTAATTTTTGCAAGTGGGGGGGGGGGGCCAGCTCAACACGGGTGTTGTTTTGTTTTTTGTTATATAGTCTGGATACTCATGCTATATATAACAAGTTACATAACAAAGTTGTACAACTTTGTTGTACAACTTTGTTGTACAACTTTGTTATTAGCATGTTTTGTTACATAGTCTAGACCCGGCTTTAAAAGTTCCCCGTTTCAGGAAAAAATATTGTCTAAGAGTGACTAGTGACCTAGTGGGTAGACCTCGGATAAACTTGGATTCGTAAAGCAGAGGTTTAGATTTCAAATCCGGGGTGTGGATCTCCGATTTTTTTTTATTTATTGTTACTGCATTCATATCTATAGACAATGTTGCAATCTATTATGAGCACAATAAAAAAATATAGTAATAAAATAATAAATAAATATTTCAAAAAAAAAACAAGAAAAAAAAATACAATCACTGGAAGCGAAACTAAACAATACGGAAGAAATATAACCACTGGATTCGGAACTGGATATGGAACTGGATAATATTAGAAAACTGATATTATAATATGTAAGCACTACGAGCCTTGTAGGCCCATGGCTTGATGTACTATTCTTTTCCACTCCCTTTTGTCAGTCGCTTTTCTTTCCCAGTTCCTTAAGTTAATTCTTCTCATATCTTCCCTAACTCCATTACTCCATCGTGACCTCGGTCTTCCTCTTCGTCTTTTCCCTGCCAATGCACTAGATAGTACCATTCTGGGAATTCTAGATGGAATCATCCTCTGCACATGGCCCAACCATCTAAGTCTTTGCGCCTTAATTACTGCTAGTATGTTAGGATCTTGATAGAGCTCAGTTAGTTCCTTATTTGTTCTTCTTACCCATTGTCCATTTAAGTTTTTCCCACCAAAGATTTTGTGCAGTATTTTCCTCTCCCAAACTAATAACAATTCTTGATGTTTTTTTGTTGTGACCCATGTTTCAGAAGCATACGTTACTATCGGCCTTATTACGGTCTTGTAAGTTCTTAGTTTTGCTCTTCGTGATATATTTTTACTTCTTAACAACCCATTAAAAGCAAATATAGCGCGGTTGCCCAACATAATTCTCTTTTGTATTTCTTCTTCACAGTTATGATCTCTTGTGAAGACAGTTCCTAAGTACTCAAATCTCTCAATTTCTTCGAATTTATACTGTGTTCCCTTCGCTGTTGTCATTGTTATGTATTGCCCCCGAACGAATTGCTTATTTGTTCATTCCATATACTTTGTTTTTGCTTCATTTATATACAATCCTTTGGTTGCTGCCCTCTCCTCGAGTTTCATGACTGTTTCTATAAGTTCTATTTTGCTCCTAGCCAAGATTACCAAATCGTCTGCGAATGCCAAGCACTAATATTTTTTGTGGTAGATCAGACCTGTTCTATTAATGTTTGCTTCCTGTATAACCTTTTCTAGTAATATGCTAAACATTATAGACGATAATGGATCACCCTGCCGCACTCCTTGTTTGACCTCAAAGCTTTCTGTTATAGTATTGTTTATCTTGACTTTATTATACTGATATATTATACTGATATTGTTTAAAAACACTAATAATATTGATATAAAATGTTAATCAATTTTATTTATTGTTATAAGAATCAAAGGTAAATATGATTAGGCGAATGAAGCCTTAGGTTTCGCAATCAATATCCCAACCACACACACATGTTGCAATCTATTTCAATACGGTTTATAGTACAAACTATACATTTAATATCAAAATAGGGGGATATATTTTTTTAGTTGAGGACACTTGGTCACATTGCATTGTTTCAAGATAAGGTGAAATATCTTCAATAAATGGAAAAAAGCATGTATGTCATATATTATAATACTTTCTATACTCTTAATATGTAGTCTCGTATAAATTTGTAGTGACATGATTTTAAGTATAAGAACAAGAAGCTTGCAACAATTTTCAGAGAAAATAGAAAACTAAAACTATTATAAAATGATTATTCGAAATAAAACATATTCACTGTATTTGCCATCTAGTGGAATAACTGTAAAATTAAGTCAGTAAAAAAGATACATTAAGTTTAATTAAATTAAGTAAATCATCTTGTATACTAAAGTTAAGGTTGGAAAATTGTCGTTTCAAAATGAAAATCGACAGGGGCAACAGTACCTATACTAAAATACACTCTGTATAGATAATTATGTCAATGTTAATAATGCTGGACAGAGAATTGAATATCCTTTCAAATGAGCTAGCACACGCCCCTATTCCCTATTTAAAAATAAGGGGTGGTGGAAATGGAAGGGAGGGGGTTGAAAAATGACAGATATGTATGTACCGTAAAAACTGTGTTCCCCTTAGATCAAAAGTCGGGCTTTTATATTTATATGTTAAGTCCAATATAAATTTCACATAACTGAACTATCACTGTATCCTCCATTTTGATTATTATTGTTCTTAACTAACGCTATTTTTAAAATTCTTGCTTTCCTATCCATCTTTAATGTAAATTATTAAAAAATATAAAATATTTCTTTATTAACGCTAGTCTCCGATAAGGCTACCGTGATTTAATGCTGAGGTACTAAAATGTTATAAAATTAACAAACAGTACGAGCAAGAACAAAGAGTCCACATCCTTCTTATAACTACAAGTGACTGAAACATCGAAACAATAATAATTCTTACTGTGTTATACAGAAAAAGGCAGTAGAAATTATTAATCTCATATTTATCGACAACACTGTATGGTCCTCACTTGATGAGCTGTAAGGAAATATACACGTAAAGTTGTCCTCACTTTGTGCGCATAACGAAAAAGTATATACAGTCTCACTTTAATAGCTGCGTATAATGGCCTCACTTGGGTGGCAATATACTTGAACAATACGGGACACATATACGTAATTTTTTTTGTGTATACTCGTCATTTTTTAATTGCTATTTACTTGTCAAGGTCACTATGAAGAGTTGAAACGATTATGTCTACGTTTTCTACCGGTCCTCACTAAGTGCGCGTAATGTCAGGACCTCACTTTGATATCTGTGCATAAATATATATATATGTATATATATATATATATATATATATATATATATATATATATATATATATATATATATATATATATATATATATAAGTAAAGAAAAAGAAGTACTATGTTGACTTGTTTGGAATAAAACAATTTAAGTTTCAGTGGGTTCGAGTCAATAAAAGGGGCTATTTTAGAGGACTATTCTTTATTTCTCAAGCTTTCGAATGCCATCGCATTCTTTTTCAAGAGCTAAAATATAAACAATTTGACAAAGTGGACTAGAAGTGGTAAAAATGTAACTCACCATCTAAAACTAGGTTCGTTATTAAACCTGCTAACTAAACTAACAATAAATGGTAAAATAAAAATGTTAATAATAGAATGAATATTTCCCAGACTGCATAAAAAAATAATTATTTGAATTTTGAATTTAAAATATCGGTAGAAATATTTTTATAAATCAAAGTCAATGTCAATGACAAAATAAGCCTACATCGAGAAGGTAGTCAATGTCAATGACAAAATAAGCATATATTAGCTAAAAATGGGATATTTCCAAATATGTATGTATTACTGTTGTGATAATTTATAAAAAAAAATTTATTTTTTTATTTTATAGAAGCATAAAGAATATAACCAGGAGATAGAAAGAATAGAGAAAAAAAACAACCAATAGGATGTATACATACATGGTGTTATAAATGAATTATAAAGAAAGGATGTAGTTATAAATTTTATTTAAATTTTGAATTTCTGATCTTTTATTTAAACTATGATCACTTTTACTTATAGATACCATTTCCAAAAAGGTTCTTTTAAATTTATTACCTTCATTGCACAAAATTTGAATGTTATCGAAATCTATGACATGGTCTTTGTCAATTACATGCTCTGCCAAAGCACAAGAAGGCTTTTTTATTCTACAGTCACTTTTGTGCGAAACAATACGATTGGACAAATTCCTCCCACTTTCACCAATATATACAGCATCACACTGAGTACAATTAATGCTGTAGACTACATTAATCTTCTCTAAGTTATCTATAGGATCTTTAGTCTTAGAATAAAGAAATGTAATGGTTTTGATGTTTTTAGTTGATATGTTTATATTTTCAGTAACCTTTAAAATTTTTATTAATTTAGGTGTTAATGATGGTATGTAGGGGAGTGAATGAAAATAGATTTTTTGATTAATAGAAGCATTGTTCTGAGATCTAACAAAAGATGGTGTCATATTATTTATCTGAACTATATTTGTAAAAAGCATCTTGTGTAGCATATGTGGAGGATAAGAGTTTTCAATCAAAATATTTTTTAATAAAAGAAGATCTTCTTGTATATAATCTGGATGAGATAGTTTTGTGACACGTTTTTTAAACCTGTTATAAGGTTCATTTTCATTTTGTTAGGGTGATGGGAGTAATAGCTTATAAACCTATTACTGCACATGGTTTTTCTGAACCATCTGGTTTTTAAAACGTTGTTTGCAGTTCTAACAATTCTCATGTCAAGAAATGGTAGAGAATTCTCAACTTCTTCCTCAACTGTGAATAATGAACATATACAATTCGCAGTTGAGGAAGAAGTTGAGAATTCTCTACCATTTCTTGACATGAGAATTGTTAGAACTGCAAACAACGTTTTAAAAACCAGATGGTTCAAAAAAACCATGTGCAGTAATAGGTTTATAAGCTATTACTCCCATCACCCTAACAAAATGAAAATGAACCTTATAACAGGTTTAAAAAAACGTGTCACAAAACTATCTCATCCAGATTATATACAAGAAGATCTTCTTTTATTAAAAAATATTTTGATTGAAAACTCTTATCCTCCACATATGCTACACAAGATGCTTTTTACAAATATAGTTCAGATAAATAATATGACACCATCTTTTGTTAGATCTCAGAACAATGCTTCTATTAATCAAAAAATCTATTTTCATTCACTCCCCTACATACGATCATTAACACCTAAATTAATAAAAATTTTAAAGGTTATTGAAAATATAAACATATCAACTAAAAAAATCAAAACCATTACATATCTTTATTCTAAGACTAAAGATCCTATAGATAACTTAGAGAAGATTAATGTAGTCTACAGCATTAATTGTACTCAGTGTGATGCTGTATATATTGGTGAAAGTGGGAGGAATTTGTCCAATCGTATTGTTTCGCACAAAAGTGACTGTAGAATAAAAAAGCCTTCTTGTGCTTTGGCAGAGCATGTAATTGACAAAGACCATGTCATGGATTTCGATAACATTCAAATTTTGTGCAATGAAGGTAATAAATTTAAAAGAACCTTTTTGGAAATGGAATCTATAAGTAAAAGTGATCATAGTTTAAATAAAAGATCAGAAATTCAAAATTTAAGTAAAATTTATAACTACATCCTTTCTTTATAATTCATTTATAACACCATGTATGTATACATCCTATTGGTTGTTTTTTTTTCTCTATTCTTTCTATCTCCTGGTTATATTCTTTATGCTTCTATAAAATAAAAAAATAAATTTTTTTTTATAAATTATCACAACAGTAATACATACATATTTGGAAATATCCCATTTTTAGCTAATATATGCTTATTTTGTCATTGACATTGACTACCTTCTCGATGTAGGCTTATTTTGTCATTGACATTGACTTTGATTTATAAAAATATTTCTACCGATATTTTAAATTCAAAATTCAAATAAATATTTTTTTTATGCAGTCTGGGAAATATTCATTCTATTATTAACATTTTTATTTTACCATTTATTTAGCACTATTTATTTAGTGTATATATTTAGTATTTACCATTTATTTAGCAAGTACTATTTAGTTTAGTTAGCAGGTTTAATAACGAACCTAGTTTTATATGGTGAGTTACATTTTTACCACTTTTAGTCCACTTTGTCAAATTGTTTATATTTTAGTTCTTGAAAAAGAATACGATGGCATTCGAAAGCTTGAGAAATAAAGAATAGTCCTCTAAAATAGCCCCTTTTATTGACTCGAACCCACTGAAACTTAAATTGTTATATATATATATATATATATATATATATATATATATATATATGAATTAAAACGCCATAATACATGGCATTGGAGCACAAATTCGTCAAAACTTCCGTGATTTAACTGGTACCAATAGACTGATATATCGATATTTCAAGGTCTCCCTCTCATCAGTCAGTCGAGCTGGTACTACAAATTAAATCACGGAAGTTTCTCTGAACGTCTCCAAAAATTTCGCCACTCTAGTGGCAGCTTACAGAGGCGCCATCTCTTTTGATGGCAGGGAACGAAGACGATTTAATAATACCGTCTCCTATCCTCTGAGCTATCGGAATGTGCAAAAAGAATAAAGCTTCTAGCAAAGCTTGCTATTGCTTTTATGAATTAAAACGCCATAATACATGGCATTGGAGCACAAATTCGTCAAAACTTCCGTGATTTAACTGGTACCAATAGACTGATATATCGATATTTCAAGGTCTCCCTCTCATCAGTCAGTCGAGCTGGTACTACAAATTAAATCACGGAAGTTTCTCTGAACGTCTCCAAAAATTTCGCCACTCTAGTGGTAGCTTACAGAGGCGCCATCTCTTTTGATGGCAGGGAACGAAGACGATTTAATAATACCGTCTCCTATCATCTGAGCTATCGGAATGTGCAAAAAGAATAAAGCTTCTAGCAAAGCTTGCTATTGCTTTTATGAATTAAAACGCCATAATACATGGCATTGGAGCACAAATTCGTCAAAACTTCCGTGATTTAACTGGTACCAATAGACTGATATATCGATATTTCAAGGTCTCCCTCTCATCAGTCAGTCGAGCTGGTACTACAAATTAAATCACGGAAGTTTCTCTGAACGTCTCCAAAAATTTCGCCACTCTAGTGGCAGCTTACAGAGGCGCCATCTCTTTTGATGGCAGGGAACGAAGACGATTTAATAATACCGTCTCCTATCCTCTGAGCTATCGGAATGTGCAAAAAGAATAAAGCTTCTAGCAAAGCTTGCTATTGATTTTATGAATTAAAACGCCATAATACATGGCATTGGAGCACAAATTCGTCAAAACTTCCGTGATTTAACTGGTACCAATAGACTGATATATCGATATTTCAAGGTCTCCCTCTCATCAGTCAGTCGAGCTGGTACTACAAATTAAATCACGGAAGTTTCTCTGAACGTCTCCAAAAATTTCGCCACTCTAGTGGCAGCTTACAGAGGCGCCATCTCTTTTGATGGCAGGGAATGAAGACGATTTAATAATACCGTCTCCTATCCTCTGAGCTATCGGAATGTGCAAAAAGAATAAAGCTTCTAGCAAAGCTTGCTATTGCTTTTATGAATTAAAACGCCATAATACATGGCATTGGAGCACAAATTCGTCAAAACTTCCGTGATTTAACTGGTACCAATAGACTGATATATCGATATTTCAAGGTCTCCCTCTCATCAGTCAGTCGAGCTGGTACTACAAATTAAATCACGGAAGTTTCTCTGAACGTCTCCAAAAATTTCGCCACTCTAGTGGCAGCTTACAGAGGCGCCATCTCTTTTGATGGCAGGGACTTTTTCTTCTTTTTGCACATTCCGATAGCTCAGAGGATAGGAGACGGTATTATTAAATCGTCTTCGTTCCCTGCCATCAAAAGAGATGGCACCTCTGTAAGCTGCCACTAGAGTGGCGAAATTTTTGGAGACGTTCAGAGAAACTTCCGTGATTTAATTTGTAGTACCAGCTCGACTGACTGATGAGAGGGAGACCTTGAAATATCGATATATCAGTCTATTGGTACCAGTTAAATCACGGAAGTTTTGACGAAATTGTGCTCCAATGCCATGTATTATGGCGTTTTAATTCATAAAAGCAATAGCAAGCTTTGCTAGAAGCTTTATTCTTTTTGCACATTCCGATAGCTCAGAGGATAGGAGACGGTATTATTAAATCGTCTTCGTTCCCTGCCATCAAAAGAGATGGCGCCTCTGTAAGCTGCCACTAGAGTGGCGAAATTTTTGGAGACGTTCAGAGAAACTTCCGTGATTTAATTTGTAGTACCAGCTCGACTGACTGATGAGAGGGAGACCTTGAAATATCGATATATCAGTCTATTGGTACCAGTTAAATCACGGAAGTTTTGACGAATTTGTGCTCCAATGCCATGTATTATGGCGTTTTAATTCATAAAAGCAATAGCAAGCTTTGCTAGAAGCTTTATTCTTTTTGCACATTCCGATAGCTCAGAGGATAGGAGACGGTATTATTAAATCGTCTTCGTTCCCTGCCATCAAAAGAGATGGCGCCTCTGTAAGCTGCCACTAGAGTGGCGAAATTTTTGGAGACGTTCAGAGAAACTTCCGTGATTTAATTTGTAGTACCAGCTCGACTGACTGATGAGAGGGAGACCTTGAAATATCGATATATCAGTCTATTGGTACCAGTTAAATCACGGAAGTTTTGACGAATTTGTGCTCCAATGCCATGTATTATGGCGTTTTAATTCATAAAAGCAATAGCAAGCTTTGCTAGAAGCTTTATTCTTTTTGCACATTCCGATAGCTCAGAGGATAGGAGACGGTATTATTAAATCGTCTTCGTTCCCTGCCATCAAAAGAGATGGCGCCTCTGTAAGCTGCCACTAGAGTGGCGAAATTTTTGGAGACGTTCAGAGAAACTTCCGTGATTTAATTTGTAGTACCAGCTCGACTGACTGATGAGAGGGAGACCTTGAAATATCGATATATCAGTCTATTGGTACCAGTTAAATCACGGAAGTTTTGACGAATTTGTGCTCCAATGCCATGTATTATGGCGTTTTAATTCATAAAAGCAATAGCAAGCTTTGCTAGAAGCTTTATTCTTTTTGCACATTCCGATAGCTCAGAGGATAGGAGACGGTATTATTAAATCGTCTTCGTTCCCTGCCATCAAAAGAGATGGCGCCTCTGTAAGCTGCCACTAGAGTGGCGAAATTTTTGGAGACGTTCAGAGAAACTTCCGTGATTTAATTTGTAGTACCAGCTCGACTGACTGATGAGAGGGAGACCTTGAAATATCGATATATCAGTCTATTGGTACCAGTTAAATCACGGAAGTTTTGACGAATTTGTGCTCCAATGCCATGTATTATGGCGTTTTAATTCATAAAAGCAATAGCAAGCTTTGCTAGAAGCTTTATTCTTTTTGCATATATATATATATATATATATATATATATATATATATATATATATATATATATATATATATATATATATATATATATACAGAACTGGATTCGAAATCCGATGTATTTATCGACCGTGCAAGTATATTCTATAACACTATAAAACAGTGTTGAAATTATCGGGAAATGCGGTCTGTGGCTTAGATTGAAACTACATTTAATTCTGTTGAATTCGATATTTCGATGAGTATTTATTAATTTTTCATCTTCATCAGGAACAAACTACAAAATTAACTAACAGTTAGGTACAAACATAATATTACAATGATATAACTTACGAATTGTTGTAGGTATGTTATATAAAGCAATTTAACTTAAAGCTATGCATGTCGTTTCACGAGAACGTCGAGGGCGGCACTGAATCAGGTAGTTTCAATCTAAGCCACAGACCGCATTTCCCGATAATTTCAACACTGTTTTATAGTGTTATAGAATATATATATATAAATATATATATAGTTGTTCCAATGGATCTTTGCACAAACGAATGATTGATTTGAAAAGAAGTTACATCAAAACATTAAGTGAAACGTTCGTCGGCATGTACTGTCAATGTAATTATTCGGAAATGGTTATTATCCCGGTGGACGTATTTTATAAAGTTATTTTATTGAAGTGTTTGATCTTTTTTCACTATTGAGGAGATTGATGGAGTCATCATTAAACAGCTTCTCATTCTCTAATTGTGTTTTGATTGGGTTTAAAACCCTATCTAATGGCACATTTTTAAATAAACTGCTGACATGTCAAAACTTAAGTACTAAATTATCACATGCTGAATTTAATACAAATAATATTTTAGTAAGTTTTGTAATATGTAATATTTAAAACATAAGCAGTCTATTTACAAATGTGCCATTAGATAAGGCATTAAACAGCTCGAACACCATAGAGACTATTACAAATATAAAGATAAATATTATAGAACTGTAATAAATAAATTAAAAAAACAAAAAGTTAAACAGTTATCTAACAATAAAACACTGAAAACGTTTGTTTTCTATACTTTCACAAAATTTATTTTAACTATGTGACTACAGCTGTTTCGGCAAAGTGCCTTTCTCAAGTGATTTAGTTTACTATGGGTTTGCCTTTTTAAAATCTTTAACTGAAGAGGTTGAGGAGTGGGGAGCTGTTTGTCTCGAGTTGGTCAATCAGAATTAAATCTGTAGTTTTTAATTTATTAATTTCGATAGATTCTAATAAAGATAGCTTAAGGCCTTTATTTTGAATATTCAAAAATTTGGAACTCTTCAATAAAAGAATGATTATGATCTAGAAGGTGAAGTGCGTATGCAGAAGTGTCTGTTTTTCTATTATTGAAAGCCCTTTTGTGTTCTGCTATCCGTTTCTCAAAGATTATGCCAGTTTGAGAAACGGATAGCAGAACACAAAAGGGCTTTCAACAATAGAAAAACAGACACTTCTACATACGCACTTCACCTTCTAGATCAAAATCATTCTTTTGATGAAGAGTTCCAAATTTTGCATATTCAAAATAAAGACCTTAAGCTATCTTTATTAGAATCTATGGAAATCAATAAATTAAAAAATACAGATATAATTCTGAATGACCAACTCGAGACAAACAGCTCCCCACTCCTCAACCTCTTTAGTTAAACACTTTAAAAAGGCAAACCCATAGTAAACTAGATCACTTGAGAAAGGCACTCTGCCGAAACAGCTGTAGTCACATAGTTATAATAAATTTTGTGGAAGTATAGAAAACAAACGTTTTCAGTGTTTTGTTGTTTGATAAAATGAACTTCCATCAAGTTACGGTCGAATCCATCAATTATTTAAACAGTTATATATCGCAATATACAACGAAGTTTCCGTTCGACAGAACTATAGCGACACTCATGTAGTAAAATCACAATTTTTGAAAAAAATTACTTGACTGGCAGATACACAAGTATGCATGCCAAGAAAGAGTTGGTGCATGCCAGTGTTGGTTGTTCTAACAATTAGTTTTGAAAACAAAAATTACAATGAAATTTACAAACGTCTAAAAGTTGTTATAAGAAATAAATAAATTAAATTAAATAAAAAATAATATGAAAAACCATTTTTAAACACAAAAATGTACCAATGTCACTGAAAATAATAGACGTAAAAATTCTTAGTAAATAATATATCAAATACATATTATGCCATATCGCTTATCCTTGTTTAACTTATTTCTCTATGGATAAGCGGCTTACTTTTACGATACTAGATTCTATGAGTAAAAAAAAATATAAAAAAAATCTTTTTAAGAAACGCTTTTCTTTAGTTACGAGTGACTAAAATTAAAAATATAAAAAATCAACTAAAAAGCAAAAAATAAAAAATTCAAACTCGGAGGATTATTCGAAATAAACTGTCACACACATTTGTTAAAAAATTGAAAAATCTAACACTTTTGTTAAAGAAAAGTGTGGGGCGAAAACCGTTTATTCGATGAAGACGCGCTTTTCTTTAACGAAAGTGTTAGATTTTTTCAATTTTTTAGCAATTGTGTGTGAGAGTTTATTTCGAATAATCCTTCGAGTTTGAATTTTTTTTTATTTTTTGCTTTTTAGTTGATTTTTTTATATTTTTAATTTTAGTCACTCGTAACTAAAGAAAAGCGTTTCTTAAAAAGTTTCTTTCATATTTTTTTATTTTTTTACTTTTTAGTCTTACACTTTTCAAACATTAAAATATCTCATCATGTTTATTAAAATATAAATATGTATAAAACACGACATGATGTAAAAACATGAAAAGTAGTCGGAATCGGCAGAAAATTTGAAACTTTATTGTTTATTTATGAAGCATAACGTAAAGAATTAACGTAAAAAGTGAAATTATGTATAGTTCACATAATTAGCTACACTCCGTAAAAGTTTCAGGTTTCTTCATTGTAAAAAACCAGAGAACTTAAGCATTTTCCATTAAAATCGTTTTTTTTTCTTATTTAAATAATTAATAAACATAAAAAAAATGTTTATTCACTATTCGTGTATTGTTCCCGTGAATGGATATATCTGCAAATTTTCATTCAGTTGCCTTGAAAAAAAGTCAGTCAAATTAACTTCTAAAAATTTGACACCAACGATTGAACTGAAGAAAAGCGCTTAAAAAGACTTAGTTTAAAAATAAATTCGTTAATAATTTCATGAATGTGCAAAGATACGTTGGAACAGCCATATCTAACCTCAGGTTACACAGTTAAATTTTTTGTTCAGAAATAAAAAATACCTAATTTATTCATTAAAAAAGGGACATGAGAGTGACTTTTATAAAATGATCTGATTGTGTTTACTTTCAATTTAATGCTATATTTGCGTTTATGGTGGATGAAAGACAAATACAAACAATATACTAACGGATTTTTACATAAAAAAAAATCGAAACATACCCTTTGCTTTAGAAACAATATGCTAAATATTTTTTCAATCAATTAGCGTTTTTGAAAAAATGTTTACTGGTCCTCCTACACAATGTCAGCGTAAATGTAAAATCCACGAGGAAAATAAAATTCATGTAGCTGGCTGTATACCATAAATCACAAAAATACTAGATCCTTTGTAAAAGGTGTAGTTAAAAGTTCCTAAATAAAGGTTACATTACCTCACAGAACGTTTTCGGATTAAAAATCCATCATCAGTGTTTAAAAAACCAATATTGTACATGCCGAAGCCACCAAAATATTTTAGGTAAAAGCCCTTTAAACTTCCGCAACTAACATAGGTTTCCTGAACATTACAACTAACATCGGGTCACAGAGACCGACATAAAAAATGTCTCCATTGACACACTTTCAAGCGTAGGATTGTGTTTACTTACTGAAGGAGTAAAATTAAACATAAATGATAACCTATTTTTAAATTATCAAACCTCTTTAACATTAGCAAAGTACCAAAGAAAATAAAACAATCACATAACATCTGATTTTTGTCAAAAACAACCTCAATATTTCCATTGCTGTTTTCTTGTACCTAGGTCTAGGTTCACTTTTTACTCCTGGCAATTGGGTTACTAAATTATCAACACTTGTTTGCACGGTCTTTCGTTAATCTAAATATTTTTTTCGAGTAGATCATGTGTCTAACATGGGTTTCTAAGACAAAATTTGCCGATAATTGCATAATAAGTTGACACTGAAGACTCAAACTTCAACACTAAAAACAGGCATCTAAATCAGGCAGCTACTGATGGCGGCGAAGATTCATAACGAACGATTTGGATATAATCGTAAAAACTCTAACTGGTCTATCTCACAGACCCAATGTTAGTCACGAAAGGTTAAATGTTTAAAAGTATCTATTAATTTATACTACATATTGTATATACTATTATTAAAAATATGTAGTATACAGGGTGTTTGGTAAAGAATAGGCTATAGCTTAAGCTTAGATTCCTGAGGTTAAAATAGGTCGATTTAAGCTAACTTACCTTAGTACAAAAGTTGATAATAACCGAAATACAGGGTGTCAAAGTTAAACTTTTATTTTCTTTATTTTTTAATATTTCCTGACAGGCATGGGACAACAACACGAAATTTGATAAGTGGTGCTGGTACTGTACACCCTTCTAAATTATGTTAAACAAACTTTTCTGGCTACTACCAGAGGCGTACGACGTGGGAACGTGAATGGTTGACGCTTCCCAAATTCTACGCCACTGGCGGAATTTCTATTTTAGTGCAATTTTTTTATTCTCCAGTACTTTTTATGTAAATAACGTACCCTTCATTCGTAACTATGAAGCCATTAGTTTTCGAGATATTTGAAGCTAAAAACGAAGGAGCATAATACATTAATCAAAATAAGTGTGCTTTTTCATTTTTAACTTTAAATATCTCGAAAACTAATGACTTTATCGTTACGAATGAAGAGTATATTATTTTCATAGAAAGTATTTTAGAATCTAAAAATTATGCTAAAATGGCAGTTTCATCAGTGGCGTAGAACTTGGGAAGGGTCAACCATTCACTTTCCCGTGTCGTACGCCTCTGGTAGTAGCCAGAAACGATTATTTAACATAATTCAGTAGGGTGTAGAGTGCCTACAGTTTCTGCCAAGTATCACATGGATATGTCAAATTATTTTAAAGTATTATTTTTTTTTAATAATTTATTCTTTATTTAAAACTTTTATGTGCCCGGTACTATAAAACTATTTGACATATCCTTATGGTACTTAGTAGAAAGTGTAGGCACTGTACACCCTACTAAATTATGTTAAATAATCGTTTGTGATTAATACCAGAGGAGTACGACAGGGGAAAGTGAATGGTTGACCCTTCCCAAATTCTATGCCACTGATGAAACTGGTATTTTAGCATAATTTTTAGATTATCCAATACTTCCTATGCAAATAATATACACTTCATTCGTAACGATAAAGTCATTAGTTTTCGAGATATTTAAAGTTAAAAATGAAAAATCACACCTATTTTGATTAATGTATTATGCTCCTTCGTTTTTAGCTTCAAATATCTCGAAAACTAATGGCTTTATCGTTACGAATGAAGAGTACGTTATTTACAGAAAAGTACTGGAGAATCAAAAAATTGCACTTAAATAGAAATTCCGCCAGTGGTGTAGTATTGGGAAGGGTCAATCCTTCGCGTTCCCCCGTCGTACGCCTCTGGTAGTAGCCAGAAAAGTTTGTTTAACATAATTTAGAAGGGTGTACAGTACCACCACCACTTACCAAATTTCGTGTTGTGGTCCATTGCCTGTCAGGAAATATTCAAAAATAAATAAAATAAAAGTTTAACTTTGACACCCTGTATTTCGGTTTTTATCAACTTTTGTACTAAGGTAAGTTAGTTTAAATCAACCTATTTTAACCTCAGGAATCTAAGGTTAAGCTGTGACCCACTCTTTACCAAACACCCTGTATAATAATACTTTTAAAGGGTTTGCATTTAAAAGGTAAACAATTAAAGGGTTTTTACCCATAACATTTTGGTGGCTCAGGCATGCACAATATTGAATTTTTTAATACTGATAATGGATTTTTTACTCCCAAAAACGTTCTGTGATGTAATGTAACTCTTATGTAGTGACTTCTTAATATACCTTTAACAAAGGATCTAGTATACCTATATTTGTTAAATGTAAAATATTTGAAATTCATAAAAATGTAAAAATCAACATGGAAGTCAATCTATTGATAGATGTATTCTGGTAAAACGGATGAAAAAAGACAAAAATGGATTGGAAGTCATGTGTAGTAAAGCAACAACAAATTAAAAAAGGTAACACTGATTCAGTGCTATGTACCAACAGTAAAGCCAACTGAAGAATAAGAAAGGGCCACAAAAGTAGTGCTGGGAGACTTTAATGCCAATGTTGGCAGTAACAACGCCAACCTAAGACACGTGGGTAGCATGGTATTACTGCTAAGATAAATAACAACCTTCGCCCAGGATTAATTTTATTCTCATATAAAACAATCCACAACGTGTCATGGAAATGGCCAGACAATCAAATCCACCGCATCCCAATAAATAGACAATAGTTAACACCTTTGCGGAAGCCAGCCTCTTCTACCAGTTGGTAATTATCCTTTTTATAGGTCAATTAAAATAAATTATAAATAAAAGTAATTAAAACAAACGAAATTATCTATCTCATCAACACAATAAAAGTAAAAATAGAAGAACTAACTGGCCCAATTGAAGGTGTTAATGGGATTCAATAGGGAAATTCCCTGAGTTCTCTATTGTTCAACCTGATTATGGACGAAATAAGAATATGCAGACGAAACAATACTAATAGACGAGGGCATTTAGCAACAAAAACAGGGACCCTAAATAAATAAATTTTTAAATACAACACCTAGGGACTTGCAGTTTTTTGTATTATGTTTAGGTTGACGTCAGGAAAAAAGTCTATCTAAAGACTTAGAACTAGAAGGGATTAATCGAGGGGTTTTTGAGGTCGCCAAACACGAATATGCCATCAGAATAGACCACTTGATTACCTGGTGCCCAAGGCCACTGCAAGGGACGTCATCTTCTGGAGTTTCGGGTGCATTCGGTATTAAATTAATGCAAACGGATTACTTAGGGGTTTCTGTTGTCGCTAAACACGAATATGCCATCAGCATTGAATTCCGGAGTACCTGGTGCACAGGATCGCTACTAAGGCACGTAATATTCTGGAGTTTTAAGTGTTTTCGGCATTAAATTGATGTAAACGGATTAGTCACGGGTTTTTTGGGGTCGGTAAACACGAATATGATATCAGAACTGAACTCTGGAGTACCTGATGCCCAGAGTCGCTACTAGGGCACGTCATCTTCTGGGGTTTCGAGGGTTTTCGGCATTTAACACATTCACGGGCACGACTGCATATGAAGTCACTTGCTCCATAAGAAGACGTCTGTACATCTGAAGCGTGTCCGCGAATGTGATAATTGATGCAAATGGATTAGTTAAGGGTTTTTGGGGTCGCTAGACACGAATATTCTATCAAAATTGACCTCCGGAGTACCTGGTGCCCAGAATCGCTACTAAGGCACGTTATCTGCTGTGGTTTCGAGGGTTTTAGGCATTTAATTGATGCAAATGGATTACTGGAGGTTTTTTAAGGTCGCTAAACACGAATATTCCATCAGAACCGACCCTCTGTGCACCTGGAGCCCAAAGTCACTGAAAGGGACGTCCTCTTCTAGAGGTTCGAGGGATTTTAGCATTAAATTGACAAAAATGGATTACTCGGGGTTTTTTGGGGTCGCTAAACACGAATATGCTATCATAATTGAACTTCGGAATACCTGATGCCCAGGGTCGCTACTAGGGCACGTCATCTTCTGGGGTTTCGAGGGCTTTCGGCATTTAATTGATGCAAATGGATTACTGGAGAGTTTTTGAGGTAGCTGACACGAATATGCCATCACAACTGACCCCCTGTGCACCTGGTGCCCAAGGTCACTACATGGGACGTCATCTTCTGAAGTTTTAAGGGATTTCGGCATTAAATTGATGAAAATCAATTACTCGGGGTTTTTGAGGTCGGTTAACACTAACATGCCATTAAAACAGACCATCGTAGAACCTGGTGCCCAGGGCCACTGCAAGGGGCGTCATCCGCTAGGCGAGGTTTTCGGTACTATATTGATGCAAACAGATTACATATAGGTTTTTGGGTATGCTGAACACGAATACCCCATCAGAACAAACACCGGAGGACCTGGTGCCTAAGGCACGTCATCTTCAGGAGTTTCGAAAGTTTTAGGTACTCAATTAATGCAAACAGATTACTCACGGGTTTTTTGGGGTTGCTAAACACAAATACGCCATCAGAAGAGAAACCGGAGCGTCTGGTGGCTAAGGAATATCATCTTAGGGAGTTTAGAAAAATTTTGGTACTTAATTGATGTAAACGAATTGCTCATGGATTTTTGGGTTTGCGGAATACGAACTCTACTATGTTGATCCATTTAGTTTTTTTATATGAGTGATATTATGCGTTGACGGTATTATTGATTACCGTAATCACAAGATACTCCAGAATTTATCATAAAAGCCATATTGGTGTTCAACAAGCCCAAAACCAAAAAGTAATCCATTTTTCATCAATTTAGTACAAAAAAAGAGAAACACAAACAGAAATGCTGGTCTATCATACTCTATTGATTTCTCAGTAAGTTGCTTTATGACGAATATTGCATCTGTACACGATCTTCCAGTACGAAAGTTCTGTTCCTCTTGTTCATCTGCCAACCTTATCTTCTGATTTATTATTTATTATAAAATTGTAGTTGCAAGATATTTAAAAAATGAATACACATCTGTAGTTTTTTATCTGTTAATTTTTAAATTCGGATTATTGTTAAACAGCTATAAAAAATATTTTACATAAAATTGTCTTACATAAGATCTCTGTTACTGTTATACAACTATACTAAGCTATTTTTATTCTTATTCTACTTTTTTCTAGTTTGATGCATTTCTTGTACGCCTGTTCATATTTTACAAGTTTATTGGAAAATTCTCAAAGGAACTTTATGTAAATCTGCGATATTGACTATCTTTTATCAAAATATTTCGAATATAAAGAATTCCTATAATTCTGAAAGGGATTTTTCCATAAAATATTGTTTATTCTTTTTGGAATTATTGCAACATATATTCGCATTTTATTTATCAGAAATATTTATTGATAAAGGTTACCCATCTCCCGTGGATTTATTTACCTGTAACAACTGTACTTTTCTGTAAGATCTTTTTGTATGTTCCGATTTTGATAAAGTTATTGTTTCCTTTACCTCGACTGATATACACTTGGATTTTGTTTTATGGTATTTTTCCAACATAATAAAAGGATAGTACAAATATATAATATAAAAGATTGGAAATAAATTCAGTGCTCAAATTGCAGGCATTATTTTTGTCATCACGACAAATGTTATAAATCAAAATTGGTTTTTCACTCAACCTTATCTGAGCTTTGTTGAAATATTACTTCGTACTGTAGTTACTAGACCCGTGTTGAGCTGCCTCCCCCCCACTTGCAAAAATTAAAAAACAAATAGCCCTGATTTATGAGCTATTTATGAGCTCTCATATTCCGCAAATTAAAAATTTTGAGCTCGTTTCACTGAGCAGGAATTTAATATCCCACTGCTTAAAAATAGGAATATTGAATCGATTTTTATGGCAGAATTACGAGCTATTTATGAGCTCTTGAAATGATATAGTTTCGATTTTTGAGCTCATCCTCTTCACCCCCAAACAACCCTTTAATTGATTTAACTTAAGAGAAAAATGCTGAGAAAACTTAAAATCTATCGTATTGCGGATATAATACCTATAGCTTATATATTCTAATAATAAACTATTAAATCACGTACATTTCGATTATTGAGCTACAACCCCTTCGCAAGAAAACTACCCCATCTTCCCGGCTTAAGAGAGAGTTGTAGTTAAAATACATTAAATTAATTATTTAGCAAATACATATCATTTAATAATTTATGAGCTCCCAAATTACGCGCATTTAGATCAATAAATTGCAAGTTATTTTATGTAGTGCAGTCACTGAAGGTAAAAATCAACGATTACCTTCAATTTCGTTGAACCTTCATCGATTTTCACGAAAATTGGTCAGCCGCCCCTTCCCGGGGGTGAAAATGATTTTATAAAAAATAACTGCACACATCAATAAAATGACAAATTATAAGCAACATTTGTTATATAAAGTTATTAAAATAAGTCAACACTTTTTAAGTTATCAAAGGTCAAAGATTTTAATTATTCGTGAAAAAAATGCATGTTTTGAAGCGGTTTTTCGTAAATCACTGAAAAACTGTATGTTTTTACAAAAAAGTTAATAGTAGTTTAATTCGTATAGCTTATATTCTAAGAATAAACTCTTAAATCACACGCATTTCGACTATTGAGCTACAACCCCTTCGCAAGAAAACAATCCCATATTCCCGGCTTAAGAGAGAGTTGCACTTAAAGTAAAGTATTGTTGGAGTTATTATTTTAAATATGATTTAAAAAAGTCAAAATTTTTCAAATTTTCGTAAATTATTTGCTTTTGATAATAACTCCAACAATACGTGATACACGTAAAAAATGATAGATAACGAAATTTGAGTTTTTTTTTATTAGCAAAGATTTTACTTGTCTTTTGATTTCTGTATAAATCAAAATAAGGACGATAGAAACATTTAAACCTAAATTTTACTACGAGAACAATGTAACACGAGCCCTTTACTATTATCCTAAAAAAATAAAACTGTTTGAAAGATTAAATGTAATACAGTTTTATAGCTCTTGAAATTACCTTTCAAATAGTTGGATGTGCCTGACATCATAAAAATTAACAGAGTTATTAAAAAAAATTCATTTTTTTGGAAAAATTTTTGGAGTATAAATTTTGATGCTATCAACTTTTTCTGGATCTCATTTGATAGGTATTTCTAAGTACTTTGACAAGTCAGTAAATGTTACATAAAATGCATCTCTTTCCCATGATTTAAGCTTGAATCCTTAGATTTAAATAGTCGCAGAAAAAATATAGATTTAATTACCTATAACTTACTTTAAATTAACATTATTTTTAAGTAAGCAATTTATTATATTTTTTATTAGCTTCAATTTTAGTGATGAAAACTTTTTTGTAAAAACTTACAGTTTTTGAGTTATTTATGAAAAATCGCTTTACGCATGCATTTTCTTTCACAAAAATTAAAATATTTGATCTTTAATAACTCAAAAAGTATTGACTTATTTTAATATCATTATATAACAAATTTTTCTTAGAATTTGTCCCTCTCTCGATTTGTGGGGTTATTTTTAATAAAGTAATTTTAACCCCCGAGAAGGGATGACATATACCCCAGGCTAAAACCGCAAGTTGTTATTGTTAATTTTGTTTTTTGAGGTATCCTCTATCCGCTCACCAATTTTCGTGAAAATGAATGGAGATTTACCGAAATCGAAGGTCATAGTTGATTTTTACCTTCAGTGACTGCACTATAGAAAGGAAATTGCAATTCAATAATTGAGATGCGTATATTTTGCGAGCTCATAAACTATTAAACGATACGTGGTCGCCAAATAATTAATTTAAATTATTTTAAGTACAACTCTCTCTTAAGCCGGGAATATGGGATTGTGAAGGGGTTGTAGCTCGATAGTCGAAATGCGCGTGATTTAAGAGTTTATTCTTAGAATATAAGCTACACGAATTAAACTGCTATTAACTTTTTTGTAAAAACTTACAGTTTTTCAGTGATTTACGAAAAACCGCTTCAAAACATGCATTTTTTTGACGAATAATTAAAATGTTTGATCTTTAATAACTTAAAAAGTATTGACTTATTTTAATAACTTTATATAACCAATGTTGCTTATAATTTGTCATTTTATTGATTTGTGCAGTTATTTTTTATAAAATAATTTTCACCCCCGAGAAGGGGCGGTATCCACCCTCAGGGTAGAGGTGCAAGGTGTCACCATGTCACCTTTGTTTCTTGAGGTATCCTCTAACCACTGACCAATTTTCGTGAAAATCGATGAAGTGACTGCACTATACAAAATAAACTGAAATATATTGATCTAAATGCGCGTAATTTGGGAGCTCATAAATTAATTTAATGTATTTTTAGTACAACTCTCTCTTAAGCCGGGAAGATGGGGTAGTTTTCTTGCGAAGGGGTTGTAGCTCAATAATCGAAATGCACGTGATTTAATAGTTTATTCTTAGAATATATAAGCTATTGGAATTATATCCGCAATACGATATATTTTAAGTTTTCTCAGCATTTTTCTCATAAGTTAAATCAATTAAAGGGTTGTTTGGGAGTGAAGGGGATGAGCTCAAAAATAGAAATTCAAGAGCTCATAAATAGCTTGTAATTCTGCCACAAAAATGGATTTAATATTCCTATTTTTAAGTACAGTAAAACCTCGATAGAACGGACCTCTATTTAACGGACTTCGGATATAACGGACAAAAAATCCGATCCAATGAAAAAAAATTGAACGGAAAAAATATGAAAAATCGAATTCTGAAAGAAAAATTAGCAAGGAAAGGATCTCGGCACTAGTTTGTACTCAAGCCGATGGATCGCATGGGTTGACTGTTATAATTATTGGCAAATCTCGTAAATCTATCTAGAGTTGTCAAAGATATAATGCATCATCTTGCCGTTTCATATTATCGTTCTAATAGGGCATGGTTCACCACAGATATTTTAAAAAATTGGTTTTTTTTAAGAATTTGTACGTGCAGTGAGAAAATTTCAAGAGAAGAAACTGGAAATGCCGCCGAAAGAGGTGAATTGTTTATTGATTTTAGACAACATTCCTGCTTATCCCCCTGAAAATATTCGTCGTTCAGAAGATGGTAACTTTAATTGAATCGTTTTTCCAAAAAAATAAATAGTTTATTCAACGCATGGTGAATAATTTTGGCAACAAAACGAGTATATTGTAGAAAGTTTTGAGATGAAGTCGAGAAGTAAAAAAGTAGCAAACAAAACTTAATTCCTCTCTTAACTTAAAGATTTGTACACGGTATCTAAAGTACTACGGCATATATTTTCAAAAAAAAAATTTTTTGATTGATTATAAACCTATTTTTATATAACGGACTTTCGGCTTTACCGGACATACCGTCCCCCCAATTAGTCCGTTATATCGAGGTTTTACTGTAGTGGGGGGGCTGACTCAGCCCCCCACTAAAGTATTAAATTCCTGCTCAGTGGAACGAGCTCAAAATTTTTAATTTGCTCAATATGAGAGCTCATAAATAGCTCATAAATCAGGGCTATTTGTTTTTTAATGTTTGCAAGTGGGGGGGGGCAGCTCAACACGGGTAGTTATTAGCGCATATGCACATAGTTGTTGTGGTACTTTCAATACGTGGTTAAGAGGTTAGAATTCATAGTGATATCAGGTTTATGAGTTGTTACCGTACCATAGTTAATTAATTAGTTGATAAGGGGGGGGGGGTAACACTTATTCCAGCGCACTGTATAAGTGAAATCATTGAGAAATCACACAGTGTAAACTCCATTAAGTTTAGAACAAACATGCTGAAAATGTTAAATGAACATTATCATAACGGAAACTTTGTTTATTTACGTATTTTAATTCATAATAGGGAAAATTTTCTATACCCCATTCCACGAATATACGACCCTCTTGGATTATCGCGACAACGAATATTTTACTGTGCAAAATATGAAGAACGAAATGGTAGGGGAGCAAAGTATGCTAAATGTGCAGTCACTCGAGCGCTTTGGGGACCTATTGGGTTGTGAAGAGTAGGTCCTAAAACCAAAAAAAGTTAAGTAAAGTTTTCCATTCTAGTGGGCGCTTGCCATTTTTTAATTTAATTTTCCATTTCCAACAATCGTTTTTTCCGATTATAACGCCATCTATCCATAATTCGAAAAAATATTTCGAATAAAAGTTACTTATTTTTACGTAAGGAATCCAAATCTGTAATAAAAAATGAGGGTTCCCATTTAAGATTTTAAAGTAACCCCCCACCCCGTCTCCGTGGGGGGTGGTGTTTGGTGCCATTCAATAGATTTGTCAAAAATATTGAATAAGTGTATTTTACAGTTTTTCGATCTGATGTTCATTTCACGAAATATCGTGGGATTCGTATTATTAAATTTACCCCCCACCCCTCTCCGTGGGAAGTCGTGTTTAGTATCATTCGATAGATTTTTAAAAAATATTGAGCACATATTTTTTAGTTTTTTGATCTGTCATTCATTTCGTGAAATATTCGCTTTTTTCTTGTGAAACTTTGGGACTCGCCCATTTCCTTACGCAAGGCTCAAATCGTCAGATTTTTGCAATATACACTCTTTTGCATGTACTTAACTTGCCTTATCTTAATCTGACAATTTCGAGTTTTTTTAAGGATAGATTTTTTTTTTCGGGCCCCCCTTAACGAACTCCCCTGTGTTAAGAGCCAATATATGGTAGAGGTACATCTACAGGGTACCAGGTTTCTCCCCATATGATAATCTGACGCGCTCGTGTAACTGCAAAAGCCCCGCTTGTGCTCCCCTACCAAAAGTAAATTGCAAATTATATTGTTGTTTATTATAGTAGAGTAATTATTAGAGCAAAATACTTTCGTACTTCTTATGTTGCACACTAAAATATTCGTTGTCGCAATAATCCAAAACAGTCGTATATTCTTGGAATACACCATATTATGAAAAGTTGTTCAGAATTAAAAATTATGTTTTAATGTTCAATTATATCATTCTAATTTAAATGTTGTGAATTACAAAGGTAGGTACTTTACTCTTGATCGAAATTCATATTTATATATACCTCGTATAAAATTAATAAAATTTGATATATAATGGCTGCATCATAAATATTAGACCATGAAGAGCTTTTTATGAAGAATAACCTTTCTTCGTCAAATTAAAAATAAAAGAGTTATAAATGAAAATGTTGTTGGTATCCATAATTTGAGAAAAATCTTCAAATATTTTTTTCCATTAGAAGGATGTAATTGCACATATATGACCATAATTTTTTATTCCAAACAACATTTCATATATTCGGTTCGCTAAACTCAGACACAACTGGCTAGTGATTTAAGTCAGTAATTTTGCCAATTCTACAAAAAAATAATTACTAAATAGTTAATAATTACTAAATAATTAGCAATTTTGCCAATTTCGGCAAAATTGGCAAAAAACAAAAAAATTACCTACTAAAATCACTAGCCAGTTGTGTCTGAGTTTAGCGAACGGACTATAATAACAATTTTCATTTCATAACAAAAGGAACAGTCCATTTATCATTAGGTAGTCCATTAAAGAGGAGGCCGTATACTCGTATAAACCTTTTTAAAGTTAACAAATTATTGCTTTCAAAATATACTCAAATTGTATTTTTGAACATCTTATTTATTTTATATAATAAGATGTAGTTTTTGCGAAACGTGGTCATTCCTGTACGTTCTTATTACCCATGCATGGATACCAAAAACGATTTCTTGGTGCAACCCTGTACCCTGTAGCCAAAAAAAAATAAAGGGGGGGTTGAAAAAAAATTTTAATTTTCTTTTTGACCCTGATTGACATATGCTCCATCAATAGCGTTTTTCATAAATATATATGATTATTGCAACATTCCTGCGGAAACTGCCCCTATCCTTGAAAATAAACTGCAAAAACTACCCCTATCCCTTAGAGAGCATATTTTTACGATTTTCTCATTACCTATGCATTTTTTTAAAACAAAACTTATACAGAATTAAAGATCACCATTTTCTCTAAAAATAATTTCATATGCATTTTTTTTCGTATAAGTAACCGTTACGGCCGTAAACCTCAGAAATGCTTTGGCGGGCTCCAGTTTTTGTTTTTTTTTTTCGTCACCTTTTCATTTTTATGATAACGTACTTATGGAAAATAAAAGAACACATTGTCTGATACACATTATTATCTATGCATATTTTATTTTTCTTTGCACCCTAAAGCCACAGTGGTGGCCCAAAATAAATTTTTGATTATTTTCTTTATTAATTCTCCTTTTCTGGGTGATTCCGGGGAAAATATGGGGGTACATTATACAAATTTGTAAATAACACCAGTACATAGATAATCGCTGAAAGTTTTTTTACTCTAGCATAGGCGTTTCAGATGGTATAAAAAGGGGTTTTTTAAAATGTAACACCCTGTAATTAAAAAATTTGCAATTGCCTTTAAATGAAACCTATACCAAAAAATCCGCCACTTATTTGTGATTAACGGCCGCAGGGTGTCTTCTTAATTTTCATTATAGTTAGGGAAAAATAATTTTTGTTTAAAAACATCTTTTTTAAAAATTTGTCAACTTTGGGGCGTCACCCCCGCTAAACAGTGGGTGATAGACATATGCTGTCGAAAAAAAAATAGCAGGAAATATAGTCCTCTTTATTTTACTATTAAGTAAATTTTTTGCAAAACATACAGGAAAGGCTACGTTTCGCAAAAACCAAAAATTACCCCCTTTAAAGGGATGAAAGGGGGGGTTCCGGGGCGAAATTTTTTAAGAAATAGTTAGTCTCATAATAAGCGCCCCTTAATAGACCAGAAAAAAAAATAAAACCGGACTTGTGTCCATTTTGCGAGGTTCAAACTCTGTTTCCTACACTACAAATATCATTGATCATTGATATTTTATTAATACTTAATTTAAAATTTAGTTTGACATTCACGAAACGTCAAACTAAAATGTAAATAACCTATGCAGAAGATAAAACTACATAAGAATCCATCGATAAATCTGCTCTAGGTACTGCAGGAGCAGCGACGCAATAACACACAGACTTTGCGAATTCATCAACGAAAAGTTTTCGTTGAAACGGGGATTTGCAAAATTATTATTAATCAATTAATAGCATACGTTGAGCTAATCCATTCAGTAATTATTAATATAAAATACGTTCATAGTAGGAATAAACGAAACTGATTGTAGGAATGAATAGAATTGCTTGTAAGAATAACCGTATTTATTGTGAGAATGAACGGATTTAATTGTAAGAATAAACGGAAATAATTGTAGAAATAAACGAAATTGAATGAAACGAAATAACACTGTTATTGACAAAACGAATAGTCTTCGTCGGTCAATCAACGACGTTGTTGTTTCAATGAATAGTGTTCGTTGACTCAGTGAACAGTGTTCGTAATATTAATAGTGATATTATGGTATACATAATGAAAGTATTATATATTAATAAATATTTGTTTATCCATTCAATAAACGTAATACATTTGATCAACTAACGAAAATAATGAATTGATGAACATCGCTTTGTTGTTACAACAAAACCAAGAATTGGACAAATTTTAAGTATTATTTTTGTTATCTAAATTAACATTTTTATTAATATTACGTATAGTATTTTTACTACAAAAACGTTATTACGTAGGTCAAAATTTTTGACGTAAGAGAACTGTCAAAACATTAGATTGTGACTTTTCATTATTGCCATATTTATATAAACATGGCAGTAATGGAAAGTCACATTCTAATGTTTTGACAGTTCTCTTACGTCAAAAATTTTGACCTACGTAATAACGTTTTTGTAGTAAAAATACTATACCTTTTTCGTTAAGTGTTAACGTTGACAATTATTACTTTGGTGGGTTGTTCACGGTCCTGAGCTAATCGGAATAGTTTTTCGGCACTGTATATTTCTATTCAGTCGCGAATTTTCTTGAGCCAATATATCTGCTTCAATGCAATTCATCTACGGCCCTCGATTTTACCTTTCATGATCAGCTGAAGGAGTCTGTACCGGTCGCCTCTAAGAACATACTCTAGGTATTAAACTTTTCTTATTTTAATAGCTTTCAATAACTTACGAACGGAATTTGCTCTATTTAAC
Source organism: Diabrotica virgifera virgifera (assembly GCF_917563875.1). Classification (NCBI taxonomy): domain Eukaryota; kingdom Metazoa; phylum Arthropoda; class Insecta; order Coleoptera; family Chrysomelidae; genus Diabrotica; species Diabrotica virgifera. Next base: position 180,167,673 of record NC_065448.1, on the reverse strand, counting down.
AAAGCTTCGTTTTTATGCATTGCTGTCTACGGTATGCGGAGCATTCTTTTATGCAACCATATCTAACATGCCTCTGGGCACTTGAGAGCCCAGGTTTGGATGCCGTGTAACACCACTGATTAAATATGGCATTTTATCATTATTTGACGTAATTGTATGTTTATGTTTAAGGTAATGCGGCGTCGTCTGCATAACATAATATTTGGATTTCTTTGTTCCTCATTCTGTAACCCTGACCTTTACGTACTGCTTCTATTATTTCGTCCATTATTATATTAAAGAGCAGTGGGCTTAACGAGTCACCTTGTCTGACTCCGCTTTGTACTGGTATAAACTGCGTTAGTTTTCCATTTATCTTTGCCTGTATTCGATTATGAAAGTATATGTTTTCGATGGTTTGTATAATATTGATTGGTATGTTTCTTCTATACGTGGTCTATAAAACATATATATTGTTATGCTCTACCTTTTCTATTTATTTAGATTAATTAGCAAATTCTTAATTTGATTGATTATCCAATTATTTTATTTATTTCCCATGTAAAGACATAACTAAATTCCAATTAAATTTTCCAATCAATTTTATTATCAGGGCTAATTTTGTATTTGATACAATACCTGTAACCTGTGGCTTCTAGTATTTCTAGTTGCTTACTTCTTCCAGGGTAGAAACAGGGAAATTGACAACACTCAAATTCATATAAATGTAATCTATTGTTTTTATTAAATGCCGTGTACATATGATTCAAAAATATTAAAATTTAACTTTGTTGCAACAATCTCTAACTTAATAAATTAAAACTCTAACTCTGATATCTCCTTGTTTTGACAAAATTATTTATTTAATTAATTTCTTATTTACTCATACTAAATTGAATGAATTTTACTTTTCTTCTTTTGAATTGATTTCTCAAATTTGAAATGACTAACTGTGTTACAAAAATATTGTTAAATAAACAAGTAAACAAATATGGTCTTGATATAAATGACTTCTCCATTCAGACAAATGATTTGACTAACCTTTTATTCTCCACTCCCTCGTTTTCTGGATTGCTCTGTCCTTGATTCTCCCAACACGTACTCTCTGGTTGTTGCGAAAAAATCCCCCTCGTCAAAACTGCTTCCAAGAAAAACACACAGGACTTGCTCGAATATCTAGTGCACAAACGGATAATAATCAGCTACTCGTTCTAGACAAAACAAAGGAATCTCCCTCGGACCAGGAAATTAGCTCTTCAACCGGTCGACGCTTTGGTTTCAACTGATTCTGCTCGCAAAGGCTGATCACACCAACTCTACACTGATTCTACACTTTTAAAAAACTCGGCTGCCTTCTCTCGATGTTCATTACACACTGACTTTATTTTTCTCTCAAATCCCTACTCTCACATCCATTATCCCTTCTCCCGATATTTTTCGTCTACTAGACAACAACCTCTCTCAAACAATTTATTTCTTAAGAAACCCAATATTCTTTCACATAACTTTTTCCAATTTGTCAAATTTCAAGGAAAATCATAATTAGTTATTTTCTACTCTCTACTTTTACAACTAAAATAATAGAGTTTGTATACAACATTAAAATACCTTCCCGGAAGGATCTGAAAAACCTTATTGTCCCGTCAACTCTCTCTCTCTCTCCACTTTCTAATCACCGAAATGTTTTGTTAATGCCCCGTCCATTTCGTCGACTAATTATCACTAATCGTTTTAATTTTTCCGAAACACTTGTTTACTAGTAAAATTAAATTCTAAACAAATTTGGCCATATACAGGGTGATGAAAAACTATCATTTCATGGTCGTTGATATAAATTTAATTTTTTTAAATTTCCTTAAAAAAACAATTCCACAACAATATATATGCTGCCTGGGGGTTACTAGCACGAAGACTGAGTGGATTGAGTAGCTCAGAAGCCGCGCTTACACTCCCAGGTTAGCATCCTACCCATTGTAAAAGAAAACAAGTCTCAAAGAACCGATAAAGCCTCGGATGGTTAATTCCCAATAAAAAAAATATTGAAAAAACTGATTCATTTTTAAAACTATTTCCAAGAATGATTTTTTTTTCATATTAACAATTTATCAGTGTGTCTCTATACTTTTTTTATCCCTGGTATGACATTTTAAACAATTAAAATAAAAAGGTAATCCAACCAAATATGTTACTGTTCTTGAATAATTCAATGCGGAAATACAGCGGCTGTAATTGTGTCCAATGATCAAACCATATAATATTATGATAATTATTATTTTCCATATGTGAAATATCAACACCATTATTTATATAAAATTATAGCCATTTAATAGGAAGTCGGACGTCAATAAAATTTAATGATTTATTCTTCGCACTCACCCAAATAATTTGAGTCTATTACAAATACAGGGTGGTGCTTCATCGAATAAACTAGGATTGCAAGAAAAGTTGAGTTAAACAGTGCACTAAGTGCACTAAAATTTTTAAGACGATTCGTCGATTAGTTTAAATTTTATTCAATTTGTTTATCCCAAAGAGCTTTTTTCGCAATGTTATTGTTCAGAAAATAATAATGATATAGTAATTCTGTGGAAACAACATGAAAAAAAATAGTCATGTTTTCAACGCATTTAAAAAAATCATTAAAAAGTCATTTTTACCTATCACTCCGAAAACATTTTACTAAAACAGAGTCATTTTTGGCTTATAAACAATTTTAATAACTTTGTTAATACTGTAGGCTAAAGCTACAATGGGATTTGAAAAACTGGTATTTTTACACGAATTAAAAAAAAACTTTTCGCCTAGGTTTGTTACGGTCAAAGTTAGCCACTTTTTTTATTTAATTGACAGCTACGTTGTTTATAAAAATTAAGCAACCTAACTAGAGCCATTTTGAAGTTGAAGGTATCTAGTTTATGTGTAAAAATTTGAGTAAACTTTGAACCTCAATAGAGTGGTTAATAAAGTTTTAAAAATGGCGTCCTAACGGAACGGATTCGTGGTCGGTGGAGGGGAGTTATTAATATCGTGCACTCAAAAAATAAAACTGATTCTTTAAACATATGCTACGATTAATATCGCCGGAGCTTGTTGATGGATTTTGATCATAATTTTTAATTTGTATGTACTTATAGTCTTATAGAGTACGTTATGTACGCACATCCCCACCTAACATAACAAAATGTTAGGGGGAACTCCGCTTATCACTCAGGGATATGAAAAATAGATTACGACCGATGCTAAGACCTACCGAATATACATACATAATTTCATAAAAATCGGTCCAGCGGTCTCGGAGGAGTATCGAAACTAACAGTAACAGGAAAATTTTATAGATGTAAATATATAGATGTCTATTCACAAATAAGGGTTGGTGATAGAAGAGTGAAAATTAAGGGTTTTATGTATTTTTTAATTCTACATCATATAAAATTAAGGTAGATAATTTTGTCCAAAAAAATAAAAAAAAATGTTAGGGGCAACCCCCCTTATCCCTTATGGGTATAAGAAATAGATTAAAACCTATTCTCCGTCCTATAGGATATACGTGTAAAATGTCATAAAAATCGGCCAAGCCGTTTCGGGGTAGTATGGTAACTAACACTGTTACAGGAGAATTTGATGTATATAGAAGTAACTGTGAATTAAATAATAAAAGCGGCTAACTTTGACCCTAATTAACCTAGGCAAAAAATTGTTTTCTGAAAATTTGTGTAAAATTACCAGCTTTTGAAATCCTAAAGTCGATTTACTCTATAGTCAATAATAACAAAGCTATTCAAATTGATTATAAGCCAAAAGTGACTCTATTTTAATAATCTGTTTTCTGAGTGATAAAAACGACTTTTTAATGACTTTTTTTAACACTTTGAAAATAAAGCTATTCTTCTTGCACGTGATTTCCACGTAGTTGCTATATCATTATTATTTTCTGAACAATAACATTGCGAAAAAAAAGCTCTTTGCGAAAAACAAATTGAATAAAATTTAAACTAATTGACGAATCGTCTTAAAATTTTTTGTGCATTATACGGAATGTTAGACTCAACTTTTCATGCAATACAAAAGTCTTAAGGCCATTTTCGCAAAAGTTATAGCACATTTTTTATTTTTGAAATTTTAGTCTTATTTTGCAATTTCCGAGGCAAAAAATGATCGGAACAAAATTCAAAAAGTACCATTTTAAACCTTGGCTCATCTACTAAAAAAGAAAAACATAAATAAGATATTTAATTACCCTATTTTTACCTTTAGCGATTTAAACGAAAAAACTGCATTTTTGACCCTTATTTGTTAATAACTAAATTTCTCGTCCGAACTGTGACGGGAATTTTTGTATTTATAATGTATTAGGTATATAGTACTCAAAAAATCCATTTGCAACCTGGATGCTCAAGGGTCCCGACAAAAACCTTATTTCTCTGGACTACATAATATCCATATTCATATTCCGTAGGAGATTCACGATTTGAGGGGTCGAGTCATGTTGTTGAGAGTCATCTGACAAAAGAAGACGATATTATAGATATATGACCAAGCCAGCAACAGTGATATTAATTAAATACTAGAATATTACAACTGCAAAAATTATTGTTTATATCCTTACGATGAATGTATTACTACTAGTAAACATGACATGTATTAAAACCACATGTGTGTAAACATAATATAAACAGAAGATAGTAAAATGAAACAGGTAAATTATGCATTTTACGATGGATGTAGTTTTACGTTTGCTTAACGGAAATATGCTGTAAATTTTACGACATATGTAAAAGACTATTAAGGCTGGTAATAACGATGAACAGAGTTGTACTCTGACTTTAAAACAACGGCATAATTTAGTTAATTTTATATTCATAGACGATTATTTTTCTGTGAGTTAATGCCTATTTTCAGAATGTCTAGCAATTTTCCAGTGTTGATTTGTGTAGCATATAGAAAAAGTTCATTGGGAATATTTTTAACAAGATCTATAAGCTTTGACCAATATTCAAGACTGGATCTTTTATTTTAATTAACATTGTTTCTTTATTAACAATTTATTCAATTAAAATAATTTCTAGACTTATGGGATCCGATCGGTACTCACCTGAGAGACCGCAAACGTTCGGATACAATAATTGTTTCTTTTTAAAGACAATGAAGTCGACTTTGCTAAGTAAGAAGGTATTTACTCAACAAACTGCACATTACACTATAATCTTTCTGGCTGAAAAACACAGTTTCATGACGTAAGTTATATAATGAACTCCATCGGAATATTCTCCTGTAAATCACATCTCAAAAGCTTCGAGAATAATCGTGGCCTCCATCGTGCGCCATGCTTCTACTCAGTACAGCAATACGGATAACAGCATTTTTATTATGCTGATATTCAATTCAGATACAGATTCTCTCTCTTCAATTCTGACCCCCCGGAGGGAGTGTAGTGGTCGACGTGATGTCGTGTATTGTCCGTCCACTGGCGGATCCAGGGGGGTGTCACGGGGTCATGACCCCCCCCCATAATTGTAAACCTACGTATACTAGGGTTGGTAAGACTAAGTGACCTTACCTCGGAGAAAGATAATTAAATCATCCCCAAGACCCATGACCCTCCCCAAACAACATGTCTGGATCCGCCACTGTGTCCGTCTCCAAAGATATCTGTCTCTGGGAATTTCTTTTAACTCATGCATAGATATTTTGCATATTCCTGTAATTTTATCGATCCATCTTGTTGGGGATCTTCCACGTGATATTCGGCCTTCCACACCTTTCTTTGTATAATAAGTTTTTCCATCGTTTTCTGTGTTTGCTCTCATGACATATATCCCAAAGTATTTTAATTGTTGGAGATGGACTTTACTGGAGAGTCGTTGGCTAACTTTTAGCTCTCTTTAAATTTAATTATTTGTCCTACGCTCTGTCCAAGGAATTCGTAGCAATCCGATTGTCTCAGTGTCCAAGATTCGCATCCGTAGGGTAGTATTGGGAATATTAAACAGTTGATCAACCTCATCGTTAAGGCTCTTGAAACTTAACAGTCCTTCTATATTTTGGTCATTTTTGCTGTGGCAACTTTTGCTAGATCACATCTACGTTTTATTTCTTTCTGTAGTGGCACTGCATATGTGATCAATGATCCCAGATATAAGTATGAGCTCACAATCTCAAAGAGGTCAATTGAGGTTATTTGTTGATGATTGTTATGTAGTCTATCCACTATCGCGATCTTTGTCTTTGATATGTTTAATTGCAGACGAAATATTTGACTTTGGCTTTCGATGAGATACAGATTAATATTTAGATATATTGAGTATTTCTTCTGTTTAACGCAAGTTCATATTGGAGAAATTCTGTCATTATTTGGACTTTAGTATGGTACTAGACCCAAACCCAGACAACCAAAGTGAAAGTTATCCTCCAACATTAAATTGTTCTATATGGTCCACATAATGTTCAGAAAAAAGTCACACCATTTTGAGCGTCGGGTTTGGGGGGTAGAGGGGGGAGAAATCGGTAAATTTGTAGTTTTTTACGTTTTTCGTCAGCATTTCTAAAACTATGCGATTTAGCATGAACAACTTTCTACAGAAAAATGTTCTACATTAAATTTGAAATAAAAAAGGCTTTATGCATAATCCTTCTAAAAGGAACGGTTCCAAAGTTACATAGGTAGTATAGTATAATTAGTCCAAAAAAAGGCCCAAACATCCAAAGTAAAAGTTTGCCTCCAACACCAAATTGTTCTATATGGTCCACATATTGTTCAGTAAAAAGTTACACCATTTTGAGCGTCAGGTTTGGCGGGGAGATGAGGGAGAAATCGGTAAATTAGTAGTTTTTTTTAAGTTTTTCGTAAATATTTCTAAAATTATGCTTTAGCGTAAACAATGTTCTATACACAAATGTTCTACATAAAATTTAAAACAAAAAAGGTCCCATACATGATTGTTATAAAATTAACGTTTCCAGAGTTACGGATGATGAAAAGTGGAGGTTTTCGATACTTTTTATATTTGTTGGGTAATCTATAATATTATTACTGATGAAAGAAATTTTCTTTAACAGGATTGTGTTTTGTAAATAAAATTTGCTATTTCAGTGGCCGATGGTACTAGTAGGTTAGCGATAAGCTCTTGAAAAAACGTCAACCTCACCACCCAAAAGCATCATCAATTGTCCAAAAAATATAAAAATATATCGAAAACCTCCACTTTTCACCCTCCGTAACTCTGGAATCGTTGATTTTATAACAATTATGTATAGGACCTTTTTTGTTTTAAATTTTATGTAGAACATTTTTGTATAGAACATTGTTTACGCTAAAGCATAGTTTTAGAAATATTGACGAAAAACTACTAATTTACCAACTTCTCCCCCATCCCCCCCAAACCGGACGCTCAAAATGGTGTAACTTTTTACTGAACAGTATGTGGACCATATAGAACAATTTGGTGTTGGAGGAAAACTTTTACTTTGGATGTCTGGGTTAGGCCTTTTTTGGACCAATTATACTATACTACCTCCGTAACTTTGGAACCGTTCATTTCAGAATGATTATGCATCGGGCCTTTTTTATTTCAAATTTGATGTAGAATATTTTTGTATAGAAGGTTGTTCATGCTAAACCGCATAGTTTTAGAAATATTGACGAAAAACGTAAAAAACTACGAATTTACCGATTTCTCCCCCCTCTACTACCCAAACCCGACGCTCAAAATGGTGTGACTTTTTACTGAACATTATGTGGACCATATAGAACAATTTGGTGTTGGAGGATAACTTTCACTTTGGATGTCTGGGTTTGGATCCATCGTTTGGATCAATTGTATCATACTACTTGTAGACATTGTAAATCTTTGTCGCTACTTGCTAGTAGAACTGTAGCACCTATTTATCGTAGACTATTAATAAATACCCTGTTGATTTTTGTTCCAATTGGGTTGATGTCTGTTGAAAATTTGAGTACAGGTTAAGTATGAGCGAAGATAAAATGTGTCCCTGTCTGACTCTTCTTCTTATATCAACTGTTTTGCGCATATCTTCTCCCTGCACAATACTTATTGTGCAATATAGTTAAAACGAAAAGCATTAAAAATAATTCATACATATTCACTTCTAGGCAATATTGGCTGGGTTCAAGAGAGACCGGTTCTGGAGAGCAAGCAATGATCTTGTTTTTAATCACATAATGATTAAATAAAGATTTCAGTAGTGTAAGCAATTGCTAAATAATTAAAGCGATTGTATTAATAAAAATTTTAATGCAGTTCAATAGTGGGAAATTAAAACTGGCAATCTAAATGATCGCATGATAGTTATAAGAGTGAAAAAGAATGATATAATTACACAAATGTTGCAAGAAATATGTATTCAAACAGCAAAAACTGGACTTAAAATTAATGGACAGAAAACAAAAATAATGAGAATTGGTAAGAATCTTTATAAATAGAGTGATCAGAATAATAAATATGGAATTTGAGGGATTATTTGATTTTAAATACTTGAGAGTATCTAATCATATCTAATAAGAGACAAATATCAAGTTAAATCAAACAAACTATTAACACACCGGACAAAGATAAAAATATACAAATGTATTTTGCTGAAACTATGGTAAAAAGGGCAGAAGGGCTGAGAATGTAAGAGAGGAAAATAATGAGGAGAACAATGGGAGCTGTTAGAATAGGGCATAGTGAATTTGTAACCAATTCAGTTATGATGGAGGCGAAGAGATAATACCACAAAATAGATAGCCTTTATGACAATCCTGAGGATCAAAGCAAACAATACTTGGAGGCCGAATTATGTATTGAATAGCCACATAAATACTACTGGGACTATACTTGAGAAATCCATCTTTATGATGAACTCTGATGAATCCTCACTGAGAAGATTAACTTAATTATACCATCTTACCATCTTGGAATAATGGGGACTTAATTTGGTTCACTGATGGATCTAAAATTACCCATGGCACTGGATAAGGGGTCTTTGGGTAAACGTTAGTATAATAAATATTACAGCCAAGGTCAACATACAACTGTGTTCCAGGCTGAAGTTTTTGTTTTGGTGGCTTGCATTGATGAAATCATTGATGAAGACCCTAAAGCTAAGAGAATCAACAGTTACCCAGATAGCCACTATTCTGGCTGTAAAGAATCCACTGACCAAATCAAAACTGGTGAGAATCTGCAAAGATCTCCTCAACAATTTGGCAAACGACAATAAAGGGTCTTTTATATTGGTGCCGGGGCATGAAGGGGTACATGGGAACGAACGAGCAGATATTATGTTGGCGAAACAAAGTTCGAGAGAAACATTTGAAGACCCAGAATCTTTCTGCCGCATCACTTAAGATGCTACAAAAAACGAGGTTCAAAAATGGCTGATGAATAATAATTATCAAAAGAAATGGAGAACCACTCAAGGGCAAATCCAGACTAAAAAATAATCAAAAATATTGATAAAAACTTTCAAACAATTTGATAGACCTCAATAAACGAGAGATCAAAACGGTCACTGAAATTGGTGAATGGACATTGCTGTTTAAAAAATCACATATACAAACTAGGTTATGTGAATGAAGCGTGATACAGAAAGTGCGAAATGGAAGAAGAAACTGCCAGACACATACCTCGCCATTGCAGTGTGCTAAGTAGTGTTGCCAGGCCCGATTTGTTTTTAATCGGTACATAAGCAAAAACAAATCGGGATTTAGAGTTGTAGATCGGGACAAATAAACAACAATAGCCCCAGTAAATGACCGTTTTGGAGTGTAATTTTCAGAGTCAACTCCGAATTGCATGAAAATCTGGTTTTAGGTTCTACTTACTGTCTACTTCAAAGTTGAACTTGTACCGTTGGTGGCTTTTACTTGGGGGTGACAGTTACAGTTACTCTTCTCGGGGGTAAAAAACGCGCGTTTAAATAAGTCCCAAAATGGATCGACTGACTAACTCTAAAAACTTTTATTCTATATAATTTTTAAACCAACTCAATACTTTTCGAGTAATTTTATCGAAAAAAATATTCTTAGCAAAAATGTATCTAGCTTTTAAAAAAGCAAAAAAAAATTGTATGTTCAGAAAGTCTATAAAACCAGTCAAATCAAAGTTGTAGCTCATCAAAAATACGTTCTTATTCGTCAAATTCCAAATCGAATTTTTCAACTTGAAATAACCAAAAAATTTAGCAATTTTCGGACAAAACCAATTAAATTTTTTTAAAGTGTTTAAAAAAATCTTTAATTTTGTTTTATATAAACTAAGCGAGTTACGCTCAAAATGAAGTTGGCTCCTTTTTTTAGTAAAAAAAAATCGTGAAAATCTGCCCTTATTTAGAACCGTAAATAAAATTAATTGTTACCGCTTTACAATTTACTTTATATCAGTTCGCTAAACTCAGACACAACTGGCTAGTGATTTTAGCAAGTAATTTTGCCAATTTGATAAAAGTGGCAAAAAAAATAATTGCTAAATAGTTAATAACTACTAAATAGTTAGTAATTTTGACAATTTTGACAAAATTTGCAGAAAAAACAAAAAATTACCAACTAAAGTCACTAGCCAGTTGTGTCTGAGTTTAGCGAATCGACTATATGTGTATTGTTTATACGATATGTAATGTTTACCGGTTGGGAGTGCTTAGTTAAAAAAAAAAATGGTTTTATAGTAAAAAAAATTTCCTAAAATATTGGAAAATGCCCTTTTTTCAAAATAACTTAATTGCGTTACGTTAAACGCGAACGCCCCATTAAGGTGAGTTATGTAGGGGGGAGGGGGGTCAAAAATCTTCAATAACCGCGTTACGTAATACTTGAACGCTCCCATACTACAAATTTCAAGCAGTAAAAAGTAGGTAGGTTTTGTTTTTATAAAATATGACAGATTCATTTTGTTTTTCTTAGGCAAAAATTAGTTAAAGTATGGCTGTTCATATTTTGCATACATTCGTGATTAGTGACTCGTTCAGGCCCTTTAAATCATGTAAAAAAAATACATAAGCAAAGTAAATTGTTTGTAAAGCGGTAACGATTAATTTCATTTGGGGTGCTAAGTAGGGGAAGATTTTCACAATTTTTTTACCAAAAAAAAAGTCAACTTGATTTTGAGCATAACTCGCTTAGTTTTGATGCTAGAAACTTTTTTTTAAAACATAAAAATAAACCTTTATTAAAAAAGTTTTAATTGGTTTTTCCTGAGTTTTTCTCTAAGTGCTTCATTTCTTGGTTATTTCACGTTGAAATATTTGATTTGGAATTTGACGAATAAGAACGTATTTTTATTGAGCTGCAACTTTGCTTTTGCTGGGCCTGTAGACTTTACGAGTTCACATTTTTTCATTTTTTTTATTATGCTATACTTTTGCCAAGAATATTATTTTCGATGAAATACTTACCTTTTGAGATATTTGTGAAAATCGCCTGAAAACGTGATTTTTTTATCGAAAAATAAACATTTTCAATCGTAAATAACTCGAAAAGTATTAACTAAGTTAAAATTTTATAGAACTAAAATTGCTTAGAATTAGTCAATTTATCCATCTCCGGACTTATTTTAGGTAAACGCGCGGTTTTTCACCCCCAACGAGGGGTGACTGTCACCCCAAGTAAAAGCAACCAACGGTACAAGCCGTCCAAATTTTCATGCAATTAGAAGTCGATCCTGAAAATTACACGATATCGCCGTATTTCCCGTTCATTTACTGGACTACAAGGCGTTTTCATAATCTGTATTTAATCCTACATTCTGAAGCTATTTCCTTGTGACATTTTTATAATTACGTATTTTTTATGGGAAATAAGCCACAATTTTACTAAAAAATGTATTTTGACAACGAAACCCGATTTGGGCTTCGAAACGTTAATAAATTCATTTTTTAGTAAAATTGTGGCTTATTTCCCATAAAAAATACGTAATTAATCCTACATAATAATAATCGGACGAAATTACAAAAAAAATCGTAGATTAGGTAAATTATTTATTTTTTATTAAAATTATTTTTTTCATTCGATTTTGCCGCTTTTAGGAATGCCTTGTTTTTACACAGTTATAGAATTCACTGCAAGTCCTCCTGCAAGAAAATCGGGACATTTAGTGTCCCGATCAGGTACAAATCGGTACCCGTCCCCAGACCCCTGAAAATCGGGACGTCCCGCGCAAATCGGGACACCTGGTAACGCTAGTGCTAAGTGATGTAAGGCAAGAATTCACTGGTCAACTGAGGTTTGAACCGGAAGGAATTCTAAAAGTACCAATAATAAAACTGTTGGCCTTCGTTGAAGCCACAGAACTTATTAGAGTTTCAGGAAAAAACGACTTGCATACGACTGATCATGACATATAAGTGCCCGAAGACACCAACAGAATGAAACAGATGCTAAGGGTTGCCGAAATGAAAACCCTAAGAACAATAGTGGGAAAAACAAGAAGAGACAGAGTGAGAAATACAAACATTAGAGAGCAATGCAAAATTTAAGATATTTTAAGATGGGGAAAGCTGCAAGAGGATGTGGTACAACCATGTAAGACGAATTGATGAGAATAAACTTCCAAAACTTGCCCTAGAAAACAATCCGCCCGGTTCAAGAACCCCCGGAAGAGCACCTATGGAGGGATAGTTTTACCTCCCAGGAAATTAGCCACAGGCAGCTTCAGATTTAAGCAGATCGAAAGATCTCCAAGAAGTAAAAGAATAAGAAAAAGAAGGAAAAAAACAAGGCATGGCACAAAGGCTTTATAACCAAGTGCCAGATACTAACGAGTCTCACCTGAATTAAGAAGAAGAACACAAGATAGGATCGGATGGAAGAATAATAGGAATCTACTTGAATTCCATTACTCCTGAACCACGTACATACATGCATGGGCTGTCCATATGATTTCTTCCATCTGCACTGACTCATTGTAGCCTAACGATTCGGCATCAAGTTACAAATATTGTGTTGATTGAAGAATTTTGATTCCAATATAAGTTAGGTAAGAATAATTCGTATATAGCCTAATAAATGACCTTTTTGGAGTGTAATTTCTAGGGGCAACTCCGAATTGCATGAAAATTTGGATTTAGGTTCTACTTACCCTCCACTTGAAAGTTGAATTTGCGCCGTTGGTTGCTTTTAGTTGGGGGGTGACATTTACCCCTTCTCGGGGGTGAAAAAGGCGTGTTTAAAATAAAGCCGGAAATAGATAAATTGACTTATTTTAAGCATCTTTTGATCTATAAAATTTTTTAAGTAAGTCAATACGTTTTGAGTTATTCGCGATTTAAAATGTTGATTTTTCGACAAAAACACTACGTTTTCAGACCGTTTTTCCCAAATAATATACAATATAACTCAAAAAGTAAATATTTTATCGAAAAAAATATTTTTGGTAAAAGTGTAGCCTATAAAAAAACGGAAAAAAATGGTGTACCAGTAAAGTCTACAAATTGAGTAGAAGGAAAGTTGTAGCTCATGAAACATACGTTCTTATTTGTCTAATTCCAAATCGAATATAATTCAACGCGAAATCACCGAAGAAAGAAGCGTTTTTCGGAAAAATCTTATTAACATTTTTAAAGTATCCAAAAAAAGCTTATTATTTGTTTTTTATAAAAGTTTACAGCATCAAAAATAAACGAGTTACACTGAAAAAAAAGTTAGCCCCTTTTTTTTGGTAAAAAAAATCGTGAAAACCTCCCTCCATTTAGCACCCTAAATGAAATTAATCGTTTGGCTTTACCATAAATTTTAACTGTATGTGCATTGTTTATAATAATATGATCTGTAAGTTTGATTGGTTTGAAGTGCTTATTTTTGAAAACATTTGGTTTTATAGTAAAAAGAATTTTCTAAAAATTTTTGAAAAATTTCATTTTTTCAAAATAACTTAAAAAGTATTAGTGATAAGAAAAATCTTAAAGAGTAAAAAAATGTAGGTTTTGCTATTATAAATATGCTAGTTTATTTTGTTTCTGCGTAAGACAAAAATTGGTTAAGATATGGCTGTTCAAAATTTGCATACATTCGTGATTAGTGACCCATTCAAGCTTTCTCAATTATAACCCTTGCAAAAATAAACATTTTAAACCGGTGAGACAGACAGATCTTATAAAAAATAGGTAGGTAAGTAAATTGTTTGTAAAGCGGTAGCGATTAATTTCATTTGGGGAGCTAAACATGGCGAGATTTTCATGATTTTTTACAAAAAAAAAGTGGGCCAACTTTATTTTGAGCGTGACTCGCTTATTTTTAATGCTAAAACTTTTGTTAACAATTAAAACAAAGCTTTTTATAAATACCTTAAAAAAGTTTAAACGGGTTTTTCCCGAAAAGTGCTTAATTTTTCGGTAATTTCACCTTGAAATATTCGATTTGGAATTAGACGAATAAGAACGTATTTTTCATGAGCTACAACTTTGTTTTTATTTGATTGATAGACTTTACTGATACAAATTTTTTTGGGTTTTTTATAAGCTACACTTTTGCTAAGGATATTTTTTCGATAAAATATTTACTTTTTGAGTTATTTGCGAAAAACCTTCTGAAAACGTAGTTTTTTTGTCGAAAAATCAACATTTTCAATGGCAAATAACTCGAAAAGTATTGACTTACGTAAAAAACTCTATAGAACGAAAGTTGCTTAAAATCAGTCAATTTATCCATTTCCGGTCTTATCTTGAACGTATGTTTTTTCACCCCCGAGAAGGGGTGACTCTCACCCCCCAAGTAAAAGCAACCAACGGCACAATTTCAACTTTAAGTAGAACCTAAATCCAAATTTTCATGCAATTCGGAGTTGCCCCTGAAAATTACACGGTATCGCCGAATTTCCCGTTCATTTACTGGGCTAATATATATTTTTGTATATTTTTTTGACCTGTGTTAGCAGCTTTGTAAGAGTTTTATATCAACATACAACTTTTATCAACTTAAGATTTTTTCCTGCAATTTTAATTTTTTGTTGGGAATAAGCAACAATTTTAGTGTAAAATTAAGTTTATTTGACGTTTCGATTTCCATATCGGAAATCGTTATCAAAATATAAAACATTAATAATTAAGCTAATTAAATAAATGCTTAATTTATTAATGTTTTGTATTATGATATACGATTTCCGAAATGGAAATCTAAACGTCAAATACAGTTAATTTTAAAGTAAAATTGTGGCTTATTTCCCTACAAAATAGTAAATTGCATTAAGATGCCACAAGAAAATAGCTGCGGGACAATTTTTGATTCCGAAGAACAAAATTGTTCTCTTAGAAAGAATAATTTGTTTCCGAATCAGCATAACAAGAAGTATTGAACCATTTTTTATTCCATTCTCTACTCTAAACACTATGGGGTGTTTGGCAACGTTGGTATTTATCTGGTTCCATACAACACTGCTGGGAACATCTTCACGCAAATATGTAGCTAAAATACCGGTTTTTTATTAATGAAAATTCACTAGAATTTCATTTGCATATTTTAAAGCAAGGGATTGCCGCTCATAAACACAAGATGTAAATGCATCAAGGTCGGTCTTTGACTGGCTTTCCGAGGTTGATTGAACCCACAGGGTAGGAGTTATTCCCTGAGGTTGTGAGCTGGGTTTTAATCTCGTCTGTGCTGTAATAACCTGATTTGGCGGCCTTGGTTGAGTTGTGCAATTGTGGATATATATGGACAATAACAAGCTGCTCTGTATATGTATGTTAAATAAGTAAGGCATCAGACTCCATGCAACCGTGAACTTGTAGTAGATCTTTCTGCAATTTACAATTTTGACACTTCATTATACGAGGGGGTTGAAAAAAATTAACTTGCTAGTATTTTTATGGATTGTTTTATTAGGATTTGATTCAAACTGTACTATATGAAACAATAAACTAACTAGATAGTCCAGAAAGCCACTGCGCATCCGCTAGGAAAAATATTCTAATTCGGATTTTTTGCATAATCTTACTCAAAAAGGACCCCTTTTAACAAATTTGCATGTTGCCAGGACCAAAAGTTGGTCAAAAATTTTTTAAACGTTTTTTTTTTTTGTTTTTTTCCTAAAATTATTTTTTTTGCATGGGACAATTTTTTTTTAGGTTTTTTTAATCATTCCAAACAGAAAAGGTCTTTAGTGACTTTTCTCTAAAGATGATTGTTTTTGACATATAAGCGATTAAAAATTGAAAAATTGCGAAATCGGCCATTTTTAACCCTCAAAACTATGTGAAAAACTGAAAATTTGAATGTTACCAAGGTAGGTAGATATTCTTTAACATCGATTGATGAAATCCCGAAGAGGTTTTTGCAATACAATATTCAAAACTCCTTTGTTTTTTAATTGCTAATCAAGCGTGCGCGACACTATTTTCCACCGTTGCATGTGTATGCAGTATGGTGCAAATGAAAGGAATAAATTCGTTATTTCGTAAACCGGCGACTTTAAGGAAAAATCCCGAAACAGGTCGATTTTTATTTTTAAGTTATGATATTGTGACATATATGGTATACTAGTGACGTCATCCATCTAGGCGTGATGACGTAATCGATGATTTTTTTTAAATGAGAATAGGGGTCGTGTGCTAGCTCATTTGAAAAGATCTTAAATTCTCTATTCACTAATATAAACATTTACATATTTATTTATACAGAGTGTCTAATAATTTAATTTTTTTGTCAATTTGCCAAATGATTTAATTTAATAATAATTTTTTGGACACCCTGTATAAATATTTATGTACATGTTTATATTACTGAATAGAGAATTGAAGAACCTTTCAAATGAGCCAGCACACGACCCGTATTCTGATTTAAAAAAAATCATCGATTACGTCATCACGTCCAGATGGATGACGTCACTAGTATACTATATATGCCACAATATCATAACTTAAAAATAAAAACCGACCTGTTTTTGCACTATACTGTCGGTGGAAAATAGTGCCGCGCACGCTTGATTAGCAATTAAGAAACAAAGGAGTTTTGAATATTGTATTGCAAAAAACTGTTCGGGATTTCATCAATCGATGTTTAAAGAATATCTACTTACCGTGATAACATTAAAATTTTCAGTTTTTCACATAGTTTTTGAGGGTTAAAAATGGCCGATTTCGCAATTTTTCAATTTTTAATCGCTTATATGTCAAAAACTATCAACTTTAGAGAAAAGTCACTTAAGACCTTTTCTGTTTGGAATGATCCAAAAAGCTTAAAAAAGTTTGTTCCATGCAAAAAAAATTATTTTAGGAAAACAACAAAAAAAAACGTTTAAAAAATGTTTGACCAACTTTTGGTCCTGGCAACATGCAAATTTGTTAAAATGGGTCCTTTTTGAGTAAGATTGTGCAGAAAATCCGAATTAGAATATTTTTCCTAGCGGATGCGCAGTGGCTTTCTGGACTAAGACAAAGTAAATGAGATATGTAGTGATAAGTAAACATATACGAGTATATAAGTTAAAAATGTATATGTTACAGTTCAAGTTGATTCTCAGTTAAAGTTGACTATTCCTAGTTCGAGTCAACTCCAAATACAACGAGCAGTAAAAGTTGAGTTGAAAAATTTAATTTAACTTTTACTAGTTGAAGTAGACTCTTCCTAACCCTTGTTAGTAAAATTAGATTGCGGGAAAAATAGAATTAACTCTTACTAGTTTGAATTGACTATTCCTGGATCGATTGAGTAAATGTTGTACGAGTATAATCTCAAGTGCTTTTTTGATGAGTGTGCGTCTATTTGTTTTGACAGTTTCAAATACGTATCACGATTTGAACATATCGAGTAACATTTAATTTCTAGAATATATAATCGGCTGTTTGTGTGAATCAACTCTAACTAAATGGAATTGGGAAGAGTAGGGAGAGTTGGACAAAACGGGATACTATTCTTAGAAGAAATTATCATATTATTATTTTTTATAGGTATAACATTTATTGAAGCACACAAAAACATATTTTTAGCAATTTTTAATGACTGGAAAATAGTAAAAAAAAAATATTTATTAAAGTCCTGCACATCCCGTTTTAGCATACCACGGTTGGATAAAACGGGATAGAATCACAATATTTAATTGTTTGCATAAAATTATCTAAAAAGTATATTTAAGTAGATATAAGACTTCAAAGCAAAATTTACCTTTGAAAAAACAATATCTTTAGTAGTCAGAAACTTAAAAATAGGCCTTTTTATATTTTATTGCAAAATGGGAAATAAGACCTTTTATTTAGGACTAGGTACGTATATCAGAACAAAAGTCACATAAAAATATGTTGTTCTTTTCTGCAGTATGCTAATTTTCTAAAAAATTAATAGACCAACAAATAAATAGGTGGATCAAACGGGACATAAAAAACTGTATCCCATTTTATCCAACTTATAAGTGTCCCGTTTTGTCCAACTCAGACATTTTTCAAAACAAAAATGGCTCCTGCTTAAACGTGAGAGTAAAATTAGATAGAGATTCGTTAATGAGTGCTTAATTAAATGTAATAGTCACCGGAATTATATGTTTAGATATGTAGGCAATATAACGTAGAAAACAACGCACTTAAAAGTACAAAGTACCAAAAAAATAGAGTCAAATAATTCTAAACACAACAACTTTTCATCAAATAATGGCATCGAGGTAAAACGAACTGAAAATGTTAAAATGACAACTAAGAACAAGTTTTCGTCGTTGTCCGATTGATAGCAGCACTAGTTGGGTCTCTAGGCTAGGTATCCCGTTTTATCCGACTATCCCGTTTTATCCAACTCTCCCCTATACTTTCTCTAGTTGGAGTCTACTTTTACTAGTAAATGTTGACTAGAAATCTTCATTTTATATTTGTAATCAACTTTTACTAAAACCAGCCGTTTGAGTTGACTCGAACTAGGAATAGTCAATTCCAACTGAATAATCAACATAAACTGTAACATATGTATAAACATCAATGGCGTAAGAACTTTTCGTGAATATTTGCCGCGTTTACTATTGTCTTCCATGTTTGTCGTTCCTGTGTCACTATTTCCCATTTTCTCTAAATCTTCTCTGACTGCATCTTTCCACCTTTTTCTAGACTCTCCTATAAGCTTTCTCCCATCTGGTTATTCTTCAAACACATTGTTTATTAGGCGAACGTATTTACGGCGTATCACATGTCCTGTTCATTTTAGTCTACTGGCCTTTATATATCTGACTAGATTTTCCTTTCCGAGCAGATACTCTTAACTCGTTCCTATGGAGGATTTTACGCTCCCACACCAGTAATTGATTTACTTCTCTTTTTGTTAGAGTCCATGTTTCGCTCCCATACGCGACTGCCGGTCTTATGTATCTGGATTTTTTGTACCTTGTGCGAGAAGTGTTGACTTCATTAGATGTTGCGTTGCAAAGAAAGATATATGTATGATTCTCGCCATTATCAGCGCTTCAATTTCTCGTTCTATTTTGTTGTCATTGGTGATTGTTGCTCCTAGATATTTAAATTATTTAATGACTTCGAAGTTATAATCGTTTATAATAATATTTTATCTACTCTAAGTTATATTATGATTAAGTTTTTAATTTGTGAAAACTGTCATTGTAGATAGCAGTGCGTGAAAAGTTTAACGTGTGCGTAAAGTAACAATGTATTTTAAATGGGATTTACTTTTTCGCACTGTTTTTGACACATTTTCATGTAATCAAATATCCTTAACTTTCGCGTTGTCATGGTGATGACAACATAAGCAATAAATTACAACAAAGCTTTTGACAGTTTTGTGGTTTGAAAGTAGTTAGAATTTTTAAATGTCAAAATTCTAAAAATTGTAGAATAGAAATGAATTCCAGTGACGAAGAGTTACAGTTTTTTTATTTGTTTATCGTAGAAAAAATATTGTATGAAACTGTGTGTGAAGTACTTTTTGCGAACTTACGCGATGTATAGCACTCGCTCCGTTGTTGCTCGTGCTCTAAACATCGCGTGCGTTCGCAAGAATCATACTTCACGAACTGTTTCATAAATAACTATTTTCTACGAGCGTGCAAAAAGTCTACTTTTCCGCACGCGTTTTAGTTTTACTAGTTTTTACAAAAGTTTTACTTTTCCTCATTACTTTTCCGCATTACTTTTCCGCACTGAATTTAGATACTTTAATATGGCCTTAAAATAATTATTAGAATACATGCAATAAACTAATATTTAGATATTATTTTCTAATTTATTTCAAATGTATCCTATTGTGTTCACGTTTTGATGAAATTAACGCGACAATTCGATGAAATAAAATTATTTTGACATAATATTCGAAAGTCAAATCAGTAGACAATAACAGTGGTTTTGAATCGTCGTCATAGAAACCAAGATCGTCGTCATGCTAACCAAATATATTGAAAGTTTGGTTTTGACAACCTTGACAAAGAATTAATTTGTGTATTTTCATATTTAATTAATTCAATTAATTGATTAAGATTTGGTGATTTTTTAAACGTTCGTAGAAAGAATATTGTTCCTAACTCTTGCGGAAAGTCTCTTTTCCGCACTCGACTGCTTGCCGAACTCCGCTTCGCATCGTTCGGCAAACTGCAATCGCGTGCGGAAAAGTATGACTTTCCGCACTTGTTAGGAAATAGTATATTGTGCAACAAGTGCAGAAAGATACTAATTTCTCACGAGTTTGAAAAGTTGCGGTACGAGCGCAAGCGAGTGCCGCAATTCAAACGAGTGAGAAATTATCTTTCTGCACGTGTTTCACACTATACTTTTTCTACAAGCACAGTTTTTCCTAAAAATAAAAATCACAATTTCCAAACGACGATTAATTATAATAGGTACCTATGTGATAAATTTTAAACTGTATTTAATTAATACCTACTAATCAATTTAAATTCCTTATACCTAAATAAATTACACAGAAATCAGTTGAAAAATTAATGCACTGCCTTAATTTGTTTAAATTTAAACAATTATTACACATTATTGACATTATATTTATGCAGTCACGGATTTACACAAAACCTACTTCATTCGACGTCTCTTGCACAGGTTGCTAAATCCTTATTGGTTATTTGATAATTATAAAATGTTTAATAAGAATAAAATTGTAAAATAAAACAGTTGTAACATCCATAATTTAGTTTCTATGCTATAGTTAAATATAATAATTGTCTTATAGGTTATATATTTGTCTAAAGTTTAACCACGGATGTAAACAGAATATAACGTTACTCAGAATGCGGTAGTCCACGGATGTAAACAGAATATAACGTTACTCAGAATGAGGTAGTCAACTGTGCAGAAAAGAACTTTGCGGCACAGAAACGTCACTTCGCGGCACAGAAACGTCACTTTTCTGCACACTAATGTCAACTGTGAGAAAATATCAAGTTTGCTAACGTAAAACCGTGCAGAAAAGTGCACTTTGAATAGTGGTTGTAGAAAAATAACTATTGCCTTATTTTCTGTCGTTCGTGTTTTAAAACAACCATGACTGTGCTACTGCATCGACGTAATCGGCAAAGGCGAGTACGATTATTGCTCCCCGAGTAGCTATGTCTGGTTTAATTTTTGGATAAATTTGTAGCATAACATATTCTAAGGCCAGGTTAAATAACAATTGGGACAACGGATCTCCCTGCCTCAGTCCAGAATTTACGTAGAAAGCATTTGATATTTCTTGCCTTACTCTAACTTGTGCAAAGGCGTTACTTACACAATTTTGCGTTACCGCAGCTAGTTTCTTGGATACGCCCAGCTCGACTATTGCCTTTCATAGTGTTGGACGCTTAATTAAATCACAAGCCTGTTTAAAATCGATAAAGATCTGATGCACATACTTTTTAAGCATTCGTCTAATAGTAAATATTTGATCAACAGTCGGTAATCTAGGCCTGAGACTACACTGGTTGGTTACCCAGTCTCCAGCAAGGTTACTCAGGTGTTCAAGGTTCACCCGTTCACCCGTGTGATCAAGACCACACTTCGTGGAGGTGAGGATAGCAACTGAATAGGAACGGCTAGAGATGCTAAGTGAAGCCAGCATCTTATAATGCGCATCACTACTCCTTTGAACCCCTATTACATACTACTACTCCTTTTAAATGTATACAGCTACATTTATAAACTTCCAGCTGCACAAATAGAATAGTTAACATACATCTTTCAAGGGAATGGAGGTAAAGCACAAAGGTTTTCACCCAATATCTGTTACATAAATGTTGAGTTTGGGTGAATTTCTATAACTAATTATGTGAATAGTTATAGGGAGCACTTGATCGTTGATATTTTTTTGTGGCCTGAATCCTGCTTGTTGAATTGATATTTCTTGTTATATCTGTGGACCAATTTTGATAATCAGCCTTTCGACGAATCTGTAAGCTGAGGTAAGTAAGGTAATGGGGTGGTAACTATGTGACTTGTCCCCCTTTTTTCCTAGTTTAAGCATTATTTTTTTTTATTTGTTTGAAGAGGTTTAATTTCCAATAAAATTCTGTTTTTAATATGTATTTTTTCACTGTTGTTGTGTATAACCCGAGTGGTTCGGACAACATTAGATAAACATAAAAATAGTTATTTTTGTACCAAGTCAGTAAAGTGACTCTTTATCGAACGAGTCTGATATTACGAGCAGAGCGAGTGAACCGAGCGAGGCGAGTAACAGACGAATTCGATAAAGAGTTTTTACGGACGTGGTGCATAAAAATTTTATCGCCAACCATAAAAAACATTAATAAATAGTCATATTTTGTTTAATCTTTTTATTGTACAAACATACAAACATAAAATTAAAATTTCATATTACAGTGATGACAGATGACTTTTGCGTGATGGCCGCTTTCGGTTTTTAATCGATTGTTATCAATATTGAATAATTACTAAATCGGTAAACTTTTGATTCAATTTATACGAATATAATTACAAAATACTATAAAATTTCAGTTTTTGACATAAAATTGATTAATAATATAATAACGTAAATTTTGTACAATATTTTTAATAATAAAAGTAAGTAAATTTTAAGTTTACTCAAATAAATAATCGATTACTGCCATCGACCACGTACATTAAATTTTGGTTAACGTGATTAATATTTGCGGCAGGCAAAGTTTTTCTTCTTTCAGTACAATAAAGTGTTACTTTACTGCCGCAATTGAGGGCAAATGAGTACAATAATGAATGCCTTTATTGACGGTTGGCT
Source organism: Diabrotica virgifera virgifera (assembly GCF_917563875.1). Taxonomy (NCBI): domain Eukaryota; kingdom Metazoa; phylum Arthropoda; class Insecta; order Coleoptera; family Chrysomelidae; genus Diabrotica; species Diabrotica virgifera. The sequence continues at coordinate 180,144,581 of NC_065448.1, read as the reverse complement.
ATAAAATAAATAAATGAAATCCATACGTTACTGTACAGCGCTTTATCAATTTTCAATAAGTATTTAATATTATAGGTACTTAAAAATATTATAATCTAACAACTAACACTAAATACAACTGCATCATTAGAATAATTCTATTTACTCATACAAAAATAATTTTGTTTAATTATTAAGCAAAATAATACTAGTCGTAATTATTATTAGACAAAAAATAGTGTTGTGGGACATTTAATTTACTGGGAATAATTTATTAAATTATAGAATGCGCAGAACAGATAATTATATTCTGTTTTATAATAATTAATAGTTTGTATAAATATGTTGAATGTGCGCCATTATTATCATTGAATTTTTTTGCAATTTGGTTGTCCAAAGCTCCTATATTATTTTATTAATGAAACTATAATATTTTAACATTAATGAGCGTTAAATTATAGTTATCAATCAATTTCTACTCCATCAGTATTATTTCGTATCTGCAATTACTATTATTTAACAGGGCCGTAGTGTGACAAAATTAGTCAGGCATGTAATGAAATCTAATATCGGTGTATTTTAATCCGACCAAATGTTAGTTGTGCTTAGTGGAAACTTCCAGAATAACTAAATGATGATATTGATAACCTATAACAATTATTTGCCATAAGTTTACCACCAGTCGTTGTAAAATCCATATCAACCAACTAATTTGATTTAGGTATCCGCTCACAGGCCCCTAATATTTAACAATAATTATTTAATTCGATTCTCACCCTTCTCCTATACGTATTTCGTGGTTTACCACTAATGAGTTGACCCAAGCAATTCTCATTAATTTGTGCATTTTACGTAGAGTAAAAATGTTATAAATAAATCTACAGAGCGTTTACTTTTTAATTGTATATGTTACGGTCAATGATGTAAATTGGACATTGACGTTAATGGCCGGGCATTGTCGTGAATGTCCATTTTCCTTGGTTATTAACGACAATGCCCGGCCATTAACGACAATAACCTTAGCTATTGGCCAATGTTGTAAAAACTTAACGTAAAATTAGATTTTTCATCAATAACCGGTCAATAACGACAGTGGCCAGAAGCAAATGACCAATGTTGATAAATCGATGCCTCAGAAGATAATCGGTGTGAGTCAATAAATGTTTAAAAGGAGATACTAAGATGTTTCTGAACGTAGTTGCAGAAATATAAGTAGTTATTAAAAACAAATAAAACGTCTTTATTTATCATAATATGGGTAACATATTCATAAAAACAAACAAGGAAATAATAATATTTTTATAATATACAGTTGTAGCATAATATAATACTTTAGACTGGGTGTTTTCGTCAACTGGCATAATCAGTCGCTCTTTACCACTTACTGTAATTACATCATATTTAAAAACCATTCTATAGTGCTTTGTTGTTTTTTTAGCACCAGGTGTTCTCAAAATATTGTTCGCTTCTTTAATTTCACTTATTCGGCTATTGTATTCGTCACAGTTTAAAAATGATTTATTGTCATCACGTTTTGACTTGACTATTGCGTTTATAAAATTATTAAAACGAGTGCGCACATCGTTGATATCCATGATAACACTTATTAAATAAATTTACGAGTAATTTCAGCACGAAAACAATACACAATATACACACATGAAGTAAACAATAGTAAACTTACACATAACGTATCTTTTAGTCAAAATTTCAACATTGACCGATTAACAACGGGCATTGTCGACATTGGCCGGGCAATGATAGAAATGTTATCAAGAATTTAAAATTATCATCAATGTCCAGTTTCTATGGACAATAACGTTAATATCCGGCCATTGTTGACAATGACCAATTCAACCGGCCATTGTCGACAATGACCAATTCAACCGGCCATTGTCGTTATTGGCCGGCCAATAACGTTATTGGCCGGATTTGCATCATTGTCCGTAAAATATATACCACACTAAAAGAAGCGCTAAAATCGGCAACCTTGCTTATTACTCCACTATAGTATCGATGCGGAATCGTCCATCGGCAGATTCAAACAAATACCTACTTTCAAGTTTTGAAATTACTAATTTACAAGGAGTAGGTAATATAATACGATTGTTAAATTAACAGCAAATGGTTAAATAAAGCTGCTTCTCAAATTCCTTAAACATTTGTTATTTATTACCAAACATTTAAAATTGTATTTTAACTGTTAAAGATGTTCAACATTTATATACTCGTTACCATAGTAACATTATGTTATTAATAACTTTATAAATTTTTCTCTTTTCCGAATTCTTCGATTTTAATTAAATTAATAGGATTTTTAACTATGTGCTCAGTGATTACAATAATTTACATACTATGCAATAAAATCGAAGAATTTGGAAAAGAGAAAAATTTATAAAGTGATTAATAACAATGTTACTATCGTAACGAGTATATAAATGTTGAACATCTTTAACAGTTAAAATATAATTTTAAATGTTTGGTAATAAATAACAAATGTTTAAGGAATTTGAGAAGCAGCTTTATTTAACCATTTGCCATAGTAAAGAATAATTGTCGCTAATAATATTCACTAATCCAAAATTATTGTCATTATAGTGGGCTCTAAAGGACAGAGATAGTTTACGTCAACTTTGACTATGTTCAGATATACTTGCCAGTTTATGTCAACTTTGACTTTTCAAGTTTTGGCAAACAAAAATATTATTAAAAATGATTTTCATGGATGAACAAAAGTGCTCTATGCTCGAAATGTACTTTAGAAATGGCCAAAGAATTAACGGGGAATTGGTTTACTCCAACCGAGATGCTTTTAAAGATTTTGTTGAAGAATTTCCCAATGTTGGCTTCATTATGACATTTTTTGCAGAACCATTCGTCGCGTTGTAGATGTTTATAGAGAAACGAAAAGCGTAACTCACAAGCCAGTGCAGTTACATCAACAGGCAGATATTCCATCTAATAGAACTTGCCAGCTTACTCTTAAGCAATTTACATTTTCATCTGTTTTTTTTTTACTTTTTCGACAGGAGTGTCATTTTAGACAGGAGTGCCAGAACTTTAAAAATGCCTTTATATTCCACTCGCGATCCTGTGATTAGAGACCGTGCGATTTTTTCTGTGCCACATTTAAAAAATTCGATTTTTAAAACTCCTGTAGCGGATTTGAAAGATCTTAGATAAAGAATATTGAATCATATTTAGGAATTAAATCATATTCTGTGGGTCCTAAACAATGTTATAGATTCAATGAGAAAAAGAGTTACGTTATCTAGAGATGGTGGTGGACATATACAGCATATTGTTTGATTTTATTTATTGTGGTTACTTATTTTTTTTTCCTAAAGTCTCATCTCCTATCGGAGGTTGGATATTATAATGGCTATGGTCACTTTGTTGGCTGCTGCTCTACATAGTTTTAATGAACTACAGTTAAACCATTCTCTAAAATTCCTCAGCCAGGAGATGCGTCTTCTTCCTATTATTCTTCTTCCTTGGATTCCTCCTTGCGTAATAATTCTCATTAACTTATATTTTTCTCCTCGGGTTATGCGAACCAAATATTCCATAGTTTTCTTGATTTTATACTGTTCATTGTTACTTATAAATTTTGTTAATTTTTGAGATAAGTTCTGTGTTAAAAGTTTTGGCTGATTTTTTTAAATTGGAAAAGACTGTAAGACTTGTACACACTTCTAAGTAGGTCAAACCGGCAAAGGAGTGTATGTTCTCAAAAAACATTGATAGTGTGTAAAAAATACACAAATTTTTTACACACTGTCAATTTTTTTTGAGAACATACACTTGTTTGCCGGTTTGATTTTTTAAAATTTTTCAATGTTAATCAAAATTAATTTATAAACAAATGATACAAATTCAGATTAAAACAAGAAATTCGTAATTTTTTACTCGGATAGCTTTGACAAAAATAATTGTGGATCTTTCGTTATTAAATCACACTAAAAGCCCAAAATGCTAATCAACGGCGAACTTCAAGTTGACTTGTCACTAGTTCTGATACCAAGTTTTATTTGAAAACTGGTACACAGGAATACGTTTGAACTTTTTGACTTTTATTAACCCTCTATTAAATTTTTTTTATAATTAATTAATTATTTTCAATAATTGATTAATTTTTTCAATAATTTTCAATAATAATTGATTAAATAGCTATACGTACCTATGACGTTTGGGTTTCCACTTTTATTTTAAATAGACTCCATGTAGCTTCTCTTAATTTATAAAAGTTGAGGACTACAGAGATATCGAAACACCATCCTGAACTTTTTTTTAAGTAAATATTGTTTTTACAATTTTATTAAATAGTACGTTCTTTAAAGATAAACTATTGCAAAACCTCTAAATTTTAAAGAACCGCTTGGATTGACATGAAATTTGGCATACACATAGCTAACAAGTCAAAGAAGAAAAGTGATATTGTGCCGATATGTGCTTTTGCCCTAGGGGTGAGTTTCACCCCCTTATTGGGATGAAAAATTTAGGTTCCAAGTATATCCGGAAATACATAAAATGACTAATTTTAAGCATCTTTTTGTTCTATAAAGTTTTTTCACCAAGTTAATACTTTTCGTGTTATTTGCTAGTGAATATGTTAATTTTCTTTACAAAATAACCACGTTTTCAGAAGGTTTTTCTCAAATAACTCAAAAAGTAAGTATTTGGTCGAAAAAAAATTCTTATCAAAAATATAGCACGTAAAAAAGTGAAAAACATGGTGTATATGTTAGGTCACTATACCTAGTAGAAGCAGAGTTATAGCTAATGAAAAATAGTTTCTTATTCGTCAAATTCGAATATTTTAACGTGCCGTAACCAAAAAATGAAGCACTTTTTTGGTCAAAATTCATTTTAACTTTTAAAAGTGTTTAAAAAATGCTTATTTTTGTTTTTTTAAAAAAATTTTTAGCGCCAAAAGAAAACAAGTCACGCTCAAAATAAAGTTGGTCCCTTTTTTTTGGTAAGAAATCGGGAAAATCACCCCCTAATTAGCATTTCAAATGAACTTAATTGTTACCACTTCACAAGTTTTTTACTCGCGTATATATTGATCATATGATCTGTAAGTTTCATCGGTTCAAAGTCCTTATTTTTGAAAGAGCTGCAGTTAAAAGGGCTTGAACGAGTCACTTATCACGGGTGTATGCAAATTTAGAAACACCGAATCTTAACCAATTTTTGTCTTACAAAAAAAACAAAAAAAAATACAAAATATTCAGGAAAATAAAGCCGACTGTTTTTATTATTTAAGATTTTTGGTATCTATAACAAATTTTAAGTTATTTTCAAAAAAAAGCCATTTTTTCAAAATTAAAATTTTTAATAAATTTTACTTTAAAACTAAATTTTTTCAAAATTTTTATTATATGATCATTTTAATAATAATATAATATAGTAAATAACTTTGAATCAATGAAACTTACAGATCATATAAACACAACATAAGTAAAGTAACTTGTGAAGCGGTAACGATTAATTTCATTTAAGTTGCTAATTGGGGGGTGATCTTCCTGATTTTTTTTGCCAAAACAAAAGGGACCAACTTTATTTTGAACGTAACTTGGTTACATTTGATGCCAATTTTTTTTTTGATTTTTTTATAAAAACAGAAATAAAGCTTTTTTAAACACTTTAAAAAAGTTGTAATGTGTTTTCCCCAAGAATGCTTCATTATTTGGATATTTTACATTGAATTATTCTACATATTTGGAATTTTTCGAATATGAACCTATTTTTCATGAGCTATAACTCTGCTTTTGCTAGCTACAGACACCTAATATGACCACGGTTTCTTTCACTTTTTGATAGGCTAAAGTTTTGTTGAGAACATTTTTTTCGACAAAATGCCTACGTTTTGAGTTATTTGCGACAAACCGTCTAAAAACGTGGTTATTTTGTTGATAAATGAACATATTCACTTGCAAATAACTCGAAAAGTATTGATTTGGTGAAAAAACTCTATAGAACAAAAGTTGCTTAAAATTAGCCAGTTTATCCATTTCGGGACTTATCTTGGACATATATTTTTTCACCCCCGAGATGGGGTGAAACACCCCTAGGGCAAAAGCACACATCAGCACCATATTATTTTTTTTTTCTTTGACATGTTAGCTATGCGTATGCCAAATTTCATGTGAATCCAAGCGGTTCTTTAAAATTTACAGCAAAAAAACGTGAAAGAATGTACTAAAAATATTCAATAATTTCAAGAATTTATACAATAATATTATCAACTTTTGTGATCACTGGTTCCGGTACTGTTAATAGCAAATCTGATTTTTCTGAGTTTGCTTTTTGTTGATCAACACAAAGAAACGAAGAACTGCATGCTGCATCTGAAAATAGATTTCAAAGACGTTTAAAAATAACCCATGGGCTTTTATAAGAACAAAACCCAACCGGTTTTGTAAAATGGTTATTTCCTTTTATGCCTCTAATGGTAATCTTCACATTATTTTGCGCTGGTAGTAGACAAACAAGGTAGTTTTATAGACCTGTTGGTATCTTCTATTTATAAATCATTCTTGATCTCAGACATTGACGAGTACGATTAACCGTTACGATATCATGGGAACTGATGCAGACACCATAATGTGTTTTTTAGAGTTAATCTATTGATTTAACAACAGATTGAATTTGTTTTGATGTCGATGGTATTATTCACTGCTAAATAAAATTTGTTATTCAAAACTTTCCAGATGACAAAGGAATTGTAATTCAAAATAGTTTTGTTTGTGTTTTAAAGATCAGAGGAATAATTAATTAAGTATCCGAAGACATCATTATACACATTGTCTCACGTATACCATAGGTTCGCAAGGTCAGACTGGATAGATCGACATAATAAAGTTAAATAATTTCATGAAGAAATAATTTCTCGAAAACTATTAACTCATTAAATCATACTGTGACATTGATAATAATAAAATTCAAAATTATGTGCGATAATTTAAACAATTTAGGAGGTTAATATTCAAGAAGAAATAGGCTTTAAAGCCTACAAACAAGAAAGAAGAAGAAAAAGATTAAAGATACACAAAATATCTAAATTGAAGATACACAAATAAAGAGAGGAACTACATAATATATCACTGACCGCCTATAACACTCACAAAAATGGTATTTCTAGGTCTGGATCCCGCATAAGAAAAAAAAAGTTGATTAATAGCAAGCTGAATATTTGTTAATAGCTTAATGGTGTCTAGTCGGACAAACTTTGATATATGGGAACACTGAAACAAGGAGAGTTTTAATGATGGAACAGGTTAAAAATTTGGAACGTCAGACTACGAAAACGTCAGATGTATTTTGTCGGACAGAACTTCCAATTGATTTCTTGCCCTTTCAATAAACTCTCATGCAAAAATCAGACTGGTGTGTATCACCAACTGATCATTTTAATGAGTGGAACACGAAGAACATGTCAAATGACAGAAATCATGTTGGTTAGTTATAGCAGTCTGATTTTTGCATGATGAGAATTTATTGAAAGGGTAACAAATCAATTGGAAGTTCTGTCCGACAAAATACATCTGACTTTTTCGTAATCTGACGTTCCATATTTTTAACCTGTTCCATAATTAAAACTTTCCCTGTTCCAGTGTTCCAATATATCAAAGTTTGTCCAACTAGACACCATTACGCTATTAAAAAATTTTCAGCTTGCTATTAATCAACTTTTTTTGGTACGCGGGATCCAGACCTATTCAATATACGTTGAACAACCAAGCTAGAGAGAAAGAGGAACGCCAAATATAAAATGGCGAGTAATAATAAGAAATTAAGTTCAACATTTATTTACTTCAAGAGGAATCTATAAGGGAACGTCAAAGAAACGTACCTACAGGCATATAAAACACAGTGTAAAAGAGGTAACATTAGAAGAATTGGAAGGAATCGAGAAAAGAAATACCCAACACAAATTAAAAAACAAACGAATAAACCAAAAAATGTATTAAAGAAAAGAAAATTCTATGTATATGAAAAGGGTGAACACCCAATACCCAGAAGACATATAGAAGTACAAAGAGAAAAAAAGAGAGGTAAAACGAAAAAGGGCAAAAAAAAATCACGAATGGAAACGAACATGTGCACAAAGTTAGCAATACATAGAGGGAACAATAAAATCTAAATTCTGGAAAAAATTGAAATATTTAAGGAAATATACCAACGAAATAGTAAAAATACGGATCAGAAGAAGAGTGGGAAGAATACTATAAAGAACTACTTAAGCTAAACCATCCAGATTTGATAGAGATAGACACACTACTTACACAACGATGAAATCATAAGACGAACGGATTTAGCTAACAAATATCAGTAAACAATGAGTATAGAGAAGTTCAGAATGCCATAAGAACTCTCAAGAACAAAAAATCAGGAGGATCTAAAGAAATCTAGAAGAACTAATTACGTACCTACTAAAATGAGGAAATGCGAAAACTACAAGAGCATTAGTGAGAAAGCACGCATGGATAGATTATAAGGCAAAATACCGAAAGAAAAACTGGAAAGATCTATCTCAAGCAAAATCGGAGATGATCATGATCAGGCAGGATTCACTGCAGGAGGTCCTGCATAGACCACCTATGCACACCTCAAAAACAACTTGAGAAAAGAATGGCACAAACTTAACTAGACCGGTGAACATGGCATTCACCGATTTAAAAAAAGGTCTTTGACACGTTCCAAGAAGACAACTACTGAAAACTGATGGAAATCGGAATAAAACAGATGTTCGGGAATAGAATCGCTTCCAAACCTACCAAAAATGTATGTGAACTGTAGGAAATATGAAAACTAAACGATGAGATGAAACGATGAGAGAACGGTTGAAAGTAGAATCAGTGATAAAATATTTGAACCCCTCCAGTTTTAGCCTTTATGAGAAGTAGCTTACTTCCATTATAATAAAAATATGAAAAAGCGTTACCTACGTCAATTAGGAAATTTCTGCGGCTGTTATATATTTTTATGATTAATGTTTTATTTTAATATCAGTATAAATAAACCGCAAAATTTTATATTAATTCAATGAGTAATACTCACTCAAAATTATCAATACCAAACACTACTAAAATATTTAAATACATTAATTAATTCACTATATAAAAGAATAATTATTGTCACCATATGAATGAGTTTATGAAAATTAATTTTTCTCTTATGACCGATTACTCATTTTATATAATAACAAATTAAACATTAGTTCCAGGAATACAGATATAAATAACTTTGTTTATCATATACATAAGTTATAGTAAATTAAATAATATAATTGCATCCTATGTCTTTATTGGTGGTTATCATATAATTAGTTTTGCTTTTGATTTTGGTTATTCCAGAACTCCCCTTGATTAAAGCGTAGGTGTTTTGAGATGTTCTGAAACTGTTTTGTTGTTAAATATTAAAATATGGAATTATATTACAATTGATTGAAATGAGAATTACATTTTACGTTTCTGGTGACGTTTAGATTTTAACCCGGAAATATATTTAAAAAAAATAAATAATTAATAAATTATTAGATAAATTTTTATAGATGGGCATTAGGCGGCAAAACACAAATTCGACGTTGATCTTATGGACATATAGCTATATTTTGAGTAAAATTCTGAGAGGTGATATTTTACCCAAGGATTGATCTCAAATTCTGATCTGTCTGTGCTTCTTCTTAGACTGCTGTCGTTAATTTTTGGCCATAGGCGTTTCCGAACTCCTGATCTCTATCCTAAGCAATATGCTTCCAATTTGTTGTATCTATTTTCCATTTTATTTTGTCTACCCATCTCATTTGTAGTTTTCTTCTTGGTCCTCTATGTTTATAAAGTCTCCAATATTGTTGCATTCCTACATTGGTCTTTTTGTCTAACCGTGTGGCCTGGCCTGCGAAACTCCATTCAAGTTTGGCAATTTTTATTGTGATATTCTCGACTTACTGTTTTTGATCTTACTCAGACGTTTCGGTTTCTATTTGACAGTCGTATACCTAACATTTTTCTTTCCATTGCCCTTTATATACTGGCGAGTTTCTTCATATTTGCTTTAGTTAAGATACAGGTTTCACATCCATATGCCATGATAGGACAAGATATACTGGTTGATCATTTTGTTCTTCAAGTATTGAAGTATTTTGCTCTCCTTAAGTTTTGTTCTTCTAGTGGTTTCCGCAATTTGGTTCTCTTTGTCAAGTATCAAAATTTTTTTATATTTTATTGGATTTGTTCTCAATGCCATTTATAGATATACGTCTGGGAACGTCTGTGTTTGTCATTGTTTATTGGAAGCTGCTTGCGACTTCCTGCACCATAGTTTGTAGTTCTTTGGATACAGTTGGCATTAGTTTGTTGATAAATTTCATATTCCAAGTCGTAAACTATAGTTTTGTCTTAGGTTTCGTAACAATCACAATCAGGGAAAGGTTGTTAGCCATTCGCCTGACCCATCTGTTTTATGGGCGCGTGGGACCAGCAATAGCTCAGTACGAACCACTCGCGGAGAAAGACTAGAAAATAAATTATAAATAACATATAATTTTAGCTGCTCTTCAGTCTTCCAGTCTTCTCTAGCCGCCTTAAGCCTTCTCTAGCCGCCTTAGGCGGCACACATAGTGAAAGCGGTTTCCGCTAGCGGGCAAACCGCGCGGTTACCGCGCGCGTGTATGGTAACACAGTGAAGACGGGTAAAAGCGAGAGAGATCGTTCAAATATGGCAGTTGCGTCTACTACTTGTAGCAAAATGTCGTCTTCCGATGATGATATAATTGCTTTAGATTCTGTTTTGACTAAACTGAAAAGAAAGAGAGTTGATGTACATCCTATTAATCGAGAAAGATTAATTTATGGAGAATATCATCATCTATTTCAAAAATTAAAAGATAATGAACGATTCTTCCAGTATATGAGAATGACTCAAGAGACTTTTAAATATATTTTGGAGAAAGTGGAGTATCGTTAAAAACAATATTAAACGCTCAACTTACAGTCAACCAACAGAATATCGAAAGAGTTGAGAATATACATATCTGGGTACGAATTTAAACAGCGAATGGGACTACTCATAAATTAAACAGCGAATAATAAAAGCGAAAGCAGCATACTTTAGAATGAGATCCATTTTCAACAGTCGAGACATATCATTAAAAACAAAATACCGTCTGTTGAAATGCTATATATTCACAGTTCTGCTCTACGGAATGGAAGCTTGGACACTAACTGTTACATCTATGAATCGGCTCGAATCTTTCGAAATGTGGTGTATAGGAGCATCTTACGTATATCCTGCGGTGACCGAATTACTAACGTGGAATTCCTGCGTAGAATGGGGAAAGAGTGTGAATTTCTCATAACCATCAAAACTTAGAATATCTAGGACATGTAATGAGAAATCAAGAACGTTACGGCCTTCTCCAAGGGAAGGTATGTAAATGGTAAAAGAGGACCGGGAAGAAGACGCATTTCCTGGCTTCAAAATTTACAAAAGTGGTATAATACCACTACCACTGAACTGTTCCGCGCTGCGGTAGACAAAGTCAAGATAGCCATGATGATCGCCAACATCCGGAACGGATAGGCACTTTAAGAAGAAGAAGGAGTATCGTTTAATTAAAAACTGGTGTAATTTACATAAGCAGGCTATCCTTCCGGAAGAAAGGCTTGTTATAACATTGAGGTAAGTAGTTTTGTTGTAAATTTATTTTTCAATTACTGATTTAGTTAATAGTTAATACTGGAATGGTCTTAGAAATACCTAAGTCACACAAAATTACGGTTTCAATAAGATTGACTTTATTGCTTTTGTTTATTATAATGTACAATTATTTATAAAATTAATCCATGGAGAACTATTAATTGTTATTATAAAAGAGCGAATAAACTAAATTATCATTTCAGTAAACATTAAAACCGCGCGGAAAAAACTAAATTCTCATTCTAGCAAAAGCGGTCAGGCGGGTTGAGGCGGTTGGACCGCGCGGACCTGCTTTGACTATGTTCGTGTACATTTAAAGACGTGCATTCTTTTTGAAAACGTTTAAAAGCGGCTCCCGCTAGCGTTGCCCGCTAGCGGAAACCGCCTCCACTGTGTGCGCCGACTAATGCAAACTACAAAATATCCACTGCTATTGCTATCAAATCCGATAGTATAATTTATAATTATTTTTCACTGATTGTGCATTTTTATGGAGTATTTTGATTTCATTTCTTTGCACCTTCGTTTATTTGTGACAGGCCATTTTCGTTTCCTAAAAATACGGTACTGTTCGATTTTTCAATTACAACAATTTTCAATTAACACAAGAAATTAACAAATTTCTTGTGTAAATCATGGTTTTGCCTTTTTTTTGTTTCAATCAACTATAATTTCATCTTAATTTTCTTAACCTTCCACCGCACCAGACGCGCGTATGTATGAGCGGGTAATAGATTTAGCACAATACCTATTACCTAGGTTACGCTGCGTTCGGGTCCTCTTGGCTATTCCTACTCCATTGCTAAAGCAACCCTCCAATGTACACATAACCTGTCAAACGATACTACGCTGTTTAGAATTTTGCATTTGTATTTCAGATATACGTGGGACTTTTTCAGTAAATCCATACAAAAGGAGGTATAGATAAAGTAGACCAGCTTTATGCTTCTTACAATGTTAATAAATGGCCTACCCATATGTGAAATTAGATACGCCGATGACACAATACTAATAGCAGAAACTATTACAGATGTACAAAGAATTTTAAATAAGGTTGTTGCAACAAGTGAAGAATTTGGTCTGTCACTAAACATAAAGAAAACGAAATTCATGGTTATATCAAAGAAAAATATTAGAAACATCAATCTACACGTAAATAATAAGACGATAGAACGAGTTCAGAATTATAACTATTTAGGGACGAACATTAGTGAAACAAATGATTATACCAAAGAAATCCGAATTAAAATAGAAAAGGCTAGAAGTGCATTCACTAATATGAAACAAATATTGTGTAGTAGAGACCTCAGCCTAGATCTTAGAAAGCGAGTACTAAAATGTTATGTATTTTCTGTTCTTTTGTATGATGTAGAGACATGGACTCTCAATAAACAATGCCTCAATAGATTGGAAGCATTTGAGATGTGGACGTATCGAAGAATGCTGAGAATCTCCTGGACAGACAGAATAACCAATGAGGAAGTACTAAGGAGAATACAGAACAGCAGGGAGATACTGGATTCCATCAAAATAAGAAAACTTCAATACTTGGGTCATATACCACGTGGTGACAGATATGAACTCCTAAAATTAATCATGCAGGGAAAGATTCAAGGAAGGCGCAGCATAGGTAGAAAAAAAATGTCCTGGCTGAGAAATCTCAGAGAATCGTTTGGATGCAGCTCAACTGAACTCTTTCGGGCTGTAGTGTCGAAAGTGAGAATAGCGATGATGATTGCCAACTGTCGTCGCGGAGATGGCACGTAAAGAAGAAGAAGAATGTTATTAAGAACACCAGACGATGGCCGATGGTAGTATTTTTTTTTCATCTTAAATGTAGCCGCGATCAATAGTTACATAATCTATTCCACCAATAATAACGAACAGATACTTAAAGGAAAATACCTTCGGTTACTTTCAAATTCAATTTTAATTTCAAACTACCTAATTACCCATTAGCTGTCTAGGAAAAACGCGTGCCCTTTGTTGTTGGTATAAAGAGCGCGCCCACTGGAGGGTTAAATAAAATCACAAAAATTTATTGTAGTTTTCAGAAAATAATTACGAATTTACGGATTATCACTTTTACCGATAATGTCTGTCATGCACTGTTTTATTATTTTTTTTTATTTATAACAGCATCAAACACTTTGGGTTATTAGCTGTACAATAATTAATACATGGTTACTTAAACCCGATATGTACATAGTATTTTTGGTTATTACATATTATATGTTCACAGTTAAGTAACAATATCATAACTTACAAATTAAAAATGTGATTTACAAAATGTTAACGGTGGTTACAGTTTGATTAAATCATTAATGTGTTTCAAATCAATTGTAAGCTTACAGTGTGGTCTTAAGACTGCTTTTAGACTATTAGGTATTGAGTGTTTTCCCGTTTGTTTATCACTTTTTTTCTTTAAGGAATGGTTTGTATTCGGAAACAGACACTAAGCTCACTATCACTGAAAACGCACTGTGTATTACAAGAATCTACAGGTCGAGCAAGTCTCGTAAATTTCACGATTGCGAGCCACGCTTCACGCAACCGTGTTTGCGTACTTGTGTTTCGAGTTGCGTGGTCGTGCGGAGTTATATTTACCAATTCGCGCAATCGTACTTGAGACGCTGTGTCAGGTGAGGTGTTTGAAAATTTGTGTAACTTTTGATTGCTTGATTCCGTGGTGTGAAGGTGGTTAAACTTTTGTTTTATTTTTTTTTGTTTTGTTTGTTTTTGTTGTTGCGAATATATCGCAGAAAGTTTTTAGATGAAGTAATTGTATGATGAAGATAACACAGAAAATACAAGAGGGCAGCATACTTTGCAAAACAACTGTTACAATTTGAAATCAACAATTTGTTAAGTTGTTGTCTTGCAGGTAAAAAAAGTGACTTTTTAAAAAAATTATATGTTGGAAACTAAAAATTATTTTTATTTATAATTGAAACCTGTAAAAGTATAGTACTCTCAAAAAAATTTCAGCCAAAAATATTCATTTTTGTAGAGTTGACTGCAATTTTTCGACAACAGCCCTTTTTTGCGGTGAGCAGCATAACAAGTCCAGTCTCATCTGAAATCAAAGTTTCTTGTAGTTTATACCTCTGGCTAGTGAATGAACAAAGGATTTTTTATTAGATGAGGTCATTTTTGTTTTATAAAAAAAACTACTTTAAAAATGAGAAAAATTGGGGTCAAAAATGTGTTTAAACTTATGTAAAATCTTCAAATTTCATTTTTTTTAAATTCCTTCGTTCATATTCTAGCCAGAGGTATAAACTACAAGAAACTTTTTGATTTCAGATGAGACTGGACTTAGTTATGCTGCCAACGCAAAAAAACTTAAACTCTACAAAAATGAATATTTTTGGCTTAAACTTTTTTTGAGACTACCTTAAGTACTATACTTTTACATGTTCCAATTATAAATAAAAATAAATTTTAGTTTTCGAGATATAATTTTTTTAAAAAGTCACTTTTTTTACCCACAAGACCTATGTAACCCCTTAAAAAATGTTTGGAAGAATATGTTTGATGGCCAAGATGCATACATATATTTAGAAGGAAAGTTCCTGATTTCTGTAGTATAATACATAATACCGAAGAGGAAGTAGCCCTAAGCGCCGGACTCCACTTGCGATTTGTAGTTGTGAAGATTGAACACCTTCTTTCAAATAGAAGTCAATCCATGATTATTTAGTCACAAATGGATTGACTTGTATTTGAAACAATGTGTTCAATCTTCCTGATTACAAATCGCAAGTGGAGTGCGGCGGTAATAACACCAAAATATTCCATATAGGTCCATAGAAGGTACACAGACATTAAAAAATTCCTGGAATATCCCCGAAAACATGTTCCCTGAACATCCCAGGAAAATCCTGTGTCAGCATTTTAAACATTACCTGAATGTCTTATTGGAACATTCCATGAATGTCCACGAATGTTCTCTGGACATTCAAAATATATTTTGTAGACATTCCCTGGATATACCAGAAATACAGTGATGAGCGCTCTAATAACCGGCAAAATAGCACAAAAGATGTATTAAGTAGTGAGATAAAAAGACATGAAACTAGTCGAGCTGGGAAATTTAGCGATATTAACTTATACATTTAGATTGTATTGATTGTGTACCACCTTCAGACGTATCAGACGAGTTTGGAAACTACCACTGTCACAGTGACAGTTTTAGTTGACATACTCCTCCGATATGTGTAAAGGTGGGATCAATATAACGTAAATTTAAAGGTTAATTTCGCTAAATTTCCCAGCTCGACTAGTTTCATTTCTTTTTATCTCACAACTAAATATGTTGCCCATATTTTGCCGGTTATTAGGGCACTCATCACTGTACATCCTTGCTGATGTGACAATACCTCCTATCTGTTTTTTCATGAGTTTTGTATGAGAGATGGAAAAACATGTTTTAAGGTCACCTCCTGTGTTCATATGTAAGTTTTGACTTGTTTTGTAGTTCATAGATAGTTTAATTTACTACAAAACAAGTCAAAAAATATCATATGAAAACAGGAGGTGACCCTAAGACAAGTTTTTAGTCTCTCTTACAAAACTCATGAAAAAACAGATAGGATGTATTATTACATCACTGAGGATATGTGGCCATACCAAATAATACATCCTTGATAAATATAAACATTTTTATTGAACAAAATCTTTTCATACATTTTTTTAATGCAATTTACTGATATTCCTAAATATTTCAAAAAAATGTGTCATATTTGCTTTGTAAACCTTTCTTTTGCCTTTCGTAGCCACATATTCCGTTTCCTTCCTGGTTTTTTGTAGACCACTTCTCTCAGCTGATTCTAAAAAAAATAAAATAAATGGTAATTTTTCTATCCTTTACAATTAACAATCAGAAGAAATATTATTTACATATAATGATATGCATAATAATAATAGGTTTGTTCTAGCATCAGTTTGAAACCATCAGCGAATAGTGGACCAGCGCAAGTAGAGGGAATCGCACTGGTGACTGTATTATGTTCTTTTACTGACCAACTGTTTGCTGATGGTTTTTGACTAGTTTGACTGTTTGCTAGAACAAACCTAATAATAATGAATATTTTGTATTTTGACAATGACATCTGATGTGGAAGTCAAAACATTAATAAAATTATTTTTTCAAGTTAACTTTCACATGCGCGTCTTAAAATTGTACTTTTAATACTTATATCATAAATAACTATTAAAACTATCTTAAGAGGAAACAGTATCGATCAACAGGTAGCGAAAATGTGTTCCAAGATTGCGGCTGTAATTTTGAATATTTTTTCAAGATATTTGGCACACATATTTGTAATATAATAAAGAATGGCGGTACAGAGCCCAATTTGAAAAATATATTAATATGTGGAAATTACTCTGTAATTAAATACAATATAAAAAAACGAGCTTGTACCGCCATTAAGAAGAACAAAAAAATACACTTTTTTCAAATACAACTTTTTTATCTGATTTTGTGTTATTTTGAAACTACTAAAATTTTTTATTTCATTAGTAGTTCCAAAATTACACAAAATCTAGGCATCGGATAAAAAAGTTTAGGTGCCACTTCGGTATGCGGTCTACCGTCTAATATGTGGTCTACAGCAATTTAGCTGATTCGGCATGCAGTCTACGTACAAAAACAAATTAGAGAAACTATTACAAACATTACTATTTTATTATATTACTTAAAAGTTAAATAATCTTTGAAATAAAGTCATTACTACTTAATTAGGAATGCAAAAATAAATTAGGGAAATTATGACAAACTCATTACTATTTCATTATATTACTTAAAAAGTAAATAATCTTTGAAATAAACTCATTACTGCTCAATTAGGAATGCAAAAACAAATTAGGGAAATTATGACGAACTCATTATTGGTCAATTACGTAGTGCTTATACTAAAACCTTTAATGACCTATTTTGGTATAAAATGAGCCCCAAAATGAAGATTGATTTAGTTGCAAACAAAATGTTGCTAAAAGAGTTTTATCAAACTGTCATTTCGAGCGAAGCAGAGGCAGTAGCATTTCTACGAGCGAACAGTTTATTACAAAATGTTGAAGACGCTGAGCTGTGCCACCGATGTGGGGCAGAAATGGAAGAAAAGCGGAAACGAGATCGGGGTGGTGAATATAGACCAGTTCTTCGCTGTCCAAGGAGAGGATGCCAGACCACAAGATCAGTTAGGCATGGCAACCGTTTTTTCCATTTCACCGACTTAAATGGAAAAATTAACTGCAAGTTAACTTTATGTCAAATTTTGGAATTGATGTTCATGTTCATTTTGGAACTCGATTTTGACACAGTAATGAAATTAACGGGGAAAGGAAGTGAAGCTATAGGGGACTGGTACAGCATGTGTCGAGAAGTCTGTTCCTCTGTGATGTCAGTGAATCGCCGTGGACAGCTTCGAGGTACGGAAGAAGACCCAATCCAAATTGACGAAGCCAGATTTGCGGGCAGAAGGAAATACAACAGAGGACGAATATTAAATGGAGACCATCCAGCAGAATCAGAAGACAGCGATGCTGAAGCGGAAAATAATCGGAATCATGGACGCCGAATTGACGGTCCGTGGGTCTTCGGATTAAAGAGTAAAGAGGAGGTCCGATATTTTTATGTTGAGCGAAGAGACAGAGCGACCCTAGTTCCCATCATACAAAGGGAAGTTGAAGCTGGGTCAGTAATTCACTCGGACGAATGGCCAGCATATGGCAATTTGCGCCAATTAGGCTACGTGCACTCAACCGTTAACCACCAGGAAAATTATGTCGACCCACAAACAGGAGCACATACGCAAGGGATAGAAAGATCCTGGTTGGAGGGTAAAATTACGATTTTGAAAAAAATGAGAGGTGTTCCTGTCAGTACTTTGCAGTCCCATTTGGATTATGTTGCGTGGAAGTTTCTACGAAGGAATGTAGAAGATAAGTTTATCGCTTTTCTGCACGATGTTAGAGATGTATATGTATAAACCATTTAAAATGTTTATGTATTGTCAGTTGACCCTACAAATAAGTTTTTCAAAGATTATTTAACTATTAAGTAATATAATAAATTTGTTTGTAATAGTTTGTAATAAATAAAATAATATATAAATAATAAATAAAAAGTTTGTAATAGTTTCTCTAATTTGTTTTTGTACGTAGATCGCATGCCGAATCAGCTAAACTGCCGTAGATCGCATATCAGACGGTAGACCGCATACCAAACTAGAAACTCTGCCGTAGACTGCATACCGAAGTAGCACCAAAGTTTATTTGAAGAAAGTGTATTTTTTTGTTCTTCTTAATGGCGGTACAGGCTCGTTTTTTAAATATTGTATAATTACAGAGTAATTTCCACATATTAATATATTTTTCAAATTGGGCTCTGTACCGCCATTCTTTATTATTTTACGAATACGTGTGCCAAATGCCTCGAAAAAATATTCAAAATTACAGTGACAATCTTGGAACACGTTTTGGCTACCTGTTTATCGCTACTGTATTACCTTAAAACATTGTAATTTGCTAAACCAGTATATTTTACTCTACTACTACTCTACTAGCTACCTCATTTTCCACTGTTTCTAAAGACTTGTTTACATGGGTAGAGTTTTGAGGAGAGTAGAGTAGTGGTAGTACTCTACCAAAAATGGCTTGATACCATTCACATGAGGAGAGTACAAGTATAGTACTGATGCTAGTATAGTGAAACCGATTTTTGTATTTTTAAACACTCTTGATTATAAGTGCACCTTAAATTCTTAATTTTTTGCTTAAGCTCGTTTACTCCAAAGCCCCTTTTGCCATTCTTTCGACGATTTCATCCTCCGCAGCTTGCTGCAAACTTTTATTTCTGTAGTATACACTACCTAAATTCCATAAACACTGGTATTCGCCGTATTATAGCTCTACAAGTTTTAAAGTTTCATCTTCGGTGAACTTCATTTTCACTATTTACACAAAACACAATTCCAGCCAGAATGACAGCGCCTCCATGTACTCTCCTACCTACTCTATTCTGCCATAATTGAGCGTGTTCCATGGGTAGAGTGTGCAGCCGAGTAGACATTTTGGCAGTAGCGGTGGTCATAGAGTAGTTACTTTGCCATAGGTTGCTAGTCACTCTACTTTAACTCCAACTATACACTCTACCAGCTATTCTACTGTGCTGAGCATTTTTACAGGTAGAGTTACTCTACTCTATCAAGTACTTGCATCATTACTCTACCCGTGTAAACAAGTCTTAAATCTACTGAATGAAAATCTACTTAATCTTAATCTACTCTTAATGAAAAATGTCTAAAATCATTTACCCACCTAGTATTATTGTAGAATTTAAGACAGTCCAGTGCCTTATAAATAATTTCAATATGAATATTTTTCCCTTTAATTCTCCTTTGATACCACTCCATTTTAGATTTTGGGGAACTTATTTCATTGTGTTTATAGACCATATTTATTGAAGGAACCCAATCTGGAGATTGTTATTATCGATTAAGTCGGCTGGTTTTCCTATAAGATTAAAATGTTAACATCTTCAAAAATCTTTACTGTTGTAATTGTAACTTACCAGATATAAAATGATTACAGCAGACAGGACAGGAAAATTTTCATTTCGCTAGTAAAACCTGTACATTGTATTGCATTTAACCATTGTTGTCTCTCAGATACCTTATTTAGTTCAGTTTAAAAGTGAACTTTATCTTGACTTTATCACAATTACTTTGCATTTCACACTTCAAAACACAACACCAATAAAGCATATTATCTTTCTAAATTAATACTTCCAGAGAAAATGTTAAATTAATCTTTGTACAACACAAAATTACAAAGAAATACAACTAAAATTATCTAAAACTCATTAAGAACAGATAGAATAAGATTTATCTTTTACACCCAGTAGCCATATTGACATATTGATTTAATTGTGATAAATATTTAAATTTGGTAAATATAACTCCGCACGACCACGCAACTCGAAACACAAGTACGCAAACACGGTTGCGTGAAGCGTGGCTCGCAATCGTGAAATTTACGAAACTTGCTCGACCTGTAGATTCTTGTCTGTGTATTGTTTCTTTGGTATGAAAAACTGCTTTTTCGTTTCCTTGAAGTCTAATGTGTGATGGAACCCATATAAAGTCTTCTTGCTGCCTCGTGTTCTTTAGGAAATGTAATTGTTCTTTTATTAAAATGCCCATAGGATTACTTGTATATAACTGTTCTATCGTATGTAATGCCCTGAAAGAGTCGGTAATTATGACAGATTTTGGAAATTTTTGAGTACGAATATGAATGAGGGCTTGCATAATTGAATATAGTTCTCCAGAGTAAATACTGCAAGTGGAAGATAATTTAAATTATAATATAGTGTTCGAATCTATAACTGCTGATCCCACACCATCAATAGTTTTGGATGAATCTGTATAAATATGACAATGATCAAGCAAGTATGTAGCAAAAATGTATAAACATTCTCAATTTCTTTGCAACACGAAAATGCAGCAGCTGCATAATACTATGATGAAATATAAGAGTGCAAGAAGAGTCTATACCGGTTTCTGGGGTTGTTTCCCCCTCATCAGTAGTCCCATATCCTCTTCTCTCAGATTCTTCCACGTACCATCTTCTACGTGACATTTCTTTCTTTGCAATTCGGAAAGGCCCAGAGTGTGGTACGTGGAAGAATCTGAGAGAAGAGGATATGGGACTACTGATGAGGGAGGAACAACCTTCGAAACCGGTATAGACTCTTCCTGCACTCTCAGATTTGACCATAGTATTATGCAGCTGCTGCATTTTCGTGTTGCGAAGAAATTGAGAATCTCACAATAAAACACTGAAAAACGTTTGTTTTTCTATACTTCCACAAAATTTATTACAACTATGTTATTACTACAGCTGTTTCGGCAAAGTGCCTTTCTCAAGTGATATATTTTACAATGTGTTTGCCTTTTTAAGTCTTTAACTGAAGAGGTTGAGGAGTGGGGAGCTGTTTGTCTCGAGTTGGTCATTCAGAATTATATCTGTATTTTTCAATTTATTAATTTCCATTGATTCTAAAAGTGATAGCTTAAGGCCTTTATTTTGAATATGTAGAATTTGAAACTCTTCATTGAAAGAATGATTATGATCTAGAAGGTGAAGTGCGTATGTAGAAGTGTCTGTTTTTCTATTGTTGAAAGCCCTCTTGTGGTCTGCTATCCGTTTGTCAAATTTCTGCCAGTTTGACCGATGTAAGTTTTCGGACAGTCACCACAAGTTAGTTTGTACACACCACTCTGTAGTTGCTTTCTCTTTCGGCTTTTATTGCTTTTAATATGTTTGCTTAAGTTGTTGTTAGTTCTGAAAGCTGGTGTTATTCCTTTCTTTTTTATGTATCTGGCTATTTTTGTTGTTATTTTGCCAGTATATGTGAGAGAGCAGGAGGTACTGGGTTCTTTCTGTGGTGGTGGATACACTAATTTCAAGGCTTTCTTATGGAGTTTTTGGTTTAAAATGTTGTTAACTGTTTGTTCGTTATAGCCATTGTTTACTGCTATTTGTCTAATGATATTTAGTTCTGTCTCGAAGTTATTTTTTGTCATAGGAATTTCTGTCAGTCTATGTATCATGCTATGGTAGGCTGCTAATTTGTGTTGTGTAGGATGGGATGATGAATTGTGTATAGTTGTGTCAGTATGGGTAGGTTTATGATACACGGAGAACTCATGTTTGTTGTGTAGTCTGGTAATCGTTACATCTAGAAAGTTTATGGAATTATTCTGTTCTGTTTCTATTGTGAACTCAATATTACTATGAAGTGAATTAATGTATGATAGAAATTGGTCAAGTTGTCTGTTAGTTCCTGTAAAGCAGACTAGTATGTCATCCACGTATCTCCACCAATATAAGAACTGTTTAAATAAGGGGTGTTTAGAAATTGTTGTTTCAAGTTGGTTCATAAATATATCTGATAGTAATGGGCTTAGAGGATTACCCATAATAAGTCCTGCACTGTTGTTTGTGTAAATTTGATTATTGAATTCAAAATAATCTTGATTTATGCAAATTTCAAGAAGGTGTAAAATTTCAGATGCAATGATCGGATTTGTACTATTATGTTCTAAAAGGTTTTTAACTAAAACAAAAGTTTCTGTAGGAGGAACACTAGGAAAAAGATTTTTTACGTCAAATGAAATTAGTCTGGAGTTGTTGGGCAATTGAAAATGTTGTATTTTATTAACTAGTTCTAGTGTATTTTTTACGGTGAATTTAGGTGAAAATTTAGTGTATTCTCTAATAATATCTGACAGTTTTTTTGAAAGTTTATATGACGGAGCTGTATAAAGAGAAACTACAGGTCTTATTGGGTGGTCAGGTTTGTGTAGTTTATTAAAAGAGTATAATTTAGGGGGTCGTGGGTTCATAATATTAAGGTATTTTTGTTCTGTTGGATTTAGTATTGATTTTGAATTTTCAATGGCTAGTTTAATTTGTTTTCGGTATTTTTCTGTGGGGTCTTTGTTTAGTGTTATACTATTTTCGTTATTTAAAAATTCTATTGTTTTGTTATTATAGTCACTTTTATCGATAGCAATAGTAGTGTTACCTTTGTCTGCTTTTGTAAATATTATGTCATGTTTTATTGATTTATTTTTAATTGAAACGGCTATTTGGTTTTCTTTGTAACAGGAATTGAGAATGTTTATACATTTTTAATTCATTTACTCTTTTGTTTGAGTATTAAGGAATCTTTCTTGTTGGAGCTTTTACCACGCTGAGCAGATGAGTTTTGAATTATTTAAAATTCTCTCATCTTAATTTCCTCGGCATCCTGTATGATTTATAAATGTTTGAAAATTTCAGGAAGTGTAACCAAAGAAAGTATTCCACCTGTTGTCAATCTGGTGGTATGGAAACGATATTTATTGTCGTTTTCTGTGCTACTTCGACTGATAACTTACTTTGTTTTAATTAAATAATTGTTGCATGGGTGGTATCAAGCTTATTGTATTCAAAAAGAGTTAGATCACATATTGTAGGACGAAAGGTCCAGGGAGGAGAAGTGACTGTGTTTGTCTGATCAAAAAATTTTTGGGAATTAAATATTAAGGAGAGAGAGAGATATCTTTCTAAAGGGGGTTAGAAACCGTTAACATTCCATTGAAGAATCGGATCAAATATTTTAGTTTATTTCTTGAGTTGAATTTGTGGTACCATCACTTTCTTGAATATCGGCTCGTCTAGAATTTTGTTGATTTTGTTTAATAATTTAGTGCATTTGGTTTTCATGCTTTTTTCTATAAGATGCAGCGGCCCCACGTTCTAGGGTGCTATTTTTATATAGGACGAAAGATAGCCCCTGTTGTTTTATGAAACATGACTAATTAAGAATTGGACAAAATTCGTGCTACATAAGTTATTAAGTACCTCGGTTGCTACTGTCTTAGAGATTTTAGGGAGTGGATTCTTTAATAGATGTTATGATATATACTCTCATTAGCTTAGAAGAATTAAAAAGATAGAAAAATCGAAATAAGGATGTGAAATAAAAAGATAAAAAAAATACAAAAAATAAAATATTGGGCGCCATTGGTTACCTAAGGGAAACCAAACTTTATATAAAAAAATAGAAATAAAACAAAGAAAGATAAATTAAAATAAAACAAAGAAACATAGTCAAATAAAATGATATACATAATATTCAAAATGTTATAATGTAACTTACTTCCTTTACTT
The DNA here is from genome assembly GCF_917563875.1 of Diabrotica virgifera virgifera. Taxonomy (NCBI): domain Eukaryota; kingdom Metazoa; phylum Arthropoda; class Insecta; order Coleoptera; family Chrysomelidae; genus Diabrotica; species Diabrotica virgifera. Next base: position 180,120,167 of record NC_065448.1, on the reverse strand, counting down.
TACACTCAAAATTATATACTCAGTCAATGTTTTATCGTTCTTACGATTCAAGAGAGAAGGGAAGAAAATAAATTATATGTTGAAAATCAAACATTATCTATTAAAAACAAAAAAAATTAATCTCTGATCTCTCTGTTATAATTAGAGACCAGATTACCAATTAATCAAAGATGAAACGAACAGTTTTACAAATATAAAAACTATACCTTAACAATTAGTGTCCTGGCTTCTTCCTCGTAGCTTGATTGGAAAGTCCAAGGCGCTATTGCACTCGCGAAACACTTACTTCACTGTCGTTAATTACAGCAAACAGCAAACAGTACATTGTTTATAAACAAACATTATTATAGAAAAATTCAGCTTTCACTTGAAGATAAATAGTTTAAAAGTTCGTTAAACTGGATCAAATTTACTTTTACTCGAATAAAATTATTTAGTTAGACTCGAACATGATTATTGAAAGTTCATTAACTTTGACCAAAATAAAATATGTGAGCATACTACATGTTTTAACTGCACTGTTAAACATAGCAATGAGAAAATTGAAACTCTTCTCTCCTACTTCTTATTCTGACTGCTTAAATGAAATTAGTGGATACCAAAATTGGTATAAAATGATAACGACGATTTGCTTAGAAACAGCGGGAAAATCGCCGGGGTTCACGATACACCATCACCATCGCCGGGCTGGAATTAACCTAGCCGGCTGGGAAACTGGAAAACTACATTCCGAAACAACTCAATGGAACTCAACTCACATGAGCTAAGGAACCAAAACTAAACTTTACTCGATGATGGCCCTGGGAGAACTGATCTCCATGACGATGGCCCTAAAGGAACCAAAACTAAACTCAACTCGATGATGGCCCTGGTGGAACTCATCACTCAACTTCACTTGATGGTGACTTCTACGGAACTCAACTGAACATGATGATAGCCTATACGGAACTGATCTTTGGGACCGCTCACTCGATCCTTCTCAAGTTGGTTTCCTTCTCCCAAAAAAAGTGACCTCCTACTTAGACCAATAGGAATCATACCAGATATTTCTCTACCAATCAAATGGTCAGAAAAACTCTCAAGACATCCCTCGAACGCCATGATGGTTTTACCCTCAATAAATTTGTGTCTGAGAAAGTCATAAAAATCTTTCATCTTCTAGACTGCAACAGCCTAACAGCATAGCAGGGGTCCTTCCTCTAGCTATTTGGATACACCGACGAACATATAACCGACAAACCAAAACTGTAAATATCATAAAAACCTTTTAATACTCTGAGTCCCTACTTAACGTGGAACCTCTTTGAAAAATATTCCGTTTACAATTTTGTAGGATATAAACAATTTGGGGCACCTTTGTACACCAAATTTCAAAGAATCGCAAGAACCGAAATAAACATCCAAATCCCGTGAGAATTGAAAAACGCCATACTCTGCCTATGCGGAAGATCGATATACAGGGCGTAGCGAAAGTATTACTGTGTCGGAATTTCAAATATTTAGACGGAGGACTTTCAGCGTGTTTCAAAGATACGGCTTAATTGTTGTTATCATGCTAATAAAGTTGGGTATATCTGTTGTGTATGTTTGTAGTAAACTCAAGGGATCAGCCGAGCTAGTACAATTTTCAAAAAAGTCAACGATTTGTTCATATGTTAAGTTAAAATTATTTGACATCGTGAAATATTGTTTTTGTTGGCATCATCATTTCTTGAATTGATGAGGTAGCTTCAGTTTGCTTTTTTTGTTTCTTTTTGGTATCTGTAGGTATTTTCAATTCTTTATCTAATTCTTCAGTGGGAGATGGAGTAGTATTAATTTCCGAAATTGTTCTCTTATTGGTCGTTGACTGATCCTTAGATATACCATTAGTTTCCATAAATAATACGGGTGGTATTAAATTAGTATCTTTTTGTTGGTTAAGTGAAGGTTCGGCACTAGAATTACTGACTGGATGATCTGGTTCCATTTCTAAGGGTGATGGATTAGACTGGGAGGATTCTTGCGGTTGTTGTATTGGTTGTTGTGGTTGGTGTTCGATATGAGAGGAATCATTTTGTTGATTATTATTTGGACAATTTGCTGCAATGTGATCTGTTTTGTTACAGATAAAACACGAAGGTATATCTAAACTTAAAAATATGCGATACGAAGTTTGTTCATATGTAATTAAAAAAGAAGAAGAAAGGTCTATATCTACAAGTGGTTGAATATAAGTTTGTCTTCTAAAACTGAGGACGTGTTGAAATTCTGGAAGTTGACTACCGATTCTTAGGAAGGTTAAAGGTGACATTAATTTAAGACCTAATCTGGTTAACTCATTGTCTATTAGAATATGTGGAATAGAAGGGCAAACATTTGATAGTAACAGTCTTTCGTTCGGAGTTACCAATTTTCGTGCTTTTAGATTTTCGCGTTTAATTGTTATTTCTGCTGGACCGGACATAAATTTTTCCATCAAGGATTCTCTGGAGAGATTTTTTTTATTTATTTATTAAACACCAATAAGACGCTTAAGGACATTACAATCTGATCAAATAATGTGATCAATGAGCAACTTATTTCTAACCTAAATTACTACTAAAAAACTTAAGACTAAGGACAAACTCGATAGTACCCCCAAGGTTCTGTTAATATATTGCACAAATTTTAACTTGTACCATCACTTGCACCGTGCACTATTTTTCACTTGAGTCTTCTAGCTAGATCCGTGTTGTCGAGGAGCTGGATGGCCTCAACATTGACGTGTCTGGAGAGATAAATACATATTCTGTTATTTGATAGTCTTGATGAAAATAAAGTATTCCGTGGATGAACAACTTCACCAAGTGCTATTAAGTACTCTTCTATTTTAGTATCAGGCAGCGCATTAAATAAAATTGATTGGTGCTTTGAAGGAAACTGAATTGAAACATTGTTAAGAACAGCGGAATACGATGTTTTGTTTTGAGGTTGTTGATCGTCAGTCATGATTGTTGACAAATTTGTTAGGTTGGATCTGGTATCATTTGTTAAACTCATTAGTAATTATGAACCAGTTGTAGAACCAAAACTGGTTCTGATTACTGGCCTTTCGGCCGTCACTTAACCTTACAAACAGTATGCTTGGTAATAATTTGAATAAATAAAATAATAATAACTCACTATTTTATTCCTTAAGGTAACTGCACTATATACTATTACTTTTTGCTTATTTTCAAATTTATTCGGATATATGTACATTACTATGAAAAAGATGATTTTTTGGGACTGAAATGTAAACACTGTTTGTGTTACCAGGTTCAGGACCGGAGTCCTGAACCGGTAATATTACCGGAAAATAAACGATTTGAATTCAGCAAATTGACTTGCAGGATTATTACTTTCGAGTACTTTTGTACATATTTGCAGCGGCATAGAACTTTTGATTTACTTTCCCTTTCCCTTTTCCTTGTTCGCCTTCTTTTTTCTCTGACGTTGTATACATATTGTTTGCAAAATTTTTAATTTTTTAATGTGTACTTAATAACTGTAAAATTATATTAAGTAGTATAACTCACGCCATTTACTTGGTGTCTGTTTCTGTTTTTGTTTTGTCTGTAGTTTTTTATTATTTTTTGTTTTTATTGTATTTTTTTATTTTGTATAAGCTTTGTCCACAAATTGGTAAAATTTTATGACAATAAAGCATACCTTACTTACTTACTTACTGTTTTATTTTAATATTTTAAAAATATTTAACTCAAAATTTATTTATACACCGAAACTAAGTTTTAAAAGATATTAATTGGATGTTGTACTCGTATAGTATTGGTAAAAAGCTTCACTTCGACCGGGTATCCTACGACCCCTTACGCTGTTTTGACTGTTTTCATAAATATTTTGAAAACAGATTTGATAGAAATCCCAATACTAAATAAAGACTACAAAACTAAGAAAAAAATATTTTTTTGTTGTATGATATTATTCTTAATAGTTATTGTAATATTGTATAATTAATAAAGCTATATATCTAACAAATTGGTAATTTATGCAAATATATTTAAATCAAATAGATCGGTCGGAGACAATGATTAGCAATGTTAGTCATCAGAAAATCTGTTGATTGCCACCTATTACCCACTGCACAACTATTTCCTATTTATATCTACGCTAGGATTGATTCTTTGAAGGTAAATGGAGAATTAATTGATCTTTGCAATTTAATGAGCATAGGTGCTTGCATATAAATGTGTGCAATAAGTACTATGTCTCGTAGTGTATAACATGTTGCTTAACGTTGTTGCTTAACGTTGTAACGTGTCGAAAAGCCGGTTGTTACATGATACCTTAATTTTAATTTTTTTATTAAATTTTTGTAAAACATCAAGACGCTCATTTTCCGACGCCCTGAAGGGCACTAAGGATTATGAGAAAGAAGAAGTAAAACATCAAGAAAATATATGGTTTATTTATTTTATTTCTCAAGAAATTATGCCGCAAATGCAGAGGCGTGCGGTCCATGGAAGCCGCTTCCCTATTTATACGTCGATATAAGAAAATATATTATTAATTAATATTTAATAATAAAAAATTTTCCCTAATCCAACTAATCTACATATTACCTAGGCAATAGGCATTGAAAAATATTAAAAATTAATCGCGTACCAACGAACTCAATATGCACACAATTCAACTATTTGGTCCACTCCTGACAGAAGCGCATCTGAAAATCGCCGCTTGTCGTACAGTTGTCCCGTTTAAAAAGTGGTCAGGGTTCAATGACCGCACCCACTAGTCGCGCTAATTCTGGTACCATGGAAGCGCTTATCCTATCGCCTTCGCGAAAGTGAGATGCTCCGACTGTTACTGCTGCTAAGGAGTGCTTAGGTATTACATACATTCGCTTAAAGAATATTTCGATTTAAATTTTTTGCAGAGATTTTTCCTTATACTGATCTTTTATTTGACATCTTACAGAAATCAAATGGTATTGCATTTTGTATAAGACAAATTGATGACTTTATTAATACGGTAATTAAAAAAACGAGAGCATTTTAAAAATATTTCGGATAAAACTGAACATGGGGTTTGAATATGAAAGAAAAATAATGAAGATTGATAATTTCGGAGACAGAGAGACAGAGAAAACATAGGAAACAAAGAGACCTTTTGATAATATTCTACAACAAATGAATTCTAGCTTTCAAAATTTTAACGATTTAAAATTTGTAGAATTATATATATAATCTTAATATTTCTAATTATAATTCATCAAAATTTCCCACAGAGGAATTTATTTCATTACGATTAAATAATGAAAATTTTTTGATATCCCAGCTTTGCATTCTCAGTTAAGTGTCACTTATGAAACAACTGACATTAATGATAAAGAAATACCCAGAAATCTGGGATTTCTTTATAACTACTGGTTTAAACAAGTCACTGTGTGAAGTGGTCAAGTTGTGTGAATTAGTACTACCAACTATCCCAGCCACAAGTGTATCAGTTGAACGAAGTTTTGCAGTATTAAGATGCATTAAGAGTTTCAAATTAAGAGTTTAAAAGAAATTTAACAAGAGAAGACAGACATTGAAAGTTAGCCCTATTATCCATTGAAAAAGACTGCATTCAACAATTATCAGAAGTTGATAGGAGAATACACCGCGAGTATAAATAAGTGTCATTTTAGTGAAAGTTGTGTGTTATGGAAAATGCCTCGGAGTATAAAATTTTTTTTAAATAGGATTCTTCTTTAGAAAACCAAGCCCGGCCGCAAATACGTAAACTGCAGACGCACAAGGCATGGGCGAACGATTCGGCTTTTTCCGATTAGCGGGTAGTAGAGTGCAGACGTACTTAGTCTTTATACGTCTGCTGTTTACTACGATTGATCGTGATGCCAATATACGTCTACAATTATTTAAGCCTGTTTAAAAAATGTAAATAAAACACAGTATATATTCGTATTATCAACGTTTTTAATTATCTTTATGTACAAATATCGAATTTTACGAATTCGAAAAGGAGGAAGACCCAACCCTTCGGTCCTAACTTAACTTTCGGGTATTAGAGTGTAGCGCACTCTACTACCCACTAATCTGAAAAAGCCGAATCGTTCGCCCATGCCTTGTGCGTCTGCAGTTTACGTATTTGCAGCCCGGCCCGAGGACTCAAGGCCCGAGCTAGCAATACAGATCAATGATAGGTCACTAGTCACTAGAAATAGCGGGAATAGAGTGCCTCACGCATTCACGCGTTACAGATTTAGTGTGTGGGTCCTTGTACGCAGGACGTCTCACATAATTAAGTACTTTGCTGATAGAGAGCCCCTGCGCATCAAAGTGTTATCAGGTGGGAAGTGGCTCGACCCTCAACCCTTAAGAAAATATTTTTATATCCTTATTGAATCGTTTCCCCTTTCAAAAAAGTCACCGCACGCCACTGCGCAAATGTCTGTTTGGATATTATATTACATTCTAGATTCTAGATAATCCCTTTAAATATTTTACTGAATAGCCGCTATAGGTACCGATTGTATCCTGTTACGGTCTTTTCCTCAGGTCTTGGTTCCTTATTTTGTCTCTTTTTGTCACGCCGAGAATTGATCTTTCCATGCGCTTTTGTGCCACTCGCATTTTTAGTGCTGTTCTTTTTTGAGCATGACAGTTTCTGCTCCGTATGTCATAATAGGAAGAACGCATTAGTCAAATTTCTTCGATTTCATAGCTATCGGGATGTTGCTCAAATATGTCTCTGAGTGAACCATAAGCAAGTGTTAATTCGTCTTTGAAATTCACATGTCTGGTCATCCTTGCTTAATTCTGATTTCATAACCGAGATTTGTGTACTTTTCTGCCAATCCGACCACTTGATTTTGGATGATTAGGTGTTCGCTAGATTTTGTGATGCTACTACTAAATTTTCTTGATATTTGTTGATAGGTATGTGTAACCTTCTTCACGAAGGGTACTTGCTTTGGCTCTCTTTCTTGACGACCAGACTACACGTTTTAGATTCAACTACCTGAAGCCAATAATAAATATAACCCGTGTTGAGCTGCCCCCCCCCCCCCCACTTGCAAAAATTAAAAAACAAATATACCTGATTTATGAGCTATTTATGAGCTTTCATATTCCGCAAATTAAAAATTTTGAGCTCGTTCCACTGAGCAGAAATTTAATATTTTAGTGGGGGGGGGGGGGGGCTGACTCAGCCCCCAACTACTGAAAAATAGGGATATTGAATCGAATGTTGCGGCAGAGTTACGAGCTCTTTATGCGCTCTTGAAATGATATAGTTTAGATTTTTGAGCTCATCCCTTTCACCCCCAAACAACCCTTTAATTGATTTTACTTAAGAGAAACATGCTGAAAAAAATTAAAGTATATCGTATCACGGATATTATTCCAATAGCTTATATATTCTAAGAATAAACTCTTAAATCATGAGCATTTCGATTATTGAGCTACAACCCCTTCGCAAGAAAACCACCCCATTTTCCAGGCTTAAGAAATAGTTGTACTTAAAATGCATTAATTTAATTATTTGGCGACTAAACATCGTTTAATAATTTATGAGTTACCAAAATACGCGCCATTAGGTCATTAAATTGCAATTTCTTTTGTATAGTGCAGTCACTGAAGGTAAAAATCAACGATTATTACCTTCAATTTCGGTGAACCTTCATCGATCTTCACGAAAATTGGTGAGTGGTTAGAGGATACCCCAACAAACAAAGGTGACATGGTGCCACCTTGCGCCTTTACCCTGAGGGTGGTTACCACCCCTTCTCGAGGGTGAAAACTATTTTATTAAAAATAACTCCACAAATCGATAGAAGGACAAATTATAAGCAGAATTTGTTATATAAAGTTATTAAAATAAATCAATATTTTTGAGTTATTAAAGATCAAAAATTTTAATTTTTCGTTTTTATAAAAAAGTTATCATTACCAAAATTAAAGCTTTGAAAAACCATTTATTATTAATTCACAGTGACTTATAGGTTATAGGTATCTAATTAAATGTATCTTTTTGTTTCGGCGAGTACTCAAATCTAATTATTCAAGCCTAATTAACAGGAAAACTATGCATTTTATAAAATATACTGAATATATATATTTGTCAAAGTACTCAGAAATATCTATTAAATGAGTACCGAAATAAGTTGATATCATCAAATTAAGCAAGTGCACATGAAAATAATAGGACCCTTTCAAATTTCTAGTAAAAAGTGAAAAATAAAACGAACGCCATTTCCACAAAAATTAAAATCTTTAGTAATCCCTATAAGACTTTCTTTACTTTAGCATAAGTAATGACCTTAAACATTTTTACCGATTTAGAATGCATATTTTAAAAAAATATATATAATATGTATGATTTAAAAAAATCAAAATTTTTCAACTTTTCGTAAAGTATTTGCTTTTGATAATAACTCCAACAATACTCGCTACACGTAAAAAATTCTAGATAGGTAACGAAAATTGAGTTTTTTTATTAGCAAAGGTTTTACTTGTCTTTTGATTTCTGTATGAATCAAAATAACCAAGATAGAAACGTTTAAGCCTAAATTTTACTGCGAGAACAATGTAACTGGAGCCTTTAAACATATTAACTTAAAAAAATAAAGTATTTGAAAGATTAAATGTAATACAGTTTTATAGCTCTTGAAATTAACTTTCAAATATGTAGTTGGATGTGCCTGATATCATAAAAATTAACCGTTATTTAAAAAAAAAACAATACCATTGTTTTGGAAAAATTTTTGGAGTACCTATAAATTTTGATACTATCAACTTCTTCCGGAGCTCATTTGATAGGTATTTCTAAGTACTTTGACAAGTATTTAGAAAGTGTTATAAAATGCATCGCTTTCCCGTTATTTAAGATTATATCCTTAGATTTGTATACTCGTAGAAAAAAAATATACATACATTAAATTACCTATAACTTACTTTAAATTAAGTAACATTAAATGGTTTCTCAAGTGAGGAATTTATTATATTTTTTATTAGCTTCAATTTTAGTGATGAAAACATTTTTGTAAAAACTTCGCTTTAAAACATGCATTTTTTTCACAGAAATTAAAATATTTGATCTTTAATAACTAAAAAAGTATTGATTTATTTTAATAACAATATATAACAAATTTTGCTTAGAATTTGTCCCTCTATCGATTTGTGGGGTTATTTTTAATAAAGCAATTTTCACCCCCGAAAAGGGATGATATCTACCCCAGGCTAAAACCGCAAGTTGGTACCATGTTACTTTTGTTTGTTGAGGTATCCTCTATACACTCACCAATTTTCGTGAAAATCAATGGAGGTTCACCGAAATCGAAGGTCATAGTTAATTTTTACCTTCAGTGCCTGCACTATAGAAAGAAAATTGCAATTTAATAATTGAAATGCGTGTATTTTGCGAGCTCATAAATTATTAAATGATATGTAGTCGCCAAATAATTAATTTAATTCATTTTAAGTAAAATTCTCTCTTAAGCCGGGGAAGATAGGGTGGTTTTCTTGCGAAGGGGTTGTAGCCCAATAATCAAAATGTGCGTGATTTAAGAGTTTATTCTTAGAATATAAGCTATACGAATTTAACTTCTATTAACTTTTTTGTAAAAACTTACAGTTTTTCAGTGATTTACGAAAAACCGCTTTGAAATATGCATTTTTTTCACGAATAATTAAAATGTTTGATCTTTAATAACTCAAAAAGTATTGATTTATTTTAATAACTTTATATAACAATCTCTGCTTATAATTTGTCCTTCTATCGATTTGTGGATTTATTTTTAATAAAGTAATTTTCACCCCCGGGAAGGGGTGGTATCCACCCCCAGGATAAAGGCGCAAGGTGGGACCATGTCACCTTTGTTTCTGGGGGTATCCTCTAACCACTCACTAATTTTCGTGAAAATCGATGAAGGTTCACCGAAATTGAAGGCGATAGTTGATTTTTACCTTCAGTGACTGCACTATACAAAAGAAATTGCAATATAATGAACTAATGGCGCGTATTTTTGGAGCTCATACATTATTAAACGATATTTAGTCGCTAAATAATTAATCTAATGCATTTTAAGTACAACTATTTCTTAAGCCTGGAAAATGGGGTGGTTTTCTTGCGAAGGGGTTGTAGCTCAATAATCGAAATGCGCATGATTTAAGAGTTTATTCTTAGAATATATAAGCTATTGGAAGAATATCCGTGATACGATATATTTTAATTTTTTTCAGCATGTTTCTCTTAAGTAAAGTCAATTAAAGGGTTGTTTGGGGGTGAAGGGGATGAGCTCAAAAATCTAAACTATATCATTTCAAGACCTCATAAATAGCTCGTAATTCTGCCGCAAAAATCGATTCAATATCCTTATTTTTCAGTAGTGGGGGTCAGCCCCCCCCCCCCTTCTAAAATATTAAATACCTGCTCAGTGGAACGAGCTCAAAATTTTTAATTTGCGGAATATGAAAGCTCATAAATAGCTCATAAATCAGGGCTATTGGTTTTTTAATTTTGGCAAGTGGGGGGGGGGGCAGCTCAACACGGGTATAAATATAGGAAGTCGCAAGAAACTGTACTAGACGTTTTTAATTGGTTGACTAAATTACGCCACTCATTGTTGACTGATAAGCGTAACTCTGACGCAATACCGAATTTTCGGCCTTTTTCTTGAATCGTCTCAAAAAAAGCAATATTTTTTGTAAAGTTTCCAGAATTTTGCTACTAGTGTATATCGCAGAAACCCGAACCACCAAACTATAAATTAGGTAGGGCACTCCATAACAATTCTCCTAGAATGCAAGTTGAGGAGCGGCCACTTCCGCCCATTTGAGCGAACTTTCATCCCCTGATGTATTTAATTTTTTTATTGTCATGACTTTTGACATAACGGCACCTGATAACCACTGACCTATAATGATGTCCTAGATTGTTAGAATACCTCAAATGATGGTATTCCAGATCCAATTGTCATTTCCCAATTTTAAATTAAAACTATTCAATTTTCGGAGAAATAAAACTTCTAATGGAACCAAGTTTCCGACTACACATATTCGTGGTTTCTGTTACTTGCACATCAAACGACTAATGAATGAAAGAAGACACGGGAAAGTCTAAAAGTTGCACCGGACTAACTGTCTTTTCATCACGTAACAAATTTCAACGAAAACTTGGATCCGATACTCAGTTAGGAGTAAAACTTCTTCTTCTTCTTGTAGTGCCTATCAGTTTCGGATGTTGGCGACCATTATGGCAATCTGTACTTTGCTCACTGCTGCTCCAAAAGCTCCTTTTGTTTTTGCATTCTCATCAAAACACCCTGATTAGTAATGTGGTCGGTATAAGATATCTTCAGAATTCGACGATAAAGCCAAATTTCAAACGCCTCAATTTTTTTGTAGGTGGTGTGTGTGAGAGTCCACGGCTCAACTCCGTACAACAGTATAGGAAAGATATAACATCGTAGTAACCTGATTTTTATGGGTATCGACAAGTCATGACATTTGAATAACTTTGCCATTTTTTGCAAGGCAGTTCGTTCAGAGAGCACCATAAACGCCCTTACGTACGTTTCACCCTCATTAGAGATGTTCAGAGAATTACAACAAATAACTCGATATGGATGCCGCAGCGACATCTGCTTCAAACAATTCAAAGTTTTATTTCCGGAGAAATAAATCCTCTAATGGTGAAATCTCACGACGAGGTTGAAGCGCGTGCTGATGCGAGCTTCAAGTGTTTAAAAATTTAGACGTCGGCAAAGAGAGATATAATAATATATATGTAATAGTAAAAAAGAAAGAGAACGCAGTTATCACCCTACAAGACCGTAAAATTAGTAATGTTTACTCTGTGATAAAATGGGTCAAAGTATATGTCCCGAAGAATAAAGGCAACCAGCCCCCAATGGTGGAGGTAAAAATATTAGTAGGTTGGTAAATTCCCACAATGATAAAAATTAAAACAAAACGTAGTTTGACCATAAAATTACCACGACACTGATCGTACCCTCGTTTGACGGGACGATCCACAGGACAATAAATTTTAGCATTCAGTGTTATCTTAAGGGTCATAAATACCAAATTTTGACAGAAGTTTCTCCATTCACATTGTGTTTAATCTTTTTCGCGTTGGGTTGAATCCCGTCTTCAGTTTTAATCTTTTTCTGTCACATTTTTCTATTTCACTCAAAATGTAGCGCCACGTTCCGTCTGTTTTCTGATGAATGGGACCAAGTTTCTGGTTACTCCTATTCGTGGTTCCTGTTACTTACAAACCAAACGAATGACGAATGAAAGAAGATGCGGGAAAGTCTTAAAGTTGCACATATAGCTATAATATATTATACTATATACCCCTCTTCTTCTTCTTCAAGTGCCGTCTCCTAATCGGAGGTTAGATATCATCATCACTATCTTTACTCTATCCACCGCTGCTCTAAAGAGTTCTATAGAACTGCATCTAAACCAGTCCCTTAAATTCTTTAACCATGACACTCTCCTTCTTCCTATACTCCTTTCGCCTCTTATCTTTATAACGATCAGATGGACACGAGGTCATGAAGGCTGAACCAGAAGGATCAGGACGATATTATCCTTGGATGGAATAAGGAATGACCGAAGATGGAAAGGTCCAATCGTTTACATTGACGAAACAAAGGCCACGTTGCTCAGTCGGAAGAGATGTGGGCGCGGTTCTTTGGGTTGGGCTTCTGTTACAATGAAAGATGTTAAATGAATAAATAATGGTATGCGAATAGGGCTAATGGAACGACGATAGACAAAAGATAAATAGATAACATTGACTGATGGTTTGACTCATGGACTCTAAGGAAACGAAATACTTAATACTCAAACGAAAATATAGGGCGCCAGGTATTTTGACCAAAAAATACTCAAAGGAACATTAATTAACGAAACATAACACAACAATAACAAATTAGCAAGAATGCTACGATAAGACATCAATGTACTAATCTTGAGCTGTAAAAAAATTAAATAAAATACGACATCGTAAGTTTCAATGTAACATTTATTAAAATACTCTACGAAATCTCAATATTTACACAATACGTACAGTGTATACGCAGTATAAGATCGCCAACAACAAAATTAAGAAACCAAAAAAATACCGTTAATCTATAACACAAAAGTTGGCGACATAACAATCACTGCATATAAATTGGTGTATTCACCAACACAGTAATACTAAAAAAATGGAATGTAAGTGAACGAATATAACTATTAATTATTAACTCAAAAAAAAAATGAACTGTAGTTACTCGAAAAAATAAAAAATCCATACTCTAAATAAAAACTAGAAATTTTACCGTTCACTTACAACAAAAAAAGAAAGAGCTCTTTGTTTATATTTATACCTATCTAACAATACTTAATAACACTCTAATAATACTCAGAAAAATATCTACATAATGTAAATGTTTATAGTTTAAATGATCACCCATTTAAAAATAAAAAGATAATCATCAACTTCATACTAAAAGTATGACCTACTTTTCAGAATGTCACTATCACAAACTGGGCGAAAACTTTAGGTCATTGAACTTATTTCACGAAAGCACACAAAATTGTCCTTGCCCTGGACATAACAAAGGCGTCTCTACTAATTTCTTCAATAAGTAAAAGATGAGTGACTTACTTAAAACATCTGTTAGAGGGTAGGATGGCCCTTTGTAAGCCGGCAGGCTCTCAAGGTGTGGAAGATGGTCATGAAGAAATTCAACTTTACGACACAGTCGAAAGAATAATAGTATTTAACAGTGTTCATAAAATAGCAGCTGGACAACATAATGCATAGGTGGAAGGTGGAAGGTGAAAGGTGGACCCTTTAAAAAAATAGAAAACGAAATTGTACAATTATTGTACATACCAATAAACAATCATTAATACTCTTACCTGCCTAATCGGCGGGGCCCACAATACACGAACAAACTTGATCTCACATAATGACTATATTAACTCAACTCACAAAAATGATGCAGAATTTTGAGAATTTGTGGTTTTTATGAACCTTTGGCGTCCTTTGTTTGTGGTGGGGTTTTAACCAATCAAAATTATGGGAAACTGTGAAAGATATTCAAGAACAGATTTCCTTACCACTCGTAAAAGGGCTTAGCGAACCTAATACTTAAGACGAGTTATGGGATGCAAGGCCCATATCATTCACCAGAAAGTTATTAAAGTCTAATGTTCGACTCTATCGATAGCACATATGTGTTTCTAAGAAAAACAACGCCGATAGGGACTCTAGGATCTAATCAGTTAAGATAAAAGCGTGAAATGAAAGGGACTAGACCAAAATCTACACTGGGAAAACGTAAACGTTATACAGCTTCCCCCCACGATTTAAACCGTGGTGCAATACCACTGTTTACAATCGGAGTCTGCAGTAAACACCATATTCTGACCATCAAGCAGTAGCCTGACATAGTCGGTAATGATCTAGACACACTAAACTAGGTTTTGGTACTTGAGGTGCTTGAACACAAGTGACCAAATCGGAAAAAGCTAATAAGCAATAAAACTCAAACACCAAACTAAAAAGGGTTATCTCTATGATAGACTAAACTCAAATAAAACACAAAAACTAGGAACTATATATACAAGGACTACTCTAATTCTAAACGACTAAGTCAGCAAACACCTACAGTGTTGCTTTAATCCTTAGCATAAAACTAAACATTCAACTCGAAAGTCGACTCAAGGTATGGTTCGTTGACTCGCAAGTGCAACAACCAACGGCAGATATCTACACAAATGGCTCTAGCCAAACTAAGAAGGTGGAACATACCAATGTTGAAGTTTTGGACGCGAAAATCAAAGTTGCTCCAGCTCAACAAAGGCGAGTAGCCAACAAGGTAACGTAGGCAAACTTCGTTATGGTTGTCCCCTCAACCGGTAACTAGGTAAGCGTCAAGCAATGCTAAGATTTTGACTGCAAGATCAAAGCAAAAAAGTCTCGAAATTTTATGACAGGGAAAGAAAACAAGTTGGCCAAAAGTTCCGTAAACATCTTGTGGGGTTAACCACGGCGGAAAATTTTCAATCAAGAAACTCCCAGAAAAACAAGGAATGTAATCAGGACAAGATATGTCTGAATACATTATAAGATATTATTATAAATAACTTTAATAATATCTACTCAACTAAAATAAAATCAACTCCATTGGAATTAACTCAAAACCAAACGCAAAATTAGCACAAGCAAACTCAATACAAAAATATTTGTCATAGTGCTTCCACTAACAACAAACAAACTCGAGTTCTAACAAACTCGACTAAACGCATAGGTGCCTTGGAGTCTCTCATCCAGGACTTTATGAGCTACACTCAAAAATTGCCACGAAATCTTTCATTCGGGACTTTAATAATAACAGACGCACTAGTTATTGCTAATGGTTTGCTTATTTGATTTCACTTTGCCGGTCTAGGACAAAGCATTTCGCAATCAAACGTTCTTAAAATAAGTATAATGTTCACAGAACACTGACTCAAAAAAATATTTACTGCTATCCCGATAACATGAACCGGAAGAGCCTAAACAAATTCAAACAGCAAACAGAATACAAAAGCAAATAAACACGAGTAACATATAAAATTACCAAAGCACAATTACTATCTCACGTAACGAATAAATTCGAACTCAAACAAAAGGAATAGAGAAGTTAGTAAAACATGCCAAGGAGTTCTCAACAAAGATATATAGAAAGAAATGAACAAAGGAAAGTTCAGATAATTGTCGAAATCTACCTTTAATTAGGACTGGAAGTAATTACGCATACTAGACGCCTTTCTATTAAAATATATATGATAATATATTATTATAAAGGTAATTTAGATCGTTAGGTTAAATCACAGGTAGCTCACAGGTAGGGAAGTATCACAATTTAGTAGGGACTGATGTCCTAAATAGATACGACATTTTATCGAAATAGTATTTTATGTAAGCCCCAAGAACAAAATTCATTCTGCAAACACATCTGGACCTAGTACGTGCCTGTATTTAACAAAAAAATTAAATTCTTAATAGCCGACACAAAATTGCCAAAACATTATCCTAATTCATTCAAACTAGCGACAGAACTAACAATAATTACTCGAATTCTTGTACTCTAAACAAAAATATTTGCATTATCTGCTACCTAAACATAGAAAATTTATATTCACTAGTCAAACTACTTGTGAAATATAAACAAGCAATAAGATGCTACTTTTTACATCTCATTAATACCTAAAATAGGGTCATAGCCCTTTAAAAATATCTACTATCAAAATAAATGTATCTACAAGCTTTTGCGGTTGCAACATATGCTAAATAAAAGCTAATAAAAACATTACGCCTCTTTATCTGAAATTAGGGTCAAAAGACACACTTAAATACCTCAAGCCCTGACAGATGTTGTTATTGGGGGTGGGACAAGAATTTTGAAATGTCAACCACCTTATCGTAGGCTAGTCGAAAAATATTAAGATTACGTAACGGTAAACGAAGACTCTACACTGCAAAAAGGAATATTTTCTGGACTGGAAGTAGTTTTGTACCGAATAGATTTTGGAATGCTAATAAGTGGTTTTTAAACTCAACGCAAAACATACTTCTCAAACATATTTCACAACAGCATGCGCCGAGATCTCTCACTCGCGACTAATAGCTAATGTAAAAAACAATTTCTGGAATAGACAGCTTAACTTCTTTCATTTAAGACTTAAATCACAAACCTAAAACACTAGCATGACGGAAAGCTGCAGGACTCTTTCATTCTCCAGACTAACACCACGCCATTACTAAAAACTCTCTAAAACCACTCAAAACATTCTGGTACTGAAAAACATACGATATCAACCAAATAGGATATCAGGAAAAATACATAATCACATAAAAATCCAAAAATATACTGCACAGAAGTCATTACAACAATATTATTCTACAACGTCAGAAAAGATTGGTCATAAAACCGGACAGAACAATATCGTTGAACGACGAAGAAGCATGTACCCGAAAATTTAGAAGACGACGCAATCATAATAGTGATAATTGCTACCTCTAAAAACAGTTACAAAGCATTTCATAACTCAAAAACGGTACCTAAATGCAATAAAATAAACGCAACACAGTACAAAAAAAATTAATATACCGCAACACAATTCATATACGAAATATAAAAATTAAAATGCACTATACATACACTGATATAATGCAAACTGAAATAAATCACAAAAGTTGCAAAGTACTACACAAAACAAAAGTAAAAATCAAAAAGTTAAACAATTACAACTTCTTTGTGATTTGCTACAAAAAATACACAGCTCAAGATCTAGATACCTTTACCTTAATTAGATACATAACAAAAGACGTATCCCTTTGACATAAGGAAAAGTAATAAAAATGCTCAAATCTACTCAACTAAAAACATATCTAAAGAAAAAAGATCGATACTATACTATATACTTCACAGAATGGTACTCTAGAATGCGAAAAGGCAGGAATGAAAGTGTAAGGTACTACACTGATATTTAAATACTAAAAACGGAAATAAACAAACTAAAATGTGTCAAACTATTATTATCTATTAGCGAAAAATAACTCAAAAAATATTTTATCAATAAAAATAGCTACAAATTAGCCAGACTTGAACAAAACAAAAAAAGAAAATCAGGTCTGATAGGAAGATGATAATAAAGAAAATCATGCTTCTCGCATAGACATGAAAATATGTATAGCCCGCGAAAAGGCAATTGACAAAGCTCTACGAAATTATGTATAAGGCAACCACATGTAACAGAAAAAGTTCCATGAACGGGGGCCAAATGATGTATAATGCAACCATAGGTAACAGAAGAAGTCCCACGTAATTTGTATAAGGCCCCACGTTGGGCGCCACTTTGTATAACGATCAGATGGACACGAGGTCATGAAGGCTGAACCAGAAGGATCAGGACGATATTATCCTTGGATGGAATAAGGAATGACCGAAGATGGAAAGGTCCAATCGTTTACATTGACGAAACAAAGGCCACGTTGCTCAGTCGGAAGAGATGTGGGCGCGGTTCTTTGGGTTGGGCTTCTGTTACAATGAAAGATGTTAAATGAATAAATAATGGTATGCGAATAGGGCTAATGGAACGACGATAGACAAAAGATAAATAGATAACATTGACTGATGGTTTGACTCATGGACTCTAAGGAAACGAAATACTTAATACTCAAACGAAAATATAGGGCGCCAGGTATTTTGACCAAAAAATACTCAAAGGAACATTAATTAACGAAACATAACACAACAATAACAAATTAGCAAGAATGCTACGATAAGACATCAATGTACTAATCTTGAGCTGTAAAAAAATTAAATAAAATACGACATCGTAAGTTTCAATGTAACATTTATTAAAATACTCTACGAAATCTCAATATTTACACAATTCGTACAGTGTATACGCAGTATAAGATCGCCAACAACAAAATTAAGAAACCAAAAAAATACCTAAACCGTTAATCTATAACACAAAAGTTGGCGACATAATAACAATCACTGCATATAAATTGGTGTATTCACCAACACAGTAATACTAAAAAAATGGAATGTAAGTGAACGAATATAACTATTAATTATTAACTCAAAAAAAAATGAACTGTAGTTACTCGAAAAAATAAAAAATCCATACTCTAAATAAAAACTAGAAATTTTACCGTTCACTTACAACAAAAAAAGAAAGAGCTCTTTGTTTATATTTATACCTATCTAACAATACTTAATAACACTCTAATAATACTCAGAAAAATATCTACATAATGTAAATGTTTATAGTTTAAATGATCACCCATTTAAAAATAAAAAGATAATCATCAACTTCATACTAAAAGTATGACCTACTTTTCAGAATGTCACTATCACAAACTGGGCGAAAACTTTAGGTCATTGAACTTATTTCACGAAAGCACACAAAATTGTCCTTGCCCTGGACATAACAAAGGCGTCTCTACTAATTTCTTCAATAAGTAAAAGATGAGTGACTTACTTAAAACATCTGTTAGAGGGTAGGATGGCCCTTTGTAAGCCGGCAGGCTCTCAAGGTGTGGAAGATGGTCATGAAGAAATTCAACTTTACGACACAGTCGAAAGAATAATAGTATTTAACAGTGTTCATAAAATAGCAGCTGGACAACATAATGCATAGGTGGAAGGTGGAAGGTGAAAGGTGGACCCTTTAAAAAAATAGAAAACGAAATTGTACAATTATTGTACATACCAATAAACAATCATTAATACTCTTACCTGCCTAATCGGCGGGGCCCACAATACACGAACAAACTTGATCTCACATAATGACTATATTAACTCAACTCACAAAAATGATGCAGAATTTTGAGAATTTGTGGTTTTTATGAACCTTTGGCGTCCTTTGTTTGTGGTGGGGTTTTAACCAATCAAAATTATGGGAAACTGTGAAAGATATTCAAGAACAGATTTCCTTACCACTCGTAAAAGGGCTTAGCGAACCTAATACTTAAGACGAGTTATGGGATGCAAGGCCCATATCATTCACCAGAAAGCTATTAAAGTCTAATGTTCGACTCTATCGATAGCACATATGTGTTTCTAAGAAAAACAACGCCGATAGGGACTCTAGGATCTAATCAGTTAAGATAAAAGCGTGAAATGAAAGGGACTAGACCAAAATCTACACTGGGAAAACGTAAACGTTATATCTTTCCCTGTATTATCAGTAGAGACTGGAAAATATGCACTAAAAAATGTCTAAAATATGCATGCAATATGCATTTTAAAACAAGCTGAATATGCACAATTAACATGCAAATATGCATTTATATATGCACTTATTTTTATATGAATAATTTTATGGTTTACGTTAAATACATAAATAAATAAAAAATAATAAAAATAAATAAATAGGTTTGAATTTAAACCAAATTGTATTATTATTTCTTAATATATTTTTTTAACTTCAGGTTTTGTGACAAATAAAACGGCAAAATATTTTATTTTGACCACAAGATAAATAAGAGTACAATAAAATAAATGTACATATTTTTATTGTTACAATATTGATTCATATTTTCTAAACTAATATTATAAAAAGAGTACAATAAAACAAATTTACATATTTTTATTGTTACAATAAATAATCATATATTGATTCATATTTTCTAAACTAATATTATGTCTTCTATCTGTTAATATTTGTTTATAGGCAGAAAAAGATCTCTCAACGTCACAAGATGTAATTGGGGCATATTTAAACTTTGCTATTAGAGACGGATCCATATTAATATTTTCATCGAAGTTTCCAAAATTGATTATATTATTTATTGAACGCAATAAAGTGAAACCCTCATTTTTGTTTAAAACGTCATCAAGTTTATCTTTAATTTTTACTCCAATTTCCCCATTCAGATTTGTTATTTTCTGTTTAACCGAATCAACAATAGACATACTATTGTGAAGACATAAATTTTGAGCCTCTAATTTTGTAATTGAACTTTCAATGATATCGAAATTCGATTTTATATACAACAATTGATTTTTAATAGACTTTTCTTTAAAAATATTTTGACAGTTATCAATAGCGGTACAAGTCGGATCAAAACTTGAAATAACGCTTTTGATGTCGTCGTAGTGTTCAGATAAAAATATAGCACTTTTAAGCCAAGTTCCCCATCTGGTTAATACTGGTTCTGGTGGTAAAGGAATATCGGGAAGCATCTCCCTATATACCTGTACACGTAGTGGTGCTTTCAGAAATACTTTTTTTACATTATTTATTAAGGTGTTTACATTGGGAAATTCAATTCTAACTTTCTCTGCAACTCTGTTTAGGCCGTGCGCCAAACATGTACAGTGAATTAAATTAGGGAAAAAGATTTTAAGATTGGATGCAGCTTTCATCATATATGAGGCGGCATCACTAAGCATTAATAATATTTTTTCAAATGGTACTTGATCAGGTAAAAAAAAATTTGTTAGGGATTCGTTAACAAATCTAGCTATTGTAGCATAGTTTGTTTTTTCCAAACATTTTACACTAATTAAGTATGAGTTTTTAAAATCGCCAGAGTCGTTAAGAACTCCAACAATTAGATTCGCAATTTGTCGACCCTTTGTATCCGTTGTTTCGTCGACGGAAATCCAAAGATAATCGGCTTTTAACTGATTTTTAATACTCGTCATCACATCTTTGTAACATGCACTGACATATTTTTTCCGAAGAGTTGAAGAACTTGGTATTTGAGCTGGTTTATCTTTAATCTTGCAATAAGTTTTTAAAAAGTTTTGACACGATTTATGTTCTAACTTGTGCAGAGGGATATTGCAGTTCAAAAAAAAAATGGCATAAATCCTTTGCAAAGGTTTCTTGCCCAACTGACGTATTCTGAATCTGCAAACTGTTCTGTAGAATCTGCTGGCGAGGTTTATTATCATTTTTTGATAGCTTAGTTTGGTGAAGTGAAGTTTTTATGTGTTGAACTACTTGGAATTTCTTTTGACATGGAATCTGGAATATAATATGATGTTTTAGATGTTTTCGTAAATAGATACCTACATTAAAATGATCAAACTTTTTAAACCTCCCCCAATTTTTTTTTATTTCTCAAAGTGAAATTGAAATCGTCAAACAATAAAGTACAGTCAGTGTACCGTAGTATACAGGGTGGGCCACTCTCAACACCTCGCTCTGTATAAGCCAAACCGTTGCGAACTTTAAAAAACAGTTTTTGAAGAAATGGGACGGTTTGTCATTTTAGAATAGACAGACACATAGATGTGCAAAGAAGTTTGATAAGTTTAAAAATCTATTGAAGTGGAGAACTTACCTTTTTATCACAAATGGTGCAAAACATACTTTCACTGTCGATAACTTTTAGATGATTGTTACTTCCAATCCAACTTCTGAGAAGACTTGATTTTTCCCTTGCTACTTTAGGCATTTTCACAATAATAATAAAATGATTTTTTTACACAGTATAGTCAATAACTTGCAATCACAAAAGTTGAATAATCGGCGATTGATTTAAGACTAACCATTCATAAAATAAAATAATCTATCCTACCCTTAAAACAGTGTTGCCAACTCGACCAATATAGTATTTGCCAAACCTCACAAGAATGATGGAATGATCAGTTCAACAGTAGGTATTCCATTATCAACTAATAAAAAATCCCTATAGCAAGCATAACCCAGTACAGATAAATTATTTGTTTTAAAAAATGCTGAAACATGATCCTGTAGTTAATAGTAATCTCATGGTCCACAGACATAAGTACTAATATAAACATTATTGAAGGCGAAGGGATTTGCTGATGTAGGTGTGTATGTGTGAATGGTTAAACATTTTTTGTTAGGAATCAGATTTGACTCACTGATATCAGTTTCAAGTTCCTGTGAGAGAGTTCCTAAGTTGTTTTAGTAATTGTAAGGCCAACATAAAAATTTGTTCTGAATTAGAAGATTTTCGATTTTTACTAAATAATTTTTATATTATTTAATATGCTAGAAAATATGCTATATGCTAAACAAGAAATAAATAAGCTAAACAACACAAAAATATGCCAAATCTAGCATAAAATAAGCTAAATTGGCAACGCTGCCTTAAAATTTCGTTTTGGTTGGTTTTCCCAGAATAATTCATAGTTGGCCGACACCAGCAGAAAGTACAGGTAATATTTGTAATGTTATTCAAAATATAATCGGTATTTACTTAGGTAATTTGTAAATTCTGAGAAGTCTATAAATCTTAAATATCCGGATAATGATACCTGCAGCTATAAATAACGCCCATTATGTTTATGGGTACAACAACAAAGGAGCTTAACAGCAAAATATTTACTTTCACATTTTATTTTAATGGATGTTGATGTTACTAATATATACCTTATTTTTAAATGGGGTAGAGTAAATTCCCATCAAAATATGCATTTATATGCTCTTAAATCTCCAAATATGCAAGGCATATGCATTTATGAAAAACATGAGAAATATGCAGCATATATATGCATATGCATTTTGCATATAATCCAGTCTTTAATTATCAGTCTTAGCATTTCATATCGCGGTCCCCTCATTACGTGTCCCAGATATTGTAACTTTCTTATTTTTATTGTGTTTATTATTTCGCATTCTTTACCCATTTCTCGCAGTACTTCCGTGTTCGTTTTCCTCTGTGTCCATGCTATTCTAAGCATTCTTCTGTAACACCACATTTCAAATGACTGTAGCTTATTTATGTGTTCTTGCTTTAATGTCCAGCTTTCAAGTCCATATTGTAGTATCGAGAACACGTAGCATCTCAAAGCTCTTGCTCTCAGTTCTAAGCTAAGGTCTTTGTTGCAGAGAACTGTTTTCATTTTTACAAACGCATTTCTTGCTATTTCTATCCTGGTCCTTATTTCTGTTGTTTGATCATTTTTCTCTGAAATCCAGGTTCCTAGGTATTTGTATTTATCAACCCTTT
This sequence comes from Diabrotica virgifera virgifera, assembly GCF_917563875.1. Classification (NCBI taxonomy): domain Eukaryota; kingdom Metazoa; phylum Arthropoda; class Insecta; order Coleoptera; family Chrysomelidae; genus Diabrotica; species Diabrotica virgifera. Next base: position 180,096,707 of record NC_065448.1, on the reverse strand, counting down.
CTATCGGTACATTTCCCAAATGTATGCTTGTTTTTATGTTTGTTTTCTTAGTTATTATCATGTATTTGGTCTTTTTTATATTCATTTTTAGTCCATATTCTTTACAGAAATTGTTTGGTTTGTTCAGTAGTAGTTGGAGTTGTTCAGCAGAGCTTGCTATAATCACGGTGTCATCTGCATATCTTATGTTGTTAATAGATCTTCCGTTAATTATTATTCCTTCACTTTGAGATAGCAATGCTTCTTCAAAAATGGCTTCACTATATGCATTAAAGAGTAATGAATACATAATACATCCCTGCCGAACTCCTCTCCTGATTTCAATTTCTGGACTGGGTTCGTTATCTATTACAATTTGTGCTCTTTGATTCCAGTAAAGGTTTGTTATTATTCGTAAGTCCCTTTTGTCTATGTTTTTTGTCTTTAGAATTTGGACTAATTTTTCATGTCTTACTCTGTCAAAAGCCTTCTCAAAATCAACGTAACAAACATGCACATCCACATTCATGTCCATGCATCTTTGAGCTAACACATTAAAAGCAAATAACGCCTCTCTGGTTCCTAGTCCGTTTCTGAACCCAAACTGACTATCATCTATTCCTTCTTCTAGTTTTTTGTTTATACGACCATGTATTATTTTCAAGAATAATTTGAGAATGTGACTTATTAATGATATTGTTCTGTATTCACTGCAATCTTTAGCGCTTGTATTTTTAGGGATAGCACAAAAGGTTGAGAGTAACCATTGTTTTGGTATGTTTCCTGTTTTGTACACTGTGTTAAACAAGTCTACGATAATGTCTAAGGTTTCATCATTTATACATTTTAAGCTTTCTACTGGGATTTGGTCTGGACCTACTGCTTTACCATTTTTGCTGTTTTTTAATGCCGATTTAATTTCTTCTTTTAATATCTTCAAAACCGTATCATCTTCTACTTCGACTTCCATCTGCTCTGTTCTATTGTCTTTGAACAATTCATTTATGTATTCTGTCCATCTCTTTAATTTTTCGTTAGTACTCAACACAAGTTTCCCATCTGTATCTTTTAGTATTCCCGGTTTTCTTTTTCTGTTGATCTGCGTTAATTCCTTAATTTTTTTATGTGTGTTAAAATTATCATGTCTTTTCTGGTGTTCTTCTATTTCTGCGCATTGTTCTTTTAACCACTGTTCTTTAGCCTGTTTAATTTTGGATTTTATTTGTTTATCCACATTTTTGTACATCTGATTATCTTTGTTTTTATGCTGACGTCTTTCTTCCATTAAATCTAAGATTTCCTCCGTCATCCATTGTTTCTTTTTGTATCTGGTTGGTGTAAGAATTTCTTTTTGACATTTATCTATTTCTGTCTTTATTAATAACCATTTTGTCTCTGTTTCAGTATTTTGCTGGATTTGTTCTTTAACATTCATTAAACGGTTATTAATTTCATCTGTCAGGCGTTGTTTTACGTATATACCCCTCAGAAGATCTCTAATGAGAGTGAAATGAACTTAAGGGCGTTTATGATGCTCTCTGAACGAACGGAAATATTAGAGTCTCTTAATTTCGTTTTACAGCAAAAAGTATAAGTTTATAATTGCTTGCAAATTGTAGAAGCCTCGGAGGTGTAACCAGAGAAGGTTCCCATTGTTTTCATTCTGGTGGGATATTCTATATGCCATTAGAGTGAAAACTTATTCTTTTTATAAGTTTATAGTTTATAAACTAAAATCCTACAACTTTCTCTTATATTATCTTGACTTCTACCAATATAATCAGTGACTTATATTTTTATTCAAATATTAAAATCAAACCTACTTTTCCACTTATAAATATCGTAGTTGTTTACAGTTTTAATTTAAGTTCAATTTGACACCACTTTGTTATCTAATTGTAAACTATGGAAATACGATTTTTTATTTGTATAGCGTATCAAACCATTTGCATAAAGTAAAAGTTAGCTTTTATTGCTTTTATTAGTACACTCGTGATAATTTATGTATAGTGGAAACAACAATAGCGAAAAGTGGGTTTTTAGACATTTTTTACTATGTTTAACTTTTTTATTTTATGTTTATTCCGTTAGTAATATAAAAGTGACGATTTACTTCTGAACGTGGTCCTCTTTTACCTCGATACACTTGATCCAGAGATGCTTCACCTTCTTTAACCTGTCCGAAGAATACCTTTTCCCGAGGTCTGCAAAATAGGCTGCCGTGGTGGTGATGAGCTCTTTATTCGACTTAAATGTCTGCCCGGCAAGTGGCTCTTTTAACTTAAGAAGCAAAAAGAACTCGTACAGCCCCAAATCTGGAGAATACGTTGGATGGAACAGCAGTTTGCAGCCCAATTCCACCAATTGGGCCATCGTGGTGACGGAAGTGTGAGCCTGAGCGTTGTCGTGGTGGAAAAGTATTTTTTTCTTCCAAAATTGGGGCTTTTTTTCTAAAATTCGGTGTCGAATCGGGCCAGTAATGCGATATAGTAAAGCCCTCGGCCTCGATTTTTGACTCTTCGCTTCGTTATCGAACGTATTCGCTTCGTATCCGGTTTAGTATACGAAACGAATACGTTCGATACCGAAGCGAAGGGTCAAAAATCGAGGCCCTGTGCTTGTTGTGCTCTTTTCCAGTAAGTGGATATATATCACACCTTGTGAATCCCAGAAAATGATCCGACTAGGACAGAGAGCAGCATAGAGAGCAGCATATGTGCCTCCTGATAAGAGACTAATAAGTTTCGAAACCGGTAGAGGTGCTTGCTGAACTCTCTAATTGAACTAGAATATGATGCGGCTGTAGTTTCGTGTTGTAACGAAATTGAAAATGGATATTAATTTTTGATTTACATGTTTACTCCGATTGGAGTACGAAGGAAACCATTCTCGTTGGAACTTTACCTCGCTGAGCAGATGGGTCGTGAATTATAAATTGTAAAATTCCCTCATCTTCCTTAGTCTCAGCATCCGTTATAGCTTGCAAATTGTAGAAGCCTCAGAGGTGTTACCAGAGAAGGTTCTCATTGTTTTCAGTCTGGTAGGATGTAGAATAATAATTTTGGATGTTGTTTTATGTGCTATTAGATTGAAAACTTAGTTTTTTGATAGCAGTTGCCGCTAGGGCATCCCTGCCATTTCGTTCATTGCAATCCTTGACTGCACGCCGGGGTTTGTCCTAGTTGGGTCAGAGAGAGCAGCATATGTGCCTCCTGATGAGAGACTAATAAATTTCGAAACAAGTAGAAGTGCTTGCTGCACTCTCTGATTGAACTGTAATAATGATGCGGCTGTAGTTTCGTGTTGCAACGAAATTTAAAATGGATATTCATTTTTGATTATTATCTTATGTAGCGAATATTTGACTTCAATTAGACTAGGAACACGCGAAGTTGGGGGGAAGAAACTTTCTAGGATCCGAAATATAAGACGTTGGTTTGGTTTAAATTATAAAGAACTAGATAATAAGAAAAACAAAGAATAGGGAAATATTTGCCAAGTAATCGCCATGATTATTTAAATAGAAGATGAAAAATTAGAAATACATCTTTGATAATATTAATAAAAATATTAATTATTAATCCACTCGTGTTGCAGTATAATTTGTTATATCGAAATATAAATAAATAATTTTAATTTGTCATAAATTCACAAGTAACTAGGAATATTACTAATTTATGTAGTATGCAATGGTCAATAAAATGGAATGAATCAGCGTAATTTGTTCCTTACTTAATTTATGTTCATTGTTATCGTCTATCGGCTGAATGAAATGATTAATAAAAACAAATTAATAGCTAGATTGAAAAGCTTTATTGGTAGCAGCGGTATTAAAAAGAAATATATTTTGAGAGTGGAGTATTTACAGGCTTATTTTAGCTAGAGTGTTAGTTTGAATGCTTGCCAAGTGGGTGCCGTCCTGAAGCACTGCACTCGTGGGCATATAATAGTCTCAGACCTCGGGAGATTTATTTCCTATAAATTTATAATTAGAGACTGGAAAATATGCACTAAAAAATGTCTAAAATATGCATGCAATATGCATTTTAAAACAAGCTGAATATGCACAATTAACATGCAAATATGCATTTATATATGCACTTATTTTTATATGAATAATTTTATGGTTTACGTTAAATACATAAATAAATAAAAAATAATAAAAATAAATAAATAGGTTTGAATTTAAACCAAATTGTATTATTATTTCTTAATATATTTTTTTAACTTCAGGTTTTGTGACAAATAAAACGGCAACATATTTTATTTTGACCACAAGATAAATAAGAGTACAATAAAATAAATGTACATATTTTTATTGTTACAATATTGATTCATATTTTCTAAACTAATATTATAAAAAGAGTACAATAAAACAAATTTACATATTTTTATTGTTACAATAAATAATCATATATTGATTCATATTTTCTAAACTAATATTATGTCTTCTATCTGTTAATATTTGTTTATAGGCAGAAAAAGATCTCTCAACGTCACAAGATGTAATTGGGGCATATTTAAACTTTGCTATTAGAGACGGATCCATATTAATATTTTCATCGAAGTTTCCAAAATTGATTATATTATTTATTGAACGCAATAAAGTGAAACCCTCATTTTTGTTTAAAACGTCATCAAGTTTATCTTTAATTTTTACTCCAATTTCCCCATTCAGATTTGTTATTTTCTGTTTAACCGAATCAACAATAGACATACTATTGTGAAGACATAAATTTTGAGCCTCTAATTTTGTAATTGAACTTTCAATGATATCGAAATTCGATTTTATATACAACAATTGATTTTTAATAGACTTTTCTTTAAAAATATTTTGACAGTTATCAATAGCGGTACAAGTCGGATCAAAACTTGAAATAACGCTTTTGATGTCGTCGTAGTGTTCAGATAAAAATATAGCACTTTTAAGCCAAGTTCCCCATCTGGTTAATACTGGTTCTGGTGGTAAAGGAATATCGGGAAGCATCTCCCTATATACCTGTACACGTAGTGGTGCTTTCAGAAATACTTTTTTTACATTATTTATTAAGGTGTTTACATTGGGAAATTCAATTCTAACTTTCTCTGCAACTCTGTTTAGGCCGTGCGCCAAACATGTACAGTGAATTAAATTAGGGAAAAAGATTTTAAGATTGGATGCAGCTTTCATCATATATGAGGCGGCATCACTAAGCATTAATAATATTTTTTCAAATGGTACTTGATCAGGTAAAAAAAAATTTGTTAGGGATTCGTTAACAAATCTAGCTATTGTAGCATAGTTTGTTTTTTCCAAACATTTTACACTAATTAAGTATGAGTTTTTAAAATCGCCAGAGTCGTTAAGAACTCCAACAATTAGATTCGCAATTTGTCGACCCTTTGTATCCGTTGTTTCGTCGACGGAAATCCAAAGATAATCGGCTTTTAACTGATTTTTAATACTCGTCATCACATCTTTGTAACATGCACTGACATATTTTTTCCGAAGAGTTGAAGAACTTGGTATTTGAGCTGGTTTATCTTTAATCTTGCAATAAGTTTTTAAAAAGTTTTGACACGATTTATGTTCTAACTTGTGCAGAGGGATATTGCAGTTCAAAAAAAAATGGCATAAATCCTTTGCAAAGGTTTCTTGCCCAACTGACGTATTCTGAATCTGCAAACTGTTCTGTAGAATCTGCTGGCGAGGTTTATTATCATTTTTTGATAGCTTAGTTTGGTGAAGTGAAGTTTTTATGTGTTGAACTACTTGGAATTTCTTTTGACATGGAATCTGGAATATAATGATAATGATGTTTTAGATGTTTTCGTAAATAGATACCTACATTAAAATGATCAAACTTTTTAAACCTCCCCCAATTTTTTTTTATTTCTCAAAGTGAAATTGAAATCGTCAAACAATAAAGTACAGTCAGTGTACCGTAGTATACAGGGTGGGCCACTCTCAACACCTCGCTCTGTATAAGCCAAACCGTTGCGAACTTTAAAAAACAGTTTTTGAAGAAATGGGACGGTTTGTCATTTTAGAATAGACAGACACATAGATGTGCAAAGAAGTTTGATAAGTTTAAAAATCTATTGAAGTGGAGAACTTACCTTTTTATCACAAATGGTGCAAAACATACTTTCACTGTCGATAACTTTTAGATGATTGTTACTTCCAATCCAACTTCTGAGAAGACTTGATTTTTCCCTTGCTACTTTAGGCATTTTCACAATAATAATAAAATGATTTTTTTACACAGTATAGTCAATAACTTGCAATCACAAAAGTTGAATAATCGGCGATTGATTTAAGACTAACCATTCATAAAATAAAATAATCTATCCTACCCTTAAAACAGTGTTGCCAACTCGACCAATATAGTATTTGCCAAACCTCACAAGAATGATGGAATGATCAGTTCAACAGTAGGTATTCCATTATCAACTAATAAAAAATCCCTATAGCAAGCATAACCCAGTACAGATAAATTATTTGTTTTAAAAAATGCTGAAACATGATCCTGTAGTTAATAGTAATCTCATGGTCCACAGACATAAGTACTAATATAAACATTATTGAAGGCGAAGGGATTTGCTGATGTAGGTGTGTATGTGTGAATGGTTAAACATTTTTTGTTAGGAATCAGATTTGACTCACTGATATCAGTTTCAAGTTCCTGTGAGAGAGTTCCTAAGTTGTTTTAGTAATTGTAAGGCCAACATAAAAATTTGTTCTGAATTAGAAGATTTTCGATTTTTACTAAATAATTTTTATATTATTTAATATGCTAGAAAATATGCTATATGCTAAACAAGAAATAAATAAGCTAAACAACACAAAAATATGCCAAATCTAGCATAAAATAAGCTAAATTGGCAACGCTGCCTTAAAATTTCGTTTTGGTTGGTTTTCCCAGAATAATTCATAGTTGGCCGACACCAGCAGAAAGTACAGGTAATATTTGTAATGTTATTCAAAATATAATCGGTATTTACTTAGGTAATTTGTAAATTCTGAGAAGTCTATAAATCTTAAATATCCGGATAATGATACCTGCAGCTATAAATAACGCCCATTATGTTTATGGGTACAACAACAAAGGAGCTTAACAGCAAAATATTTACTTTCACATTTTATTTTAATGGATGTTGATGTTACTAATATATACCTTATTTTTAAATGGGGTAGAGTAAATTCCCATCAAAATATGCATTTATATGCTCTTAAATCTCCAAATATGCAAGGCATATGCATTTATGAAAAACATGAGAAATATGCAGCATATATATGCATATGCATTTTGCATATAATCCAGTCTTTATTTATAATGCAGTGTAATGGGCTGCAATGTAATTGAAACCGAACTTACAACATTACGCGAACTCTAAATTTGTTAGGGTTGATAAGGGTGGTCCATGATTATACTAAACAGAATAATCATGTGAAATGTATGGAAGTTCTATCCTGAGGTTTTCCAGATAAGACTTCTAATGAAACCAGCCAAAACATAAAATATCGAGGAAAGTTTCGAGCTAAATAAAAGTTTTGAGAGGAAAAACTACTATAAATATTTAAAATTATGTTCTTGGGAATGTTGTTTAAAAAGGAATTCTTCTTCTCGTAACACTATAACCCGGGGTGAGTCTAGGCTGACTGCATAACCCACTACCTTCTCGAACGGTCGTCCATGATAGTTAAGTCAGTGGGTAGTCACATTGTTCTTAAATCGGACCATATATTATCGTTCCATAGCATTAGATTGGCAAGGCGGTTATTAGGAGGTCTTCGGACATTGTCTGCCCATCTTAGACTTCGGATTTAATCTATTGGACAAATGGTTTTGTCCTTATGAGTCGTCTTTTTAGTTCAGTGGTGTCAAGAAGCTGGATTGTCTCGACGTTCATATATGACTATGCAGCCTCTGCTTATGACTTGCTGCTATTCTCTTGATTATTTCGGTCGCAGTTTACATACTCAGGTACTGGTGGAAGTTGCTGTTACGGATACACCAAGGAGCATCAAAAATGTTCCTCAGTACTTTGTTTTGAAATCTCTGGATAATGTGTTGGTTACTAGCTTTGGTAGTACCCCCAGAGTTGGCACCCATACTCATACTTACCTCGGTACTTGCTTGTAAATGGATAATTTGTTATGAATGTATAATGTTGAATTTTTTCCAATCAGCCAATACAATTTCTTATATCTAATATCAACCTTTTCTGTTTGATAGGGACTTTCAAAAGCAGCCTCGCGTTTAGGGTGATGTCCAAGTATATTGCTGATGTTGGAACTTGGTATCATTTATTCTAACTATGAGATTTTCTATTTTTTATTTGTAAAGTTAATGTGTGCAGATTTTGTCTCATTTAATTTTATTCGCCATTTTCTGGTCCATGTATGTATTGTATTTACTGATAGTTGCAACGTATCAGTCGCTTCTTCACTAGTCTTTCCTATCGCTACTATGGCTGTATCATCGGCGAAGGTGGCAATAGTGGTTATTCTAGCTCTGGAATATCACACGTATACAATAGGTACAGGACCGGACCTAATACGCTCCCTTGTAGCACGCCGGCTATGATCTCCCTTAAATCGGTGTACACTTCTTCTTTTTTTACTCTGTAATATCTATTCGCAATGTATGATTCTAGGATTTCCAAATACTGTTTAGGCATGAACGTTCCTAGTTTATAGTTTAAACCCTCATGCCAGACTTTATCAAACGCCTGTGCTACGTCCAAGAAGATTGTAGAGCAGACTTTATTTTCTTCTAATATTTTTTCTATTATATTCGTTATTCTGTGAACTTGATCTATAGTCAAATGTTTATTTCTGATACCAAATTAATTATTTCGTATAAGATTTTTTCTTTCTATTATTGGTTTTAATCTTTTCAATAGAAGTTTTTCAAATAGTTTTGACTTCACCGGAAGGAGTGATATTGGTCGATAGGAGATCGATTGGTCTTTATTAGGAGGTTTACCTGGTTTGGCGATCATAATGACTTCGGCTACTTTCCAGAGTCTGGGAACATATCTCAATCTAAAAGCAGCATTTATTAGGTGTGTCAGCGTAACTATGGCTTCTCTTGGTAGATTTTTTAATAGTTTTCCTGTTGTGAGATCATATCCTGGAGCTTTGTTAGGATTTATATTCTCTTTTTTTAGCTCTGTCGATACTTCTCTAAATATTGTTAACGTTATTCTTTCTTCCGTTTGGAATGGTTCTTCCCATCTCAGTTCTTCACCATCATTGTCGTTGGGTTTGAACGTGCTTTCTAAATGATCGGCAAATCGTTCTGCTTCCTGTTCGTTACTTCTAGCCCAGTTGCCGTTTTCCAACTTGATAGGAGGAGAATGAATAATTGGTCTCTTCGTTCTTTTGTTGCCTTCCACAACGAATAATCTGTGTTCTGGTCAGCTGTTAAATTACTTAAAAAGAAATCAATTGTTGAATTTTTTATATTCGGTATCTACCTTTATAGTTTTTGTGTAGCATTATTTAGACTAGTCTCGTGGAGTTCAGAACAGGAGTTTACAGAACTGGATATCAAAGCAAAACTATTTAATGAAACTTTGAACAAACTCTGTTAAGCAGTAAGACGAAAACGTCCCAGAAAGCTCTCCAGAGTTATCATTCTTCTGCATGACAGTGCTCGGCCTCATGTTGCCAAAGTAGTGGAAGAGAATCTATATCGAAAGAAATGGAGGATGTGACAGCATCCACCTTGTAGTCCCGATTTACCGCCCTGCGATTTTTACATCTTTGGGCCACTGAAAAAGGCGTTAATATTTTTTTTTTGGAACCAAAGATTGGTTTCAATTGAAGAATCATCGTACAAGAACAAGTTTGCGCAATAATACCGAAAAAATAGTATTCACAAATATAGACCGTCGTAAGGAATGCTAGCAGTACATCCAGAACACAAAAAACGAGATCAGCAATACTCAAATGTTATGTCTGGTATATTTTTCCTCATGGTGGTGAAATATGGATGCTAAAATCTACACAGTGATTTAAACAGATGCGTTTGAGACGTAGTCTATGTTTAGGACGTTTGGACTATGGGAGTATGCCGGAAAATCCTCAAAGTGTTGGCGATAGTTTCTGAATATTGTCAAAACAAAAAAATTTGTAATAACAGACAGTAAGAAGCATAATTCCTCTCCTGATTATCTAGCCAAATTGCGGACTACAAGAATCGGGCTGGATATATAGTAACTTTCCGGTGCAGCAAACGAGCGAGAATTTATTGATATTCTCATGGGGATTACCAATCAAGTAAAATTAGACTTAATAACAGAAAGATCCAAGACAATTAGGAAGAAAGCCAACCCAATATGGAACAACCCAACGGATTTAAATGAATACCAAGGCAATATCAATAAAATTCTACAACAAAATTAATGCACGAATAATGTAAATTCCCTAAACAAAAATATCGTAAAAGCTATTCGAGAGGCTCAAGTAAAATGCTGCCCTAAAAGACGCCAAGATGAAAAAATAGCCATTGAAACAAAGCAACTAATGGAAACTAGAAGAAAAATCAAAGGAAACGAAAGCATTGACAAAGAAAAACTGCGAAATATAAATAAAGATGTACCAAAAACTATAATGAAAGATTTCAGGAAATTTAAGAATGAGAAAATCCATCGAACTATAAAAGAGATAAAAGTCTGAAAGTCCTGAGAAGACGGTTAAACAATGGCAAATGTAAAATACACAAATTAAAGAACAAAGAAGGAGTCCCCACATCAAATAGAGAAGAACTACTACAGGTAGTTGAAAACTTCTATCAAGAACTATACACAAGTCAAAGAGAAGACTAAACAAACTTAGAAGCCGCCGCATCAAAAATTCTGAACCAGGGTTCAGAGCTCATGCCAGAGATATGCCAGAGAGCTAAGCGAAATCCAGGACGCAATGAAAAAGATGAAAAACAACAAAGCACCAGGAGAAGATGGAGTCGTAATAGAAGCTATAAAGAAGGGCGGACGTGCCCTTCTCAACCAAATAAAAATTTTGTTTAACCTTTGTCTAACAGATTCTTGCATACTGGAGACATGGAACAATGCAGTAACAATTTTACTACACAAGAAAGGGGACAAGGCTCACCTAGAAAACTATAGACCAATCAGCTTATTGAACCACATCTATAAAGTGTTTACCCGAATAATTACGACAAGACTAGAAAAAAAGTTGGATTTCTACCAGCCCCGAGAACAAGCTGGCTTCCGCTCAAAATTCGGAACAAACGATCACCTACAAACAGTAAAAATCCTGATAGAAAAATAGATAAAATATAACAGATTACTGGTAGTTATCTTCGTAGACTTTCACAAAGCCTTCGACACTGTGGAATTAGACAGCATTATAACTGCTCTGAACAATAGTAGAATAGACTACCGGTTTACAAAGTTAGTACAAACATTGTACCAAAATGCATGTAAAACTACATGATACCACCAGAAAAATTAAGAAATTAATATCAAGTGAGGTGTGAGACAGGGTGACACTCTATCACCTAAATTATTTATGACGGTCCTCTAACACGCCTTTAAAATGATAAAGTGAGAAAATAGAGGAATAAAAATAGATGGGGAAATGCTCAATAATCTACGTTTTGCCGACGATATAGTACTTATTACCGAGGATCTGGGTGAAGCACAACAAATGCTACAAGAATTAGTAAACGTATCTTCAACTATAGGTCTAAAAATGAACATCGGTAAGACCAAATTTATGACAAATTTAGTTCCCAGCGAACACCTAACCATCCAAAATCAAGTGGTAGAATTGACGGAAAAGTACACATATCTCGGTCATGAAATCAAAATAAGCAAGGAAAATCAGACCTGCAAATTTGAACGACGAATAACACTTACTTCGGCTGCGTATGGTTCACTGAGAGACATCTTTAAAAGATGGTATGAATGCTTTATGATGCTTTAAAAGATGCATCCCGATAGCTATGAAACGGCAGATATTTGACCAGTGTGTTCTTCCTATTATGACATCTTCTTCTTCTTCACGTGCCATCTCCGCGACGGAGGTTGGCAATCATCATGGCTATTCTGATCTTAGATGCTGCTGCTCTAAAGAGTTCGGTTGATGTGCATCCGAACCATTCCCTCAAGTTACGCAACCACGAAATTCGTCTCCTTCCTACACTTCTCTTGCCCTGGATTTCCCCTGTATAATCAACTGAAGTACGTTGTATCTCTCATTACGCATAACATGCCCCAGGTACTGCAGCTTTCTTGTCTTGATGGTTTCCAATATTTCCAGTCTTTTGTTGACTCTTTTCATGATTTCGTTGTTTGTTATATGCTCGGTCCATAATATCTTCAGGATTCTTCTATACACCCACAGTTCAAATGCTTCCAACTTTTTAGTAGTCGATGCGTTAAGAGTCCATGCTTCTATCCCGTAAAGCAGAGTCGAAAAAATGTAACACCTTGCCAGCCTAACTCTCAAGTCTAATTTCAGTTCTCTTGCACAAAGTACCTTTCTCATTTTATTGAAGTTTGTTCTTGCTTTCTCTATTCGAACTTTGATTTCTTTGGAGTAATCGTTTGTGTGATTAATTATTGTGCCAAGATAGTTATAGTTTTCTACTTGTTCTAAAGTTTTACCTTTAATTGTCAGGCTTTCATCATTATTTTGGGTTTTTGATATCCTCATAAATTTAGTTTTCTTGATGTTTATTGATAATCCATATTCTTCTCCATACTCAACTATCTTGTCCATTAGCTTTTGGAGGTCTTTAAGGTTGTCTGCTATTATGATAGTATCGTCCGCATATCTAATGTTGTTAATTGGCGTTCCATTTACCTTTAGTCCTGCTGTTTCTCCCTCAAGAGCTCTTTTGATAATTTCTTCAGAATATGCATTGCATAGTAGTGGTGACAATACACACCCCTGTCGCACTCCTCTTTTAATTTCGAACTCTTCTGAGGTGTGTTCGTTAATGCATATGTGTGCTTGCTGTTTGATTTTTGATGTCATTGTTCATCATTTGTTTTGCTTTGAGGACGTCCATTAGCTGTTTGTGGCGGACTTTATCGAAAGCCTTGTTGTAATCTATGAAACAGACGTACATATCCTGGTTCACGTCCAAGCATCTCTGGATTAGTACGTTGAATGCAAAGAGAGCTTCACGGGTACCTACGCCCCTACGGAATCCAAATTGCGTTTCTTCAATATCCATATCAAGTGTTTGGTAAATGCGTTTATGAATGATCTTTAAAAACATTTTAAGTGTTTGACACATCAGGCTTATGGTACGGTGGTCGGTGCATTCTCTAGCATTTTTCTTTTTTGGGAGACAAATAAATGTTGAGGTCAACCATTCATTGGGTATGTTACCCGACTGATAAATTTCATTAAATAGCTTTAAGAGGACATCTATGTACTCATTTTCTATTATTTTAAGGATATCAATAGGCAATAGGCAGTATTATGACATACGGAGCAGAAACTCTCACGCTCACAAAAACAACCACTAAAAATGCGAGTGGCACAAAGGCGCATGGAAAGATCGATTCTCGGCGTCACAAGAAAAGACACAATAAGGAACCAAGACCTAAGGAAAAGAACAGGCATCACTGATGTCGTCGACCGTATAGCCAAGCTGAAATAAAATTGGGCTGGTCACATAGCGAGACTAAAAGACTCAAGATGGGCCAGCAAACTAATTGACTGGCGCTCACGAGAAGACAACACAGCGGACGACCACCAACACGCGGGATGGACGACATTGAACGAATATCCAAGCACTGAAAACAAGACGCACAGAACCATGAAGATAGGCGAAAAATGGGACAGACCTATGTCCAGCAGTGGACACAAGAGGTTGCATGATGATGATGATGATGATGATGATAATCAATCAACACTCCAACAGAGGCATGCATCGAAAGAAGAAACAACGTCTGGTTTTAAATTATATGAAGTAAATTTTCCCTTTCTCGCCAATACCAAGATGGTTGTCTAAAAAAAGCTGTCATCTTAAAGATGCATTCGTTGCCTATTGATTAAATATGCATGGAGCCAGGACATCTCCCTAAAGTAGGTTATTTTTTGGTTTTGCCATATGCTTTTAGCACAATGTGGAAGCGTCTATTAGACAGGAATGACTGAATAACAGATCGAACGAGTTGTTGAAGTGGATTTAAATATAAGTTTCCTGGGTGCGATGAAGAAATGCGTCCAGTAATTTATGCTGTTGGCATAGCAAGTATACAGGATATTTCTTTATCTTCGACAAAAGTTCTTATATAAATATTTTATTGTAGTCATCAGGTAGTAACAACATAATTTGTTATTATAAATTTTTTGTTATTATGTTAGACCTTGTTGACCATCACAATTGACATCATTAACATCACTGGTAGATGAACTTGAAAATAAAATTAGCAGACAAATGTATAATGTATGTAGCCACATTATGTGTTCTACTAAATAATTAAAATATTCTGGGTTATTAATTCAGCAAATTAAATTATGAAGAAATGTTTTTATAGAAATACGGGGATTTTTGTTGGCGCCCAAATTTTTGGAGTATTGCAAATAAACACTTATGAATCATATGTTTGGAGGTTCTGGCTAATTAAGTAACCTGCATGAGGATTCCAAAAGTATTAAATGTTAACGAAGCAGTGTAGTTGGTTCACATCGATGGTCATGTTTCTTAAGTGTGTTGTTGTTGAACTATATTGAAAATACACATTCTCGGCTTGTTTAACATTAGTGATAGAAACTCTCAAAGGTGTCTGATTCCTGGTGTAACTGGTGTTAGTGCTTAGTAGTTTACCCATGGAATATTCAACCTACTAAATTCAAATCAAAGTAAGTAAATTAAGTTCATATCAAAAATTTCATTTTGGTTTCCTGAAATTTTAAAAATAGCAATTATAAATAATTATTGTTAAATTGAGAGCTTTATTTACTAAATTCCAGAGTAAGTTACATAAAATTGTAAAATAAGAGTTTTCTGCTAGTCTCAAAAGTCTCCTGCTAAATATAGGCCTCTTTCTCGTATTTTCAATCCCGTCTATCTTGCAACGCTCTCATCCAGTTTTTATTTAGCCTTTTTAAATCGTCAGTCCATCTTTTAGGTGGTTGGCCGACCCTTCTCTTGTCTTCCTTTCCATTCCAATAACCTGTCCATCGCCCATCTGTCATTCTGGCTGTGTCCTGCCTATCTTTATTTTAGTCTGGCCTTTCTTTCAATGACGTCAGTGATTGGTTCTTCTCCTGATATCTTCGTTTTTTATACTGTCTCGCAGAGTTATTCCTGACACGGACCGCTTCATTCTTGTAGTCCACAGTACATCGTCCATCGTCCTTTTTGGAAGATGATTACAAAAGTCTTAAAAATGGTTTTAACTGCTTCGTTTGAGCGAGTCTACCACTTTGTGAAAAATTTTAGAGTGCAGGTTGGGCGCGTTTCCGCACGCCCCACGCCTAAACCTGTAGCTCTAACGCGGTTAGGTTTTGTCATTACAAAACTATAAATATTAAATTTAGTCAAAAGATTATACGTTAAAATAAAATAAATTATTTTTGTCGGACAAAAAAGAGGGCGTGATTGTAGAGTCCGACACCCGCAAGATGTCACTCTAGCGCGGTAGTTTTGTTATTACAAAACTCTTAATTTTCAAATGAAAGTACTTATATTTAATTAATAAAGATTGTCGATCTCTTGTCCGACAAATTTACGGCCTCGTTGCGTTAGTCCGACAACGTTAATATGTTAATGACGCGAATTATGAATGTTCTTTGGAAAAACACTTTTTTAAAAACTGAACTTCACAATTAAACCTTTTATTTCGACAAACAAAGATTTTAGATACAACTCAATAATTTAAAATCAGACTTTACTTTAACATTTAAATCAAACTACTTTTTACTATTTTTAATCAGACTAAAAAATATTGATTTTTACATGGTGTTTTATAATTTTATAATTGCTGATCTTGCTGTCCAATACGTCGCAATTAGGTCCAGAATGTTCAACGCTGCGACGCGACGTAGCCTCGTGTTGATTCCACGTGGTACAATATACTGGATGGTAGCGGTCGTTGTACTATAGCTACTCCATCCCCTGAAGAAGTTTTGTAAGGGATGAACAAAACTTTTGGATTGGCATCTCTTGAAATTTCGTTGCTAGAATTTGTTTTTGTGTCTGTAACATATACAAGGCAAATAATTTTAATAAAAATTTATACAGGAGTTAACAAAAAATGGCTATGGCTATGGTTCCATAATTTTGGGTTATTTTTTCTGGATGTTCTTCTTCCTTCGGAGAGTTTATGGAATTTTTCCAAAGGGATGTGGTCTATCCTGAATGGTTTGAATTTCTGTAGTCCTAATTTTTGGGAAGTATTCGTGATTTATCTGGAACGTTTGCTCTTGAATTTAATAACTCTGGATATTTTGAAAAGTTAATTTTATTTTTTTTTCTTTATCTTTTTTTTTTGTTGTCTGTTAGTAATCTAAATCCTTGCTTGTCCCAGGTTGAGGGGAATTACTTCTGGTTTGTATTTCAGTTTCTTTATCTTTAATTTCTTTCCTATCGTCTGGCTGATCTTGTGGGGAAGGTTCCCAATTTGTTTTTGATTTAGGTTGATGTTTTATGTTCTTCTTATGTACTGTAGCTTTTGATGTTTTTACAGTAACTTCGTTATTTTTCTTTATAAGTTTTGCAGAATATCGTGGAAGTAATTTATTCCTGGTGACTGTTTTTCGGTTATAAATTTTTGTGCTTGGTTTATACGTAATAGGGTCTTGTCTCGATTTGTTTCTATTTTCGATGACTTTATTTTTATTTTCTTGTATATGCTGATTTACTTCCTTGTATAATTCCTTTGTTATCTCTCTATGATTTTGAATATAATTATTCAGTATTACTTTCTGTATGTCAACGTCAAAGGGATCTTTTGCGTCGATATGGCCGTTTAATATGTCAATGGGTCGTAACTTCCGTTACATTTCGTAAAATCGAAGTAAAAATGGGTCCTGGTAGACGACAAATATCCTGGTTGGAAAACATTCGCGACAGCACCGGGTTAAACACACCAGAAAAGCAAAAGATGGAGACGAATTTGCAATTTATAGCCAACCTTCAGTAGTGGAGTGGGCACTATAAGAAGAAGAAGAAGGAGAACCGGTCAAGGGACAAAGCCTTCAACCTATGTAGATTACCAGAATTTTAGAGTGTATTCTCATAGACGGCATATTTCAGTTTTAAAGCGTTGTAAACCCACGTTTCACTTTATCTCGCCTTCTGCATAAGACATTACGTCATTTCGTCTTTGAAGACACGACACTAGGATTGGCCGGCAGAGTTGGATTCTATTCCTAGGACCTTTAACCTATTTGTTGGAAAGCAGTAGGCATATTTCAGGGTTTTTTTGCAGTTGGGATGTCAATATTCCCTATTACTTCCTACCCTTAACCCTTACCAATCTCTTACCGAAGCAGAAGTTCGGAGAGGTATTGCTTTGGCAAAAAATGCGATGAACCGCCTAACTAAAGTTTGGAAAGACAGATCTATCTCTCAAAATATCAAGATGAGACTGGTGAATGCCCTTGTATTCTTAATATTTCTATACGGAGCAGAGACTTGGACTCTTCGCGCATGCAAGAGGCAAAAAAAATGATGCCTTTGAGACATGGTGCTGGAGAAGAATGCTGCGCATACCTTGGACAGCATATAGGACAAACATTTTCATTTTAAACCAACTCAAGATTAAAAAAAGGCTGTCCACAATATGTCTGCAACGAATACTGCAATTCTTTGGTCACGTGGTTCGCGGAGGTGACGACAGTTTGGAGAGATTAATTGTTTCTGGAAACGTTCCGGGGAGAAGATTAAGAGGACGAACACCAACTAGATGGTCTGATCAAATAAAGAATTCAGCTGGAA